>NC_092726.1:117906458-118257708 GCF_047496885.1 Scyliorhinus torazame | reverse complement strand
GTACGGTGTACTTTCACTCTGTTTACTGTGCGGCACTGTTTACATAGACTCTGTTTACAGCAGTGTATGGTGTACTTTCACTCTGTTTACTGTCGGACACTGTTTGCATTGACTCTGTTTACAGCAGTGTTTGGTGTACTTTCACTCTGTTTATTGTGGGGCACTGTTTACATAGACTCTGTTACAGCAGTGCACGTTGTACTTTCACTCTGTTTACTGTAGTGCAATGATTACATAGACTCTGTTTACAGCATTTATGGTGTACTTTCACCCTGTTTACAGTGGGGCACTGTTTACAGAGTCTCTGTTACAGCAGTATATGGTGTACTTTCACCCTGATTGCTGTAGGGCACTGTTTACATAGACCCTATTACAGCAGGGGATGGTGTACTTTCACTCTGTTTACTGGAGGGCACTGTTTACATAAACTCTGTTTACAGCAGTGTATGGTGTACTATCACTTTGTTTACTGTCGGGCACTGTTTACATAGACAGTGTTACAGCAGCGTATGGTGTACTTTCACTCTGCTTACTGTAGGGCAAAGTCTACATAGACTATATTACAGCAGGGGATGGTGAAATTTCACTCTGTTTACTGGAGGGCACTGTTTACATAGACTCTGTTACAGCAGTGTATTGTGTACTTTCACTCTGTTTACTGTGGGGCACTGTTTACATAGACTCTGTTACAGCAGTGTACGGTGTACTTTCACTCTGTTTATTATGGGGCACTGTTTACATAGACTCTGTTTACAGCAGTGTATGGCGTACTTTAACTTTGTTTCCTGTGGGGCACTGTTTACATAGACTGTTACAGCAGTGTATGGTGTACTTTCACTCTATTTACTGTAGGGCACTGTTTACATAGACACTGTTACATCAGTGTACGGTGGACTTTCACTCTGTTTACTGTGGGGCACTGTTTACATATACTCTGTTACAGCAGCGTATTGTATTCTTTCACTGTGGTTACTGTAGAGCACTGTTTACATAGACTCTGTTACAGCAGTGTATGGTGTACTTTCAATCTGTTTACTGCAGGGCACTGTTTACATAGACTATTTTACAGTAGTGTATGTTGTACTTTCACTCTGTTTACTGGGGGGCACTGTTTACATAGACTCTGTTACATCGGTGTATGGTGAACTTTCACTCTGTTTATTGTGGGGCACTGTTTTCATAGACTCTGTTACAGCAGCGTATGGTGTACTTTCACTCTTGATACTGTAGTGCACTGTTTACATAGACTCTGTTACAGCAGTGTATGGTGTACTTTCACTCTGTTTACTGTGGGGCACTGTTTACATAGACTCTGTTACAGCAGTGTATGGTGTACTTTCAGTCTGTTTACTGTCGGGCACTGTTTGCTTTGACTCTGTTTACAGCAGTGTATGGTGGACTTTCACTCTGTTTACTGTAGGGCACTGTTTATATAGACTCATTTACAGCAGTGTATGGTGTAGTTTCACCCTGTTTACAGTGGGGCGCTGTTTACATAGTCTCTGTTACAGCAGTATATGGTGTACTTTCACCCTGTTTGCTGTAGGGCACTGTTTACATCGACCCTATTACATCAGGGGATGTTGAAATTTCACTCTGTTTACTGTAGGGCACTGTTTACATAAACTCTGTTTACAGCAGTGTATAGTGTACTTTCATTTTATTTACTGTAGGGCACTGTTTACATAGACTCTGTTACAGCAGTGTATGGTGTACTTTCACTCTGTTTACTGTGCGGCACTGTTTACATAGACTCTGTTACAGCAGTGTACGGTGTACTTTCACTCTGTTTATTCTGGGGCACTGTTTACATAGACTCTGTTTACAGCAGTGTATGGCGTACTTTCACTCTGTTTACTGTGGGGCACTGTTTACATAGACTCTGTTGCAGCAGTGTATGGTGTACTTTCACTCTATTTACTGTAGGGCACTGTTTACAAAGACTCTGTTACATCAGTGTATGGTGTACTTTCACTCTGTTTACTGTGGGGCACTGTTTTCATAGACTCTATTACAGCAGTGTATGCTCTACTTTCACTCTGTTTACTGTCGGGCACTGTTTACATAGACTCTGTTTACAGCAGTGCACGGAGTACTTTCACTCTGTTTACTGTGGGGCACTGTTTTCATAGACTCTGTTACAGCAGCGTATGGTATTCTTTCACTGTGGTTACTGTAGATCACTGTTTACATAGACTATTTTACAGTAGTGTATGTTGTACTTTCACTCTGTTTACTGGGGGGCACTGTTTACATAGACTCTGTTTACTGCAGTGTATGGCGTACTTTCACTCTGTTTATTGTGGGGCACTCTTTTCATAGACTCTGTTACAGCAGCGTATGGTGTACTTTCACTCTGGTTACTGTAGAGCACTGTTTACATAGACTCTGTTACAGCAGTGTATGGTGTACTTTCACTCTGTTTACTGTGCGGCACTGTTTACATAGACTCTGTTTACAGCAGTGTATGGTGTACTTTCACTCTGTTTACTGTCGGACACTGTTTGCATTGACTCTGTTTACAGCAGTGTTTGGTGTACTTTCACTCTGTTTATTGTGGGGCACTGTTTACATAGACTCTGTTACAGCAGTGCACGTTGTACTTTCACTCTGTTTACTGTAGTGCACTGATTACATAGACTCTGTTTACAGCATTTATGGTGTACTTTCACCCTGTTTACAGTGGGGCACTGTTTACAGAGTCTCTGTTACAGCAGTATATGGTGTACTTTCACCCTGATTGCTGTAGGGCACTGTTTACATAGACCCTATTACAGCAGGGGATGGTGTACTTTCACTCTGTTTACTGGAGGGCACTGTTTACATAAACTCTGTTTACAGCAGTGTATGGTGTACTATCACTTTGTTTACTGTCGGGCACTGTTTACATAGACAGTGTTACAGCAGCGTATGGTGTACTTTCACTCTGCTTACTGTAGGGCAAAGTCTACATAGACTATATTACAGCAGGGGATGGTGAAATTTCACTCTGTTTACTGGAGGGCACTGTTTACATAAACTCTGTTTACAGCAGTGTATAGTGTACTTTCTTTTTATTTACTGTAGGGCACTGTTTACATAGACTCTGTTACAGCAGTGTATTGTGTACTTTCACTCTGTTTACTGTGGGGCACTGTTTACATAGACTCTGTTACAGCAGTGTACGGTGTACTTTCACTCTGTTTATTATGGGGCACTGTTTACATAGACTCTGTTTACAGCAGTGTATGGCGTACTTTAACTTTGTTTCCTGTGGGGCACTGTTTACATAGACTGTTACAGCAGTGTATGGTGTACTTTCACTCTATTTACTGTAGGGCACTGTTTACATAGACACTGTTACATCAGTGTACGGTGGACTTTCACTCTGTTTACTGTGGGGCACTGTTTTCATATACTCTGTTACAGCAGCGTATTGTATTCTTTCACTGTGGTTACTGTAGAGCACTGTTTACATAGACTCTGTTACAGCAGTGTATGGTGTACTTTCAATCTGCTTACTGTAGGGCACTGTTTACATAGACTATTTTACAGTAGTGTATGTTGTACTTTCACTCTGTTTACTGGGGGGGCACTGTTTACATAGACTCTGTTACATCGGTGTATGGTGAACTTTCACTCTGTTTATTGTGGGGCACTGTTTTCATAGACTCTGTTACAGCAGCGTATGGTGTACTTTCACTCTTGATACTGTAGTGCACTGTTTACACAGACTCTGTTACAGCAGTGTATGGTGTACTTTCACTCTGTTTACTGTGGGGCACTGTTTACATAGACTCTGTTACAGCAGTGTATGGTGTACTTTCAGTCTGTTTACTGTCGGGCACTGTTTGCTTTGACTCTGTTTACAGCAGTGTATGGTGGACTTTCACTCTGTTTACTGTAGGGCACTGTTTATATAGACTCATTTACAGCAGTGTATGGTGTAGTTTCACCCTGTTTACAGTGGGGCACTGTTTACATAGTCTCTGTTACAGCAGTATATGGTGTACTTTCACCCTGTTTGCTGTAGGGCACTGTTTACATCGACCCTATTACATCAGGGGATGTTGAAATTTCACTCTGTTTACTGTAGGGCACTGTTTACATAAACTCTGTTTACAGCAGTGTATAGTGTACTTTCATTTTATTTACTGTAGGGCACTGTTTACATAGACTCTGTTACAGCAGTGTATGGTGTACTTTCACTCTGTTTACTGTGCGGCACTGTTTACATAGACTCTGTTACAGCAGTGTACGGTGTACTTTCACTCTGTTTATTCTGGGGCACTGTTTACATAGACTCTGTTTACAGCAGTGTATGGCGTACTTTCACTCTGTTTACTGTGGGGCACTGTTTACATAGACTCTGTTGCAGCAGTGTATGGTGTACTTTCACTCTGTTTACTGTGGGGCACTGTTTTCATAGACTCTATTACAGCAGTGTATGCTCTACTTTCACTCTGTTTACTGTCGGGCACTGTTTACATAGACTCTGTTTACAGCAGTGCACGGAGTACTTTCACTCTGTTTACTGTGGGGCACTGTTTTCATAGACTCTGTTACAGCAGCGTATGGTATTCTTTCACTGTGGTTACTGTAGATCACTGTTTACATAGACTATTTTACAGTAGTGTATGTTGTACTTTCACTCTGTTTACTGGGGGGCACTGTTTACATAGACTCTGTTTACTGCAGTGTATGGCGTACTTTCACTCTGTTTATTGTGGGGCACTCTTTTCATAGACTCTGTTACAGCAGCGTATGGTGTACTCTCACTCTGGTTACTGTAGAGCACTGTTTACATAGACTCTGTTACAGCAGTGTACGGTGTACTTTCACTCTGTTTACTGTGCGGCACTGTTTACATAGACTCTGTTTACAGCAGTGTATGGTGTACTTTCACTCTGTTTACTGTCGGACACTGTTTGCATTGACTCTGTTTACAGCAGTGTTTGGTGTACTTTCACTCTGTTTATTGTGGGGCACTGTTTACATAGACTCTGTTACAGCAGTGCACGTTGTACTTTCACTCTGTTTACTGTAGTGCACTGATTACATAGACTCTGTTTACAGCATTTATGGTGTACTTTCACCCTGTTTACAGTGGGGCACTGTTTACAGAGTCTCTGTTACAGCAGTATATGGTGTACTTTCACCCTGATTGCTGTAGGGCACTGTTTACATAGACCCTATTACAGCAGGGGATGGTGTACTTTCACTCTGTTTACTGGAGGGCACTGTTTACATAAACTCTGTTTACAGCAGTGTATGGTGTACTATCACTTTGTTTACTGTCGGGCACTGTTTACATAGACAGTGTTACAGCAGCGTATGGTGTACTTTCACTCTGCTTACTGTAGGGCAAAGTCTACATAGACTATATTACAGCAGGGGATGGTGAAATTTCACTCTGTTTACTGGAGGGCACTGTTTACATAAACTCTGTTTACAGCAGTGTATAGTGTACTTTCTTTTTATTTACTGTAGGGCACTGTTTACATAGACTCTGTTACAGCAGTGTATTGTGTACTTTCACTCTGTTTACTGTGGGGCACTGTTTACATAGACTCTGTTACAGCAGTGTACGGTGTACTTTCACTCTGTTTATTATGGGGCACTGTTTACATAGACTCTGTTTACAGCAGTGTATGGCGTACTTTAACTTTGTTTCCTGTGGGGCACTGTTTACATAGACTGTTACAGCAGTGTATGGTGTACTTTCACTCTATTTACTGTAGGGCACTGTTTACATAGACACTGTTACATCAGTGTACGGTGGACTTTCACTCTGTTTATTATGGGGCACTGTTTACATAGACTCTGTTTACAGCAGTGTATGGCGTACTTTCACTCTGTTGACTGTGGGGCACTGTTTACATAGACTCTGTTACAGCAGTGTATGGTGTACTTTCACTCTATTTATTGTAGGGCACTGTTTACAAAGACTCTGTTACATCAGTGTATGGTGTACTTTCACTCTGTTTACTGTGGGGCACTGTTTTCATAGACTCTGTTACAGCAGTGTATGCTCTACTTTCACTCTGTTTATTGTGGGGCACTCTTTTCATAGACTCTGTTACAGCAGCGTATGGTGTACTTTCACTCTGGTTACTGTCGAGCACTGTTTACATAGACTCTGTTACAGCAGTGTACGGTGTACTTTCACTCTGTTTACTGTGCGGCACTGTTTACATAGACTCTGTTTACAGCAGTGTATGGTGTACTTTCACTCTGTTTACTGTGGCGCACTGTTTACATAGAATCTGTTACAGCAGTGTATGGTGTACTTTCACTTTATTTACTGTAGGGCACTGTTTACAAAGACTCTGTTACATCAGTGTATGGTGTACTTTCACTCTGTTTACTGTGGGGCACTGTTTTCATAGACTCTGTTACAGCAGTGTATGCTCTACTTTCACTCTGTTTACTGTCGGGCACTGTTTACATAGACTCTGTTTACAGCAGTGCACGGAGTACTTTCACTTTGTTTACTGTGGGGCACTGTTTTCATAGACTCTGTTACAGCAGCGTATGGTATTATTTCACTGTGGTTACTGTAGATCACTGTTTACATAGACTCTGTTACAGCAGTGTATGGTGTACTTTCAAACTGTTTACTGTAGGGCACTGTTTACATAGACTATTTTACAATAGTGTATGTTGTACTTTCACTCTGTTTACTGGGGGGCACTGTTTACATAGACTCTGTTTACTGCAGTGTATGGTGTACTTTCACTCTGTTTATTGTGGGGCACTCTTTTCATAGACTCTGTTACAGCAGCGTATGGTGTACTTTCACTCTGGTTACTGTAGAGCACTGTTTACATAGACTCTGTTACAGCAGTGTATGGTGTACGTTCACTCTGTTTACTGTAATGCACTGTTTATATAGACTCTGTTTACAGCAGTGTACGGTGTACTTTCACTCTGTTTACTGTGGGGCGCTGTTTACATAGACTCTGTTACAGCAGTGTACGGTGTACTTTCACTCTGTTTACTGTGCGGCACTGTTTACATAGACTCTGTTTACAGCAGTGTATGGTGTACTTTCACTCTGTTTACTGTAGTGCACTGTTTACATAGACTCTGTTACATTAGTGTGTGGTGAACTTTCACTCTGTTTACTCGACGGCACTGTTTACATAGACTCTGTTTACAGCAGTGTACGGTGTACTTTCACTCTGTTTACTGTGGGACGCTGTTTACATAGACACTTTTACAGCAGTGTATGGTGTACTTTCACTCTGTTTACTGTCGGACACTGTTTGCATTGACTCTGTTTACAGCAGTGTTTGGTGTACTTTCACTCTGTTTATTGTGGGGCACTGTTTACATAGACTCTGTTACAGCAGTGCACGTTGTACTTTCACTTTTTTTACTGTAGTGCACTGATTACATAGACTCTGTTTACAGCATTTATGGTTTACTTTCACCCTGTTTACAGTGGGGCACTGTTTACAGAGTCTCTGTTACAGCAGTATATGGTGTACTTTCACCCTGTTTGCTGTAGGGCACTGTTTACATAGACCCTATTACAGCAGGGGATGGTGTACTTTCACTCTGTTTACTGGAGGGCACTGTTTACAAAAACTCTGTTTACAGCAGTGTATGGTGTACTTTCACTTTGTTTACTGTAGGGCACTGTTTACATAGACAGTGTTACAGCAGCGTATGGTGTACTTTCACTCTGCTTACTGTAGGGCACTGTTTACATAGACTATATTACAGCAGGGGATGGTGAAATTTCACTCTGTTTACTGGAGGGCACTGTTTACATAAACTCTGTTTACAGCAGTGTATAGTGTACTTTCATTTTATTTACTGTAGGGCACTGTTTACATAGACTCTGTTACAGCAGTGTATGGTGTACTTTCACTCTGTTTACTGTGGGGCACAGTTTACATAGACTCTGTTACAGCAGTGTACGGTGTACTTTCACTATGTTTATTATGGGGCACTGTTTACATAGACTCTGTTTACAGCAGTGTATGGGTTACTTTAACTTTGTTTCCTGTGGGGCACTGTTTACATAGACTGTTACAGCAGTGTATGGTGTACTTTGACTCTATTTACTGTAGGGCACTGTTTACATAGACTATTTTACAGTAGTGTATGATGTACTTTCACTCTGTTTACTGGGGGGCACTGTTTACATAGACTCTGTTACATCGGTGTATGGTGAACTTTCACTCTGTTTATTGTGGGGCACTGTTTTCATAGACTCTGTTACAGCAGCGTATGGTGTACTTTCACTCTTGATACTGTAGTGCACTGTTTACATAGACTCTGTTACAGCAGTGTATGGTGTACTTTCACTCTGTTTACTGTGGGGCACTCTTTACATAGACTCAGTTTACAACAGTGTATGGTGTACTTTCACTGTGTTTACTGTTGGGCACTGTTTACATAGACTCTGTTCCAGCAGTGTATGGTGTACTTTCACTCTGTTTACTGTGGGGAACTGTTTACATAGACTCTGTTACAGCAGTGTATGGTGTACTTTCAGTCTGTTTACTGTCGGGCACTGTTTGCTTTGACTCTGTTTACAGCAGTGTATGGTGGACTTTCACTCTGTTTACTGTAGGGCACTGTTTATATAGACTCATTTACAGCAGTGTATGGTGTAGTTTCACCCTGTTTACAGTGGGGCACTGTTTACATAGTCTCTGTTACAGCAGTATATGGTGTACTTTCACCCTGTTTGCTGTAGGGCACTGTTTACATAGACCCTATTACAGCAGGGGATGTTGAAATTTCACTCTGTTTACTGTAGGGCACTGTTTACATAAACTCTGTTTACAGCAGTGTATAGTGTACTTTCATTTTATTTACTGTAGGGCACTGTTTACATAGACTCTGTTACAGCAGTGTATGGTGTACTTTCACTCTGTTTACTGTGCGGCACTGTTTACATAGACTCTGTTACAGCAGTGTACGGTGTACTTTCACTCTGTTTATTCTCTGGCACTGTTTACATAGACTCTGTTTACAGCAGTGTATGGCGTACTTTCACTCTGTTTACTGTGGGGCACTGTTTACATAGACTCTGTTGCAGCAGTGTATGGTGTACTTTCACTCTATTTACTGTAGGGCACTGTTTACAAAGACTCTGTTACATCAGTGTATGGTGTACTTTCACTCTGTTTACTGTGGGGCACTGTTTTCATAGACTCTATTACAGCAGTGTATGCTCTACTTTCACTCTGTTTACTGTCGGGCACTGTTTACATAGACTCTGTTTACAGCAGTGCACGGAGTACTTTCACTCTGTTTACTGTGGGGCACTGTTTTCATAGACTCTGTTACAGCAGCGTATGGTGTTCTTTCACTGTGGTTACTGTAGATCACTGTTTACATAGACTCTGTTACAGCAGTGTATGGTGTACATTCAAACTGTTTACTGTAGGGCACTGTTTACATAGACTATTTTACAGTAGTGTATGTTGTACTTTCACTCTGTTTACTGGGGGGCACTGTTTACATAGACTCTGTTTACTGCAGTGTATGGCGTACTTTCACTCTGTTTATTGTGGGGCACTCTTTTCATAGACTCTGTTACTGCAGCGTATGGTGTACTTTCACTCTGGTTACTGTAGAGCACTGTTTACATAGACTCTGTTACAGCAGTGTATGGTGTACTTTCACTCTGTTTACTGTGCGGCACTGTTTACATAGACTCTGTTTACAGCAGTGTATGGTGTACTTTCACTCTGTTTACTGTGCGGCACTGTTTACATAGACTCTGTTTACAGCAGTGTATGGTGTACTTTCACTCTGTTTACTGTCGGACACTGTTTGCATTGACTCTGTTTACAGCAGTGTTTGGTGTACTTTCACTCTGTTTATTGTGGGGCACTGTTTACATAGACTCTGTTACAGCAGTGCACGTTGTACTTTCACTCTGTTTACTGTAGTGCACTGATTACATAGACTCTGTTTACAGCATTTATGGTGTACTTTCACCCTGTTTACAGTGGGGCACTGTTTACAGAGTCTCTGTTACAGCAGTATATGGTGTACTTTCACCCTGTTTGCTGTAGGGCACTGTTTACATAGACCCTATTACAGCAGGGGATGGTGTACTTTCACTCTGTTTACTGGAGGGCACTGTTTACATAAACTCTGTTTACAGCAGTGTATGGTGTACTATCACTTTGTTTACTGTCGGGCACTGTTTACATAGACAGTGTTACAGCAGCGTATGGTGTACTTTCACTCTGCTTACTGTCGGGCACTGTTTACATAGACTATATTACAGCAGGGGATGGTGAAATTTCACTCTGTTTACTGGAGGGCACTGTTTACATAAACTCTGTTTACAGCAGTGTATAGTGTACTTTCATTTTATTTACTGTAGGGCACTGTTTACATAGACTGTTTACAGCAGTGTATGGCGTACTTTCACTCTGTTTACTGTGGGGCACTGTTTACATATACTCTGTTACAGCAGTGTATGGTGTACTTTCACTCTATTTACTGTAGGGCACTGTTTACAAAGACTCTGTTACATCAGTGTATGCTGTACTTTCACTCTGTTTACTGTGGGGCACTGTTTTCATAGACTCTGTTACAGCAGTGTATGCTCTACTTTCACTCTGTTTACTGTCGGGCACTGTTTACATAGACTCTGTTTACAGCAGTGCACGGAGTACCTTCACTCTGTTTACTGTGGGGCACTGTTTTCATAGACTCTGTTACAGCAGCGTATGGTATTATTTCACTGTGGTTACTGTAGATCACTGTTTACATAGACTCTGTTACAGCAGTGTATGGTGTACTTTCAAACTGTTTACTGTAGGGCACTGTTTACATAGACTATTTTACAGTAGTGTATGTTGTACTTTCACTCTGTTTACTGGGGGGCACTGTTTACATAGACTCTGTTTACTGCAGTGTATGGTGTACTTTCACTCTGTTTATTGTGGGGCACTCTTTTCATAGACTCTGTTACAGCAGTGTACGGTGTACTTTCACTCTGTTTACTGTGCGGCACTGTTTACATAGACTCTGTTTACAGCAGTGTATGGTGTACTTTCACTCTGTTTACTGTAGTGCACTGTTTACATAGACTCTGTTACATTAGTGTGTGGTGAACTTTCACTCTGTTTACTCGACGGCACTGTTTACATAGACTCTGTTTACAGCAGTGTACGGTGTACTTTCACTCTGTTTACTGTGGGACGCTGGTTACATAGACACTTTTACAGCAGTGTATGGTGTACTTTCACTCTGTTTACTGTCGGACACTGTTTGCATTGACTCTGTTTACAGCAGTGTTTGGTGTACTTTCACTCTGTTTATTGTGGGGCACTGTTTACATAGACTCTGTTACAGCAGTGCACGTTGTACTTTCACTTTTTTTACTGTAGTGCACTGATTACATAGACTCTGTTTACAGCATTTATGGTGTACTTTCACCCTGTTTGCAGTGGGGCACTGTTTACAGAGTCTCTGTTACAGCAGTATATGGTGTACTTTCACCCTGTTTGCTGTAGGGCGCTGTTTACATAGACTCTGTTACAGCAGTGTATGGTGTACTTTCACTCTGTTTACTGTGGGGCACAGTTTACATAGACTCTGTTACAGCAGTGTACGGTGTACTTTCACTATGTTTATTATGGGTCACTGTTTACATAGACTCTGTTTACAGCAGTGTATGGGGTACTTTAACTTTGTTTCCTGTGGGGCACTGTTTACATAGACTGTTACAGCAGTGTATGGTGTACTTTGACTCTATTTACTGTAGGGCACTGTTTACATAGACACTGTAACATCAGTGTATGGTGTACTTTCAATCTGTTTACTGTAGGGCACTGTTTACATAGACTATTTTACAGTAGTGTATGTTGTACTTTCACTCTGATTACTGTGGGGCACTGTTTTCATATACTCCGTTACAGCAGCGTATTGTATTCTTTCACTATGGTTACTGTAGAGCACTGTTTACATAGACTCTGTTACAGCAGTGTATGGTGTACTTTCAATCTGTTTACTGTAGGGCACTGTTTACATAGACTATTTTACAGTAGTGTATGTTGTACTTTCACTCTGTTTACTGGGGGGCAATGTTTACATAGACTCTGTTACATCGGTGTATGGTGAACTTTCACTCTGTTTATTGTGGGGCACTGTTTTCATAGACTCTGTTACAGCAGCGTATGGTGTACTTTCACTCTGGTTACTGTAGAGCACTGTTTACATAGACTCTGTTACAGCAGTGTACGGTGTACTTTCACTCTGTTTACTGTGCGGCACTGTTTACATAGACTCTGTTTACAGCAGTGTATGGTGTACTTTCACCCTGTTTGCTGTAAGGCACTGTTTACACAGAGTCTGTTACTGCAGTGTATGGTGTACTTGCACTCTGTTTGCTGGAGTGCACTGTTTAGATAGACTCTGTTACAGTAGTGTACGGTGTACTTTCACTCTGATTACTGTGGGGCACTGTTTACATAGACTCTGTTTACAGTAGTGTAAGATGTACATTGACTCTGTTTACTGTGGGGCACTGTTTACATAGACTCTGTTTACAGCAGCGTATGGGTTACTTTAACTCTGTTTACTGTAGTGCACTGTTTACATAGCCTCTGTTACATCAGTGTGTGGTGAACTTTCACTCTGTTTACTAGAGGGCACTGTTTACATAGACTCTGTTCACAACAGTGTACGGTGTACTTACACTCTGTTTACTGTGGGGCACTGTTTACATAGACTCTGTTACAGCAGTGTATGATGTACTTTCACTCTGTTTACTGTGGGGCACTGTTTACATAGACTCAGTTTACAGCAGTGTACGGTGTACTTTCACTCTGCTTACTAAAGTGCACTGTTTACATAGACTCTGTTTACAGCAGTGTATGGGTTACTTTCACTCAGTTCACTGTGCTGCACTGTTTACATAGACTCTGTTTACAATAGTGTATGGTGTACTTTCACTGTTTACTGTGGGGCACTGTTTACATAGACTCTGTTACAGCTGTGTATGGTGTACTTTCACTCTGTTTACTATAGGGCACTGTTTACATAGACTCTGTTACAGCAGTGTATGATGTACTTTCACTCTCCTTACTGGAGGGCACTGTTTACATAGACTCTATTACAGCAGGGAATGGTGTACTTTCACTCTGTTTACTGTAGGGCACTGTTTACATAAACTCTGTTTACATCAGTGTATGGTGTACTTTCACTTTGTTTACTGTAGGTCACTGTTTACATAGACTGTGTTACAGCAGTGTATGGTGTACTTTCACTCTGCTTACTGTAGGGCACTGTTTTCATAGACTCTATTACAGCAGTGAATGGTGTACTTTCACTCTGTTTACTGTAGGGCACTGTTTACATAAACTCTGTTTACAGCAGTGTATGGTGTTCTTTCACTTTGTTTACTGTAGGGCACTGTTTACATAGACTCTGTTACAGTAGATTATGGTGTACTTTCACTTTGCATACTGTATTGCACTGTTTACATAGACTCTATTACAGCAGGGAATAGTGTACTTTCGCTCTGGTTACTGTAGAGCACTGTTTACATAGACTGTGTAACAGCAGTGTACGGAGTACTTTCACTCTGTTTACTGTTGGGCACTGTTTACATAGACTCTGTTTACAGTCGTGTTTGGTGTACTTTCACTCTGTTTATCGTGGGACACTGTTTACATGGACTCTGTTACAGCAGTGCACGTTGTACTTTCACTCTGTTTACTGTAGTGCACTGATTACATAGACTCTGTTACAGCAGTGTACGGTGTACTTTCACTCTGTTTACTGTGCGGCACTGTTTACATAGACTCTGTTTACAGCAGTGTATGGTGTACTTTCACTCTGTTTACTGTAGTGCACTGTTTACATAGACTCTGTTACATCAGTGTGTGGTGAACTTTCACTCTGTTTACTAGAGGGCACTGTTTACATAAACTCTGTTCACAGCAGTGTACGGTATACTTTCACTCTGTTTACTGTGGGGCACTGTTTACATAGACTCTGTTACAGCAGTGTATGATGTACTTTCACTCTGTTTACTGTGGGGCGCTGTTTACATAGACTCTGTTACAGCAGTGTATGGTGTACTTTCACTATGTTTACTGTCGGGCACTGTTTGCATAGACTCATTTACAGCAGTATATGGTTTACCTTTACCCTGTTTACAGGGGGGCTCTGTTTACATAGTCTCTGTTACAGCAGTGTATGGTGTACTTTCACCCTGTTTGCTGTCGGGCACTGTTTACATAGAGTCTGTTTACTGCAGTGTATGGTGTACTTTAACCCTGTTTGCTGTAGGGCACTGTTTACACAGAGTCTGTTACTGCAGTGTATGGTGTACTTTCACTCTGTTTGCTGGCGTGCACTGTTTACAGAGACTCTGTTACAGCAGTGTACGGTGTACTTTCTCTCTGTTTACTGTGGCGCACTGTTTACATAGACTCTGTTTACAGTAGTGTATGGTGTACTTTCACTCTGTTTACTGTGGGGCACTGTTTACATAGACTCTGTTTCCAGCAGTGGATGGGTTACTTTCACTCTGTTTACTGTAGTGCACTGATTACATAGCCTCTGTTACATCGGTGTGTGGTGAACTTTCATTCTGTTTACTGTAGGGCACTGTTTACATAGACTCTGTTTACAGAAGTGTATGGTGCACTTTCACTCTGTTTACTGTGTGGCACTGTTTACATAAATTCTGCTACAGCAGTGTTTGGTGTACTTTCACTCTGTTTACTGTGGGGCACTGTTTACATAGACTCAGTTTAAGCAGTGTATAGTGTACTTTCACTCGGTATATTGTGGGGCACTGTTTTCATAGACTCTGTTACAGCAGCGTATGGTGTACTTTCACTCTGGTTACTGTAGAGTACTGTTTACATGGACTCTGTTACAGCAGTGTATGGTGTACTTTCACTCTGTTTACTGTAGGGCACTGTTTACATAGACTCTGTTACAGCAGTGTACGGTGTACTTACACTCTGTTTACTGTGGGGCACTGTTTACATAGTCTCTGTTTACAGTAGTGTATGGTGTACGTTCACTCTGTTTACTGTTGGACACTGCTTACATCGACTCTGTTTACAGCAGTGTATGGGTTACTTTCACTCAGTTCACTGAGGGGCACTGTTGACATAGACTCTGTTTACAATAGTGTATGGTGAACTTTCACTCTGTTTACTGTGGGGCACTGTTTACATAGACTCTGTTTACAATAGTGTATGGTGAACTTTCACTCTGTTTACTGTGGGGCACTGTTTACATAGACTCTGTTACAGCTGTGTATGGTGTACTTTCACTCTGTTTACTGTAGGGCACTGTTTACATAGACTCTGTTACAGCTGTGTATGGTGTACTTTCACTCTGTTTACTGTAGGGCACTGTTTACGTAGACTCTGTTATAGCAGTGTATGGTGTACTTTCACTCTGCTTACTGTAGGGCACTGTTTCCATCGACTCTATTACAGCAGGGAATGGTGTACTTTCACTCTGTTTGCTGTAGGGCACTGTTTACATAAACTCTGTTTCCAGCAGTGTATGGTGTACTTTCAAGTTGTTTACCGTAGGGCTCTGTTTACATAGAGTGTGTTTCAGCAGTGTATGGTGTACTTTCTCTCTGCTTACTGTAGGGCACTGTTTACATAAACTCTATTACAGCAGGGAATGGTGTACATCCACTCTGTTTACTGTAGGGCACTGTTCACATAGACTCTGTTACAGCAGTGTATGGTGTACTTTCACTCTGTTTACTGTAGGGCACTGTTTACATAGACTCAGTTACAGCAGTGTATGGTGTACTTTCACTCTGTTTACTGTCAGGCACTGTTTGCATTGACTCTGTTTACAGCAGTGTATGGTGTACTTTCACTCTGTTTACTGTAGGGCACTGTTTATATAAACTCATTTACTGCAGTGTATGGTGTACTTTCACCCTGTTTACAGGGGGGCACTGTTTACATCGTCTCTGTTACAGCAGTATATGGTGTACATTCACCCTGTTTGCTGTCGGGCACTGTTTACATAGAGTCTGTTTACTGCAGTGTCCGGTGTACTTTCACTCTGTTTACTGTGGGGCACTGTTTACATAGACTATGTTTACAGCAGTAAATGGGTTACCTTCACTCTGTTTACTGTAGTGCACTGATTACATAGACTCTGTTACATCAGTGTGTGGTGAATTTTCACTCTGTTTACTGTAGAGCACTGTTTACATAGACTCTGTTTACAGAAGTGAATGGTGTACGTTCACTCTGTTTACTGTGGGACACTGTTTACATAGACTCTGTTTACAGCAGTGTATGGGTTACTTTCACTCAGTTCACTGTGGGGCACTGTTTACATAGGCTCTGTTTACACTAGTGTATGGTGTACTTTCACTCTGTTTACTGTGGGGCAATGTTTACATAGACTCTGTTACAGCTGTGAATGGTGTACTTTCACTCTGTTAACTGTGTGGCACTGTTTACATCAACTCTGTTACAGCAGTGTATGGTGTACTTTCACTCTGTTTACTGTGGGGCACTGTTTACAGAGACTCTGTTTACAGCAGTGTATGGTGTACTTTCACTCTCTTTACTGGAGGGCACTGTTTACATACACTCTGTTTACAGCAGTGTATGGGTTACTTTCACTCTGTTTACTGTAGTACACTGTTTACATAGACTCTGTTTACAGACGTGTATGGTGTACTTTCACTCTGTTTACCGTGTGGCACTGTTTACATAATCTCTGTTACAGCAGTGTATGGCGTACTTTCACTCTGTTTACTGTGGGGCTCTGTTTACATATGCTCAATTTACAGCAGTGTATGGTGTACTTTCACTCTGTTTACTGTAGTGCACTGTTTATATAGACTCTATTACACCAGTGTATGGTGTACTTTCACTCTGTTTACTGGAGTGCACTGTTTACATAGACTCTGTTACAGCAGTGTACGGTGTATTAAACTCTGTTTTCTGTGGGGCACTGTTTACATAGTCTCTGTTTACAGCAGTGTATGGTGTACTTTCACTCTGTTTAACGTGGGGCACTGTTTACATAGACTCTGTTATAGCAGTGTATGGTGTACTTTCCCTCTGTTTACTGTGGGGCACTGTTTACACAGACTCAGGTTATAGCAGTGTATGGTGTACTTTCACTCTGTTTACTGTAGGCCACTGTATACATAGACTCTGTTACAGCAGTGTATGGTGTACTTTCACTCTGTTTACTGTAGTGCACTGTTTTCATAGGCTCTATTACAGCAGTGTATGGTGTACTTTCACTCTGTTTACTGGAGTGCACTGTTTACATAGACCCTGTTACAGCAGTGTACGGTGTACTTACACTCTGTTTACTGTGGGGCACTGTTTATATAGACTCTGTTTATATCAGTGTATGGGTTACTTTCACTCAGTTCACTGTGGGGCACTGTTTATATAGACTCTGTTTACAGTAGTGTATGGTGTACTTTCACTCTGTTTACTGTGGGGCACTGTTTACATAGACTCTGTTACAGCAGTGTATGGTGTACTTTCACTCTGCTTACTGTAGGGTACTGTTTACATAGTCTCTATTACAGCAGGGGATGGTGTACGTTCACTATGTTTACTGTAGGGCACTGTTTACATAAACTCTGTTTACAGCAGAGTAAGGTGTAATTTTACTTTGTTTACTTTAGGGCACTGTTTACATAGACTGTGTTACTGCAGTGTATGGTGTACATTCACTCTGTTTACTGTGGGGCTCTGTTTACATAGACTCTGTTACAGCAGTGTATGGTGTACTTTCACACTGTTTACTGTGGGGCACTGTTTACCTAGACTCTGCTACAGCAGTGTATGGTGTGCTTTTACTCTGTTTACTGTAGGGCACTGTTTAATTAGACTCTGTTTACAGCAGTGTACGGTGTACTTTCACTCTGTTTATTGTGGGGCACTGTTTTCATAGACTCTGTTACAGCAGCGTATGGTGTACTTTCCCTCTGGTTACTGTAGTGCACTGTTTACATAGAATCTGTTACAGCATTGTATGGTGTACTTTCAATCGGTTTACTGTAGAGCACTGTTTACATAGACTCTGTTATAGCAGTGTATGGTGTACTTTCACTCTGTTTACTGTGGGGCACTGTTTACATAGACTCAGGTTACAGCAGTGTATGGTGTACTTTCACTCTGTTTACTGTAGGGCACTGTTTACATAGACTCTGTTACACCAGTGTATGGTGTACTTTCACTCTATTTACTGTAGGGCACTGTTTACATAGACTCTGTTACAGCAGTGTATGGTGTACTTTCACTCTGTTTATTGTGGGGCACTGTTTTCATAGACTCTGTTACAGCAGCGTATGGTGTACTTTCCCTCTGTTTACTGTGGGGCACTGTTTACATAGACTCTGTTACAGCAGTTTATGGTGTACTTTCACTCGGCTTACTGTCGGGCACTGTTTACGTAGACTCTATTACAGCAGGGGATGGTGTACTTTCACTCTGTTTACCTTAGGGCACTGTTTACATAAACTCTGTTTACAGCAGTGTATGGTGTACTTTCACATTGTTTACTGGAGGGCACTGTTTACATAGACGGTGGTACAGCAGTGTATGGTTACCTTTCACTCTGTTTACTGTGGGGCACTGTTTTCATAGACTCTGTTACAGCAGCGTATGGTGTACTTTCACTCTGGTTACTGTAGTGCACCGTTTACATAGACTCTGTTACAACAGTGTATGGTGTACTTTCACTTTGTTTACTGCAGGGCGCTGTTTATATAGACTCTGTTACAGCAGTGTATGGTGTACTTTCAATCGGTTTACTGTAGGGCACTGTTTACATCGACTCTGTTACCGCAGTGTATGGTGTACTTTCACTCTGTTTACTGTGGGGCACTGTTTACATAGACTCTGTTTACAGCAGTGCATGGATTACTTTCACTCTGTTTACTGTAGTGCACTGTTTACATAGACTCTGTTACATCAGTGTGTGGTGAACTTTCACTCTGTTTACTCGAGGGCACTGTTTACATAGACTCTGTTACAGCAGTGTATCATGTACTTTCACTCTGTTTACTCGAGGGCACTGTTTACATAGACTCTGTTTACAGCAGTGTATGGGTTACTTTCACTCAGTTCACTGTGGGGCACTGTTTACATAGACTCTGTTTACAGTAGTGTATGGTGTACTTTCACTCTGTTTTCTGTGGGGCACTGTTTACATAGACTCTGTTACAGCAGTGTATGGTGTACTTTGACTCTGTTTGCTGTGGAGCACTGTTTACATAGACTCTGTTACAGCAGTGTATGGTGTACTTTCACTCTGTTTTCTGTGGGGCACTGTTTACATAGTCTCTGTTACAGCAGTGTATGGTGAACTTTTCCTCTGTTTACTGTGGGACACTGTTCACATAGACTCTGTTTACAGCAGTGTACGGTGTAGTTTCACTCTGTTTTCTGTGGGGCACTGTTTACATAGACTCTGTTACAGCAGTGTATGGTGTACTTTCACTGTTTACTGTAGGGGCACTGCTTACATAGATTCAGTTTACAGGAGTGTATGGTGTACTTTCACTCTGTTTACTGTAGGGCACTGTTTACATAGACTCTGTTACAGCAGTGTATGGTGTACTTTCACTCTGTTTATTGTGGGGCACTGTTTAAATAGACTCTGTTGCAGTAGTGTACTGTGTACTTTCACTCAGTTTACTGTTGGGCACTGTTTACATAGACTCTGTTTACAGTATTGTTTGGTGTACTTTCAATCTGTTTACTATGGATCACTGTTTACATAGACTCTGTTTACAGCAGTGAATGTTGTACTTTCACTCTGTTTACTGAGGGGCACTGTTTTCATAGACTCTGTTACAGCAGTGTATGGTGTACTTTCACTCTGTTTACTGTGGGGCACTGTTTACATCAGTGTATGGGTTACTTTCACTCAGTTCACTGTGGGGCACTGTTTACATAGACTCTGTTTACAGTAGTGTATGGTATCCTTTCACTCTGTTTACTGTGGGGCACTGTTTACATAGACTCTGTTACAGCATTGTATGGTGTACTTTCACTCTATTTACTGTGGAGCACTGTTTACATAGACTCTGTTACAGCAGTGTATGGTATATTTTCACTCTGTTTACTGTGGGGCACTGTTTACATAGACTCTGTTACAGCAGTGTATGGTGTACTTTTACACTGTTTGCTCTAGGGCACTGTTTACATAGACTCTGTTCACAGCAGTGTACGGTGTACTTTCACTCTGTTTATTGTGGGGCACTATTTTCATAGACTCTGTTACAGCAGCGTATGGTGTACTTTCCCTCTGGTTACTGTAGTGCACTGTTTACATAGACTCTGTTACAGCATTGTATGGTGTACTTTCAATCGGTTTACTGTGGGGCACTGTTTACATAGACTCTGTTACAGCAGTGTATGGTGTACTTTCACTCAGTTTACTGTGGGGCACTGTTTACATAGACTCTGTTTACAGTAGTGTTTGGTGTACTTTCACTCTGTTTACGATGGGGCACTGCTTACATAGACTCTGTTTACAGCAGTGAATGTTGTACTTTCACTCTGTTTACTGTGGGGCACTGTTTTCATAGTCTCTGTTACAGCAGTGTATGGTGTACTTTCACTCTGTTTACTGTAGGGCACTGTGTACATAGACTCTGTTACAGCAGTGTATGGTGTACTTTCACTCTGTTTATTGTGGGGCACTGTTTTCATAGACTCTGTTACAGCAGCGTATGGTGTACTTTCACTCTGTTTATTGTGGGGCACTGTTTTCATAGACTCTGTTACAGCAGAGTATGGTGTACTTTCCCTCTGTTTACTGTAGGGCACTGTTTAAATAGACTCTGTTACACCAGTGTATGGTGTACTTTCACTCTATTTACTGTAGGGCACTGTTTACATAGACTCTGTTACAGCAGTGTATGGTGTACTTTCACTCTGTTTACTGTGGGGCACTGTTTACATAGACTCTGTTACAGCAGTGTATTGTGTACTTTCACTCTGTTTATTGTGGGGCACTGTTTTCATAGACTCTGTTACACCAGTGTATGGTGTACTTTCACTCTATTTACTGTAGGGCACTGTTTACATAGACTCTGTTACAGCAGTGTATGGTGTACTTTCACTCTGTTTATTGTGGGGCACTGTTTTCATAGACTCTGTTACAGCAGAGTATGGTGTACTTTCCCTCTGTTTACTGTAGGGCACTGTTTAAATAGACTCTGTTACACCAGTGTATGGTGTACTTTCACTCTATTTACTGTAGGGCACTGTTTACATAGACTCTGTTACAGCAGTGTATGGTGTACTTTCACTCTGTTTATTGTGGGGCACTGTTTTCATAGACTCTGTTACAGCAGAGTATGGTGTACTTTCCCTCTGTTTACTGTGGGGCACTGTTTACATAGACTCTGTTTACAGTAGTGTATGGTGTACGTTCACTCTGTTTACTGTGGGACACTCTTTACATAGACTCTGTTTACATCAGTGTATGGGTTACTTTCACTCAGTTCACTGTGGGGCACTGTTTACATAGACTCAGTTTACAGTAGTGTATGGTGTACTTTCACTCTGTTTACTGTGGGGCACTGTTTACATAGACTCTGTTACAGCAGTGTATGGTGTACTTCCCCTCTGTTTACTGTGGAGCACTGTTTACATAGACTCTCTTGCAGCAGTGTATGGTGTACTTTCACTCTGTTTACTGTGGGGCACTGTTTACATAGGCTCTGTAACAAGCAGCGTATGGTGTACTTTCCCTCTGGTAACTATAGTGCACTGTTTACATAGACTCTGTTACAGCAGTGTATGGTGTACTTTCACTGTTTACTGTGGTGCACTGCTTACATAGATTCAGTTTACAACAGTGTATGGTGTACTTTCACTCTGTTTACTGTAGGGCACTGTTTACATAGACTCTGTTA
Organism: Scyliorhinus torazame; assembly: GCF_047496885.1. Lineage (NCBI taxonomy): Eukaryota > Metazoa > Chordata > Chondrichthyes > Carcharhiniformes > Scyliorhinidae > Scyliorhinus > Scyliorhinus torazame. The sequence continues at coordinate 118,235,840 of NC_092726.1, read as the reverse complement.
CAGCAGTGTATGGTGTACTTTCAATCGGTTTACTGTAGGGCACTGTTTACATAGACTCTGTTACAGCAGTGTATGGTGTACTTTCACTCTGTTTATTGTGGGGCACTGTTTAAATAGACTCTGTTACAGTAGTGTACTGTGTACTTTCACTCAGTTTACTGTGGGGCACTGTTTACATAGACTCTGTTTACAGCAGTGAATGTTGTTCTTTCACTCTGTTTACTGTGGGGGCACTGTTTTCATAGACTCTGTTACAGCAGTGAATGGTGTACATTCACTCTGTTTACTGTGGGGCACTGTTTACATCAGTGTATGTGTTACTTTCACTCAGTTCACTGTGGGGCACTGTTTACACAGACTCTGTTACAGCAGTGTATGGTGTACTTTCACTCTGTTTACTGTGGAGCACTGTTTACATAGACTCTGTTACAGCAGTGTATGGTGTACTTTCACTCTGTTTACTGTGGGGCACTGTTTACATAGACTCTGTTACAGCAGTGTATGGTGTACTTTCACTCTGTTTACTGTGGGGCACTGTTTGCATAGACTCTGTTACAGCAGTTTATGGTGTACTTTCACTCTGCTTACTGTCGGGCACTGTTTACGTAGACTCTATTACAGCAGGGGATGGTGTACTTTCACTCTGTTTACCTTAGGGCACTGTTTACATAAACTCTGTTTACAGCAGCGTATAGTGTACTTTCACTTTGTTTACTGTAGGGCACTGTTTACATAGACGGTGTTACAGCAGTGTATGGTGTACTTTCACTCTGTTTACTGTGGAGCACTGTTTATATAGACTCTGTTACAGCAGTGGATGGTGTACTTTCACTCTGTTTACTGTAGGGCACTGTTTACATAGATTCTGTTGACAGCAGTGTGCGGTGTACTTTTACTCTGTTTACTGTGGGGCACTGTTTTCATAGACTCTGTTACAGCAGCGTACGGTGTACTTTCACTCTGGTTACTGTAGTGCACTATTTACATAGACTCTGTTACAGCAGTGTATGGTGTACTTTCACACTGTTTACTGTGGGGCACTGTTTACATAGATTCAGTTTACAGCAGTGTATTGTGTACTTTCACTATGTTTACTGCAGGGCACTGTTTACATAGACTCTGTTACAGCAGTGTATGGTGTACTTTCAATCGGTTTACTGTAGGGCACTGTTTACATAGACTCTGTTACAGCAGTGTACGGTGTACTTACACTCAGTTTACTGTGGGGCACTGTTTACATAGACTCTGTTTACAGTAGTGTTGGTGTACTTTCACTCTGTTTACTGTGGGGCACTGTTTACATTGACTCTGTTACAGCAGTGTTTGGTGAACTTTCACTCTGTTTACTAGAGGGCACTGTTTACATAGACTCTGTTTACAGCAGTGTATGGATTACTTTCACTCTGTTTACTGTAGTGCACTGATTACATAGACTATGTTACAGCAGTGTATGGTGTACTTTCCCTCTGTTTACTGTGGGGCACTGTTTACATAAACAATGTTTGCAGTAGTGTGTGGTATACGTTCACTCTGTTTACTGTGGGACACTGTTTACATAGACTCTGTTTACATCAGTGTATGGGTTACTTTCACTCAGTTCACTGTGGGGCACTGTTTACATAGACTCTGTTTACAGTAGTGTATGGTGTACTTTCACTCTGTTTACTGTGGGGCACTGTTTACATAGACTCTGTTGCAGCAGTGTACGGTGTACTTTCACTCTGTTTACTGTGGGGCACTGTTTACATAGACTCTGTTACAGCAGTGTATGGTGTACTTTTACTCTGTTTACTGTAGGGCACTGTTTACATAGACTCTGTTTACAGCAGCGTATGGTGTACTTTCACTCTGTTCATTGTGGGGCACTGTTTACATAGACTCTGTTTACAGTAGTGTATGGTGTACTTTCACTCTGTTTACTGAGGGGCACTGTTTTCATAGACTCTGTTACAGCAGTGTATGGTGTACTTTCACTCTGTTTACTGTGGGGCACTGTTTACATCAGTGTATGGGTTACTTTCACTCAGTTCACTGTGGGGCACTGTTTACATAGACTCTGTTTACAGTAGTGTATGGTATCCTTTCACTCTGTTTACTGTGGGGCACTGTTTACATAGACTCTGTTACAGCATTGTATGGTGTACTTTCACTCTGTTTACTGTGGAGCACTGTTTACATAGACTCTGTTACGGCAGTGTATGGTATATTTTCACTCTGTTTACTGTGGGGCACTGTTTACATAGACTCTGTTACAGCAGTGTATGGTGTACTTTTACACTGTTTGCTCTCGGGCACTGTTTACATAGACTCTGTTCACAGCAGTGTACGGTGTACTTTCACTCTGTTTATTGTGGGGCACTATTTTCATAGACTCTGTTACAGCAGCGTATGGTGTACTTTCCCTCTGGTTACTGTAGTGCACTGTTTACATAGACTCTGTTACAGCATTGTATGGTGTACTTTCAATCGGTTTACTGTGGGGCACTGTTTACATAGACTCTGTTACAGCAGTGTATGGTGTACTTTCACTCAGTTTACTGTGGGGCACTGTTTACATAGACTCTGTTTACAGTAGTGTTTGGTGTACTTTCACTCTGTTTACGATGGGGCACTGCTTACATAGACTCTGTTTACAGCAGTGAATGTTGTACTTTCACTCTGTTTACTGTGGGGCACTGTTTTCATAGTCTCTGTTACAGCAGTGTATGGTGTACTTTCACTCTGTTTACTGTAGGGCACTGTGTACATAGACTCTGTTACAGCAGTGTATGGTGTACTTTCACTCTGTTTATTGTGGGGCACTGTTTTCATAGACTCTGTTACAGCAGCGTATGGTGTACTTTCCCTCTGTTTTGTGTGTGGCACTGTTTATATAGACTATGTTTACAGTAGTGTATGGTGTACTTTCACTCTGTTTATTGTGGGGCGCTGTTTACATAGACTCTGTTATAGCAGTGTATGGTGTACTTTCACTCTGTTTACTGTAGGGCACTGTTTAAATAGACTCTGTTACAGCAGTGTATGGTGTACTTTCACTCTGTTTACTGTGGGGCACTGTTTACATAGACTCTGTTACAGCAGTGTATGGTGTACTTTCAATCTATTTACTGTAGGGCACTGTTTACATAGACTCTGTTACAGCAGTGTATGGTGTACTTTCACTCTGTTTATTGTGGGGCACTGTTTTCATAGACTCTGTTACAGAAGAGTATGGTGTACTTTCACTCTGTTTACTGTGGGTCACTGTTTACATAGACTCTGTTTACATCAGTGTATGGGTTACTTTCACTCAGTTCACTGTGGGGCACTGTTTACATAGACTATGTTTACAGTAGTGTATGGTGTACGTTCACTCTGTTTACTGTGGGACACTCTTTACATAGACTCTGTTTACATCAGTGTATGGGTTACTTTCACTCAGTTCACTGTGGGGCACTGTTTACATAGACTCAGTTTACAGTAGTGTATGGTGTACTTTCACTCTGTTTACTGTGGGGCACTGTTTACATAGACTCTGTTACAGCAGTGTATGGTGTACTTCCCCTCTGTTTACTGTGGAGCACTGTTTACATAGACTCTCTTGCAGCAGTGTATGGTGTACTTTCACTCTGTTTACTGTGGGGTACTGTTTACATAGGCTCTGTAACAAGCAGCGTATGGTGTACTTTCCCTCTGGTAACTATAGTGCACTGTTTACATAGACTCTGTTACAGCAGTGTATGGTGTACTTTCACTGTTTACTGTGGTGCACTGCTTACATAGATTCAGTTTACAACAGTGTATGGTGTACTTTCACTCTGTTTACTGTAGGGCACTGTTTACATAGACTCTGTTACAGCAGTGTATGGTGTACTTTCAATCGGTTTACTGTAGGGCACTGTTTACATAGACTCTGTTACAGCAGTGTATGGTGTACTTTCACTCTGTTTATTGTGGGGCACTGTTTAAATAGACTCTGTTACAGTAGTGTACTGTGTACTTTCACTCAGTTTACTGTGGGGGCACTGTTTACATAGACTCTGTTTACAGCAGTGAATGTTGTTCTTTCACTCTGTTTACTGTGGGGGCACTGTTTTCATAGACTCTGTTACAGCAGTGTATGGTGTACATTCACTCTGTTTACTGTGGGGCACTGTTTACATCAGTGTATGTGTTACTTTCACTCAGTTCACTGTGGGGCACTGTTTACACAGACTCTGTTACAGCAGTGTATGGTGTACTTTCACACTGTTTACTGTGGAGCACTGTTTACATAGACTCTGTTACAGCAGTGTATGGTGTACTTTCACTCTGTTTACTGTGGGGCACTGTTTACATAGACTCTGTTACAGCAGTTTATGGTGTACTTTCACTCTGCTTACTGTCGGGCACTGTTTATGTAGACTCTATTACAGCAGGGGATGGTGTACTTTCACTCTGTTTACCTTAGGGTACTGGTTACATAAACTCTGTTTACAGCAGTGTATGGTGTACTTTCACTTTGTTTACTGTAGGGCACTGTTGACATAGACGGTGTTACAGCAGTGTATGGTGTACTTTCACTCTGTTTACTGTGGCGCACTGTTTACATAGACTCTGTTACAGCAGTGTATGGTGTACTTTCACTCTGTTTACTGTGGAGCACTGTTTACATAGACTCTGTTTACAGCAGTGTACGGTGTACTTTCACTCTGTTTACTGTAGGGCACTGTTGACATAGACGGTGTTACAGCAGTGTATGGTGTACTTTCACTCTGTTTACTGTGGCGCACTGTTTACATAGACTCTGTTACAGCAGTGTATGGTGTACTTTCACTCTGTTTACTGTGGAGCACTGTTTACATAGACTCTGTTTACAGCTGTGTATGGTGTACTTTCACTCTGTTTACTGTGGGGCACTGTTTTCATAGACTCTGTTACAGCAGCGTACGGTGTACTTTCACTCTGTTTACTGTGGGGCACTGTTTACATAGATTCAGTTTACAGCAGTGCATGGTGTACTTTCACTCTGTTTACTGCAGGGCACTGTTTACATAGACTCTGTTACAGCAGTGTATCATGTACTTTCACTCTGTTTACTCGAGGACACTGTTTACATAGACTCTGTTTACAGCAGTGTTTGGGTTACTTTCACTCAGTTCACTATGGGGCACTGTTTACATAGACTCTGTTTACAGTAGTGTATGGTGTACTTTCACTCTGTTTACTGTGGGGCACTGTTTACATAGACTCTGTTACAGCAGTGTATGGTGTACTTTCACTCTGTTTACTGTGGAGCACTGTTTCCTCGACTCTGTTACAGCAGTGTATGGTGTACTTTCACTCTGTTTACTGTGGGGCACTGTTTTCAGAGTCTCTGTTACAGCAGTGTATGGTGTCCTTTTACTCTGTTTAATGTGGGGTACTGTTTACATAGACTCTGCTTACAGTAGTGTTTGGTGTACTTTCACTCTGTTTACTGTAGTGCACTGTTTACATAGACTCTGTTACATCAGTGTGTGATGAACTTTCACTCTGTTTACTAGAGGGCACTGTTTACATAGACTCTGTTTACAGCAGTGTATGGATTACTTTCACTCTGTTTACTGTGGGGCACTGTTTACATTGACTCTGTTACAGCAGTGTTTGGTGTACTTTCACTCTGTTTACTGCGGGGCACTGTTTACATAGTCTCTGTTTACAGCAGTGTATGGGTTACTTTCACTCTGTTTACTGTAGTGCACTGTTTACACAGACACTGTTACATCAGTGTGTGGTGAACTTTCACTCTGTTTACTAGAGGGCACTGTTTACATAGACTCTGTTTACAGCAGTGTATGGATTACTTTCACTCTGTTTACTGTAGTGCACTGATTACATAGACTCTGTTACAGCACTGTATGGTGTACTTTCCCTCTGTTTACTGTGGGGCACTGTTTACATAGACTATGTTTGCAGTAGTGTGTGGTATACGTTCACTCTGTTTACTGTGGGACACTGTTTACATATACTCTGTTTACATCAGTGTATGGGTTACTTTCACTCAGTTCACTGTGGGGCACTGTTTACATAGACTCTGTTTACAGTAGTGTATGGTGTACTTTCACTCTGTTTACTGTGGGGCACTGTTTACATAGACTCTGTTGCAGCAGTGTACGGTGTACTTTCGCTCTGTTTACTGTGGGGCACTGTTTACATAGACTCGGTTACAGCAGTGTATGGTGTACTTTTACTCTGTTTACTGTAGGGCACTGTTTACATAGACTCTGTTTACAGCAGTGTACGGTGCACTTTCACTCTGTTCATTGTGGGGCACTGTTTACATAGACTCTGTTTACAGTAGTGTATGGTGTACTTTCACTCTGTTTACTGTGGGGCACTGTTTGCATAGACTCTGTTTACAGCAGCGTATAGTGTACTTTCACTTTGTTTACTGTAGGGCACTGTTTACATAGACGGTGTTACAGCAGTGTATGGTGTACTTTCACTCTGTTTACTGTGGAGCACTGTTTATATAGACTCTGTTACAGCAGTGGATGGTGTACTTTCACTCTGTTTACTGTAGGGCACTGTTTACATAGATTCTGTTTACAGCAGTGTGCGGTGTACTTTTACTCTGTTTACTGTGGGGCACTGTTTTCATAGACTCTGTTACAGCAGTGTACGGTGTACTTTCACTCTGTTTACTGTGGGGCACTGTTTACATAGACTCGGTTACAGCAGTGTATGGTGTACTTTTACTCTGTTTACTGTAGGGCACTGTTTACATAGACTCTGTTTACAGCAGTGTACGGTGCACTTTCACTCTGTTCATTGTGGGGCACTGTTTACATAGACTCTGTTTACAGTAGTGTATGGTGTACTTTCACTCTGTTTACTGTGGGGCACTGTTTGCATAGACTCTGTTTACAGCAGCGTATAGTGTACTTTCACTTTGTTTACTGTAGGGCACTGTTTACATAGACGGTGTTACAGCAGTGTATGGTGTACTTTCACTCTGTTTACTGTGGAGCACTGTTTATATAGACTCTGTTACAGCAGTGGATGGTGTACTTTCACTCTGTTTACTGTAGGGCACTGTTTACAGAGATTCTGTTTACAGCAGTGTGCGGTGTACTTTTACTCTGTTTACTGTGGGGCACTGTTTTCATAGACTCTGTTACAGCAGCGTACGGTGTACTTTCACTCTGGTTACTGTAGTGCACTATTTACATAGACTCTGTTACAGCAGTGTATGGTGTACTTTCACACTGTTTACTGTGGGGCACTGTTTACATAGATTCAGTTTACAGCAGTGTATTGTGTACTTTCACTATGTTTACTGCAGGGCACTGTTTACATAGACTCTGTTACAGCAGTGTATGGTGTACTTTCAATCGGTTTACTGTAGGGCACTGTTTACATAGACTCTGTTACAGCAGTGTACGGTGTACTTACACTCAGTTTACTGTGGGGCACTGTTTACATAGACTCTGTTTACAGTAGTGTTGGTGTACTTTCACTCTGTTTACTGTGGGGCACTGTTTACATTGACTCTCTTACAGCAGTGTTTGGTGAACTTTCACTCTGTTTACTAGAGGGCACTGTTTACATAGACTCTGTTTACAGCAGTGTATGGATTACTTTCACTCTGTTTACTGTAGTGCACTGATTACATAGACTATGTTACAGCAGTGTATGGTGTACTTTCCCTCTGTTTACTGTGGGGCACTGTTTACATAAACAATGTTTGCAGTAGTGTGTGGTATACGTTCACTCTGTTTACTGTGGGACACTGTTTACATAGACTCTGTTTACATCAGTGTATGGGTTACTTTCACTCAGTTCACTGTGGGGCACTGTTTACATAGACTCTGTTTACAGTAGTGTATGGTGTACTTTCACTCTGTTTACTGTGCGGCACTGTTTACATAGACTCTGTTGCAGCAGTGTACGGTGTACTTTCACTCTGTTTACTGTGGGGCACTGTTTACATAGACTCTGTTACAGCAGTGTATGGTGTACTTTTACTCTGTTTACTGTAGGGCACTGTTTACATAGACTCTGTTTACAGCAGTGTATTGTGTACTTTCACTATGTTTACTGCAGGGCACTGTTTACATAGACTCAGTTACAGCAGTGTATGGTGTACTTTCAATCGGTTTACTGTAGGGCACAGTTTACATAGACTCTGTTCCAGCAGTGTACGGTGTACTTACACTCAGTTTACTGTGGAGCACTGTTTACATAGACTCTGTTTACAGCAGTGTACGGTGTACTTTTACTCTGTTTACTGGGGGGCACTGTTTTCATAGACTCTGTTACAGCAGCGTACGGTGTACTTTCACTCTGGTTACTGTAGTGCACTATTTACATAGACTCTGTTACAGCAGTGTATGGTGTACTTTCACTCTGTTTACTGTGGGGCACTGTTTACATAGATTCAGTTTACAGCAGTGTATTGTGTACTTTCACTATGTTTACTGCAGGGCACTGTTTACATAGACTCTGTTACAGCAGTGTATGGTGTACTTTCAATCGGTTTAGTTAGGGCACTCTTTACATAGACTCTGTTACAGCAGTGTATGGTGTACTTTCACTCTGTTTATTGTTGGGCACTGTTTACATAGACTATGTTACAGCAGTGTACGGTGTACTTACACTCAGTTTACTGTGGGGCACTGTTTACATAGACTCTGTTTACAGTAGTGTTGGTGTACTTTCACTCTGTTTACTGTGGGGCACTGTTTACATAGACTCTGATTACAGCAGTGTATGCGTTTCTTTCACTCTGTTTACCGTAGTGCACTGTTTACATAGACTCTGTTACATCAGCGTGTGGGGAACTTTCACTTCGTTTACTGGAGGGCACTGTTTACATAGACTCTGTTACAGCAGTGTATGGTGTAATTTCACTCTGTTTACTGGAGGGCGCTGTTTACATAGACTCATTTTCAGCAGTGTTTGGTGTTTTTTCACCCTGTTTACAGGTGGCCACTGTTTACATAGTCTCTGTTACAGCAGTGTATGGTGTACTTTCACCCTGATTGCTGTAGGGCACTGTTTACATAGAGTCTGTTTACTGCAGTGTATGGTGTACTTTCACCCTGTTTGCTGTAGGGCACTGTTTACATAGAGTCCTTTTACTGCAGTGTATGGTGTACTTTCACTCTGTTTGATGGAGTTCACTGTTTACATAGACTCGGTTTACAGTAGTGTATGTTGTGCTTTCACGCTGTATACTGTGGGACACTGTTTACATAGACTCTGTTTACAGCAGTGTATGGGTTACTTTCTCTCTGGTTACTGTAGTGCACTGATTACATAGACTCTGTTACATCAGTGTGTGGTGAACTTTCACTCTGTTTACTGTAGGGCACTGTTTACATAGACTGTGTTTACAGCAGTGTACGGTGTACTTTCACTCTGTTTACTGAGGGGCACTGTTTACATATACTCTGTTTACAGTAGTGTATCGTGTACTTTCACTCTGTTTACTGTGGGGCACTGTTGACATAGACTCAGTTTACAGCAGTGTATTGTGTAATTTCACTCTCTTTACTGGAGTGCACTGGTTACATAGACTCTGTTACAGCATTGTACGGTGTACTTTCACTCTGTTTACTGTGGGGCACTGTTGAAATAGACTCTTTTTACAGCAGTGTATGGGTTACTTTCACTCTGTTTACTGTGGGGCACTGTTTACATATGCTCTGTTACAGCAGTGTACGGTGTACTTTCACCCTGTTTACTGTAGGGCACTGTTTACATAGACTCGGTTTACAGCAGTGCATGGTGTACTTTCTCTCTGTTTACTGTGGGGCACTGTTTACATAAACTCTGTTACAGCAGTGTATGGTGTACTTTCACTCTGTTTACTGTGGGGCACTGTTTACATAGTCTCAGTTTACAGCAGTATATGGTGTACTTTCAGTCTTTTTACTGTAGGGCACTGTTTACGTAGACTCTGTTACACCAGTGTATGGTGTACTTTCACTCTGTTTACTGTGGGGCACTGTTTACATAGACTCTGTTTACAGCAGTGTATGTTGTACTTTCACTCTGTTTACTGTGGGGCACTGTTTACATAGACTCTGTTACAGCAGTGTACGGTGTACTTTCACTCTGTTTACTGTGGGGCACTGCTTACATAGACTGTGTTTACAGTAGTATATGGTGTACTTTCACTCTGTTTACTGTGGGGCACTGTTTACATAGATTCAGTTTACAGCAGTGTATGGTGTACTTTCACTCTGTTTACTGTGGGTCACTGTTTACATAGACTCTGTTTACATCAGTGTATGGGTTACTTTCACTCAGTTCACTGTGGGGCACTGTTTACATAGACTCTGTTTACAGTAGTGTATGGTGTACTTTCACTCTGTTTACTGTGGGGCACTGTTTACATAGACTCTGTTACAGCAGTGTATGGTTTGCTTTCACTCTGTTTAGTGTGGAGCACTGCTTACATAGACACTGTTACAGCAGTGTATGGTGTACTTTCACTCTGTTTACTGTGGGGCACTGTTTACATAGACTCTGTTACAGCAGTGTATGGTGTACTTTCACTCTGTTTACTTTGGGGCACTGTTTACATAGACTCTGTTTACAGCAGTGTATGTTCTACTTTCACTCTGTTTACTGTGGGGCACTTTTTTCATAGACTCTGCTACAGCAGTGTATGGTGTACTTTCACTCTGTTTACTGTAGGGCACTGTTTACATGGACTCTGTTACAGCAGTTTATGGTGTACTTTCACTCTGCTTTCTGTCGGGCACTGTTTCCGTCGACTCTATTTCAGCAGGCGATGGTGTACTTTCACTCTGTTTACTGTAGGGCACTGTTTACATAAACTCTGTTTACAGCAGTGTATGGTGTACTTTCACTTTGTTTACTGTAGGGCACTGTTTACATAGACTGTGTTACAGCAGTGTATGGTGTACTTTCACTCTGTTTACTGTGGGGCACTGTTTACATAGACTCTGTTATAGCAGTGTATGGTGTACTTTCACCCTGTTTACTGTGGGGCACTGTTTACATAGACTCAGGTTACAGCAGTGTATGGTATACTTTCACTCTCTTTACTGTAGGGCACTGTTTACATAGACTCTGTTACACCAGTGTATGGTGTACTTTCAGTCTGTTTACTGTGGGGCACTGTTTACATAGACTCTGTTACAGCAGTGTATGGTGTACTTTCACTCTGTTTACTGTGGGGCACTGTTTACATAGACTCTGTTTACAGTAGTGTATGGTGTACTTTCACTCTGTTTACTGTGGGGCACTGTTAACATAAACTCTGTTACAGCAGTGTACGGTGTACTTTCACTCTGTTTACTGTCGGGCACTGTTTGCATTGACTCTGTTTACAGCAGTGTATGGTGTAATTTCACTCTCTTTACTGGAGTACACTGGTTACATAGACTCTGTTACAGCAGTGTATGGTGTACTTTCACTCTGTTTATTGTGGGGCACTGTTTACATAGACTCTGTTACAGCAGTGTACGGTGTACTTTCACTCTGTTCACTGTGGGGCACTGTTTACATAGACTCTGTTTACAGTAGTGTATGGTGTAATTTCACTCTGTTTACTGTGGGGCACTGTTTAAATAGACTCTGTTTACAGCAGTGCATGGTGTACTTTCACTCTGTTTACTGTGGGGCACTGTTTTCATAAACTCTGTTACAGCAGTGTATGGTGTACTTTCACTCTGTTTACTGTGGGGCACTGTTTACATAGTTTCAGTTTACAGCAGTGTATGGTGTACTTTCAGTCTTTTTACTGTAGAGCACTGTTTACATAGACTCTGTTACACCAGTGTATGGTGCACTTTCACTCTGTTTACTGTGGGGCACTGTTTACATAGACTCTGTTTACAGCAGTGTATGTTGTACTTTCACTCTGTTTACTGTGGGACACTGTTTTCATAGACTCTGTTACAGCAGTGTATGGTGTACTTTCACTCTGTTTACTGTAGTGCACTTTTTACATAGACTCTGTTACAGCATTGTATAGTGTACTTTCACTCTGTTTACTATGGGGCACTGTTTACATAGACTCAGTTTACATCAGTGTATGGTGTACTTTCACTCTGTTTACTGTGGGGCACTGTTTACAGAGACTCTGTTATAGCAGTGTATAGTGTACTTTCACTCTGTTTACTGTGGGGCACTGTTTACATAGACTCAGGTAACAGCAGTGTATGGTATACTTTCACTCTGTTTACTGTAGGGCACTGTTTACATAGACTCTGTTACACAAGTGTATGGTGTACTTTCAGTCTGTTTACTGTGGGGCACTGTTTACATAGTTTCAGTTTACAGCAGTATATGGTGTACTTTCAGTCTTTTTACTGTAGTGCACTGTTTACATAGACTCTGTTACACCAGTGTATGGTGTACTTTCACTCTGTTTACTGTGGGGCACTGTTTACATAGTTTCAGTTTACAGCAGTATATGGTGTACTTTCAGTCTTTTTACTGTAGGGCACTGTTTACATAGACTCTGTTACAGCAGTGTATGTTGTACTTTCACTCTGTTTACTGTGGGGCACTGTTTACATAGACTCTGTTACAGCAGTGTACGGTGTACTTTCACTCTGTTTACTGTGGGGCACTGTTTACATAGACTGTGTTTACAGTAGTATATGGTGTACTTTCACTCTGTTTACTGTGGGGCACTGTTTACATAGATTCAGTTTACAGCAGTGTATGGTGTGCTTTCACTCTGTTTACTGTGGGTCACTGTTTACATAGACTCTGTTTACATCAGTGTATGGGTTACTTTCACTCAGTTCACTGTGGGGCACTGTTTACATAGACTCTGTTTACAGTAGTGTATGGTGTACTTTCACTCTGTTTACTGTGGGGCACTGTTTACATAGACTCTGTTACAGCAGTGTATGGTGTGCTTTCACTCTGTTTAGTGTGGAGCACTGCTTACATAGACACTGTTACAGCAGTGTATGGTGTACTTTCACTCTGTTTACTGTGGGGCACTGTTTACATAGACTCTGTTACAGCAGTGTATGGTGTACTTTCACTCTGTTTACTTTGGGGCACTGTTTACATAGACTCTGTTTACAGCAGTGTACGTTCTACTTTCACTCTGTTTACTGTGGGGCACTTTTTTCATAGACTCTGCTACAGCAGTGTATGGTTTACTTTCACTCTGTTTACTGTAGGGCACTGTTTACGTAGACTCTATTACAGCAGGCGATGGTGTACTTTCACTCTGCTTTCTGTCGGGCACTGTTTACGTAGACTCTATTACAGCAGGCGATGGTGTACTTTCACTCTGTTTACTGTAGGGCACTGTTGACATAAACTCTGTTTACAGCAGTGTATGGTGTACTTTCACTTTGTTTACTGTAGGGCACTGTTTACATAGACTGTGTTACAGCAGTGTATGGTGTACTTTCACTCTGTTTACTGTGGGGCACTGTTTACATAGACTCTGTTATAGCAGTGTATGGTGTACTTTCACCCTGTTTACTGTGGGGCACTGTTTACATAGACTCAGGTTACAGCAGTGTATGGTATACTTTCACTCTGTTTACTGTAGGGCACTGTTTACATAGACTCTGTTACACCAGTGTATGGTGTACTTTCAGTCTGTTTACTGTGGGGCACTGTTTACATAGATTCTGTTACAGCAGTGTATGGTATACTTTCACTCTGTTTACTGTGGGGCACTGTTTACATAGACTCTGTTTACAGTAGTGTATGGTGTACTTTCACTCTGTTTACTGTGGGGCACTGTTAACATAAACTCTGTTACAGCAGTGTACGGTGTACTTCCACTCTGTTTACTGTCGGGCACTGTTTGCATTGACTCTGTTTACAGCAGTCTATGGTGTAATTTCACTCTCTTTACTGGAGTGCACTGGTTACATAGACTCTGTTACAGCAGTGTATGGTGTACTTTCACTCTGTTTATTGTGGGGCACTGTTTACATAGACTCTGTTACAGCAGTGTACGGTGTACTTTCACTCTGTTCACTGTGGGGCACTGTTTACATAGACTCTGTTTACTATAGTGTATGGTGTAATTTCACTCTGTTTACTGTGGGGCACTGTTTAAATAGACTCTGTTTACAGCAGTGCATGGTGTACTTTCACTCTGTTTACTGTGGGGCACTGTTTTCATAAACTCTGTTACAGCAGTGTATGGTGTACTTTCACTCTGTTTACTGTGGGGCACTGTTTACATAGTTTCAGTTTACAGCAGTGTATGGTGTACTTTCAGTCTTTTTACTGTAGAGCACTGTTTACATAGACTCTGTTACACCAGTGTATGGTGTACTTTCACTCTGTTTACTGTGGGGCACTGTTTACATAGACTCTGTTTACAGCAGTGTATGTTGTACTTTCACTCTGTTTACTGTAGTGCACTTTTTACATAGACTCTGTTACATCATTGTATAGTGTACTTTCACTCTGTTTACTATGGGGCACTGTTTACATAGACTCAGTTTACATCAGTGTATGGTGTACTTTCACTCTGTTTACTGTGGGGCACTGTTTACAGAGACTCTGTTACAGCAGTGTATAGTGTACTTTCACTCTGTTTACTGTGGGGCACTGTTTACATAGACTCAGGTAACAGCAGTGTATGGTATACTTTCACTCTGTTTACTGTAGGGCACTGTTTACATAGACTCTGTTACACAAGTGTATTGTGTACTTTCAGTCTGTTTACTGTGGGGCACTGTTTACATAGACTCTGTTACAGCAGTGTACGGTGTACTTTCACTCTGTTCACTGTGGGGCACTGTTTACATAGACTCTGTTTACAGTAGTGTATGGTGTACTTTCAGTCTGTTTACTGTGGTGCACTGTTTACATAGTCTCTGTTCCAGCAGTGTATGGTGTACTTTTACTCTGTTTACTGTGGGGCACTGTTTACATAGACTCTGTTATAGCAGTATATAGTGTACTTTCACTCTGTTTACTGTCGGGCACTGTTTACTTAGACTCAGGTTACAGCAGTGTATGGTATACTTTCACTCTGTTTACTGTAGGGCACTGTTTACATAGACTCTGTTACACCAGTGTATGGTGTACTTTCAGTCTGTTTACTGTAGGGCACTGTTTACATATACTCTATTACAGCAGTGTACGGTGTACTTTCACTCTGTTTACTGTAGGGTACTGTTTACATAAACTCTGTTTACAGCAGTGTATGGTGTACTTTCACTTTGTTTACTGTAGGGCTCTGTTTACATAGACTCGGTTACAGCAGAGTATGGTGTACTTTCACTCTGTTTACTGTGGGGCACTGTTTACATAGACTCTGTTACAGCAGTGTATGGTGTACTTTCACTCTGTTTACCTTGGGGCACTGTTTACATAGTCTGTTACAGCAGTGAATGGTGTACTTTCACTCACTTTCCTGTAAGGCACTGTTTGCATAGACTCTGTTTACAGCAGTGTACGGTGTACTTTCACTCTGTTTACTGTGGGGCACTGTTTACATAGACTCTGTTACAGCAGTGTATGGTGTACTTTCACTCTGTTTACTGTGGGGCGCTGTTTACATAGACTCTGTTACAGCAGTGTATGGTGTACGTTCAATCGGTTTACTGTAGTGCACTGTTTACATAGACTAATTTATAGCAGTGTATGGTGTACTTTCACCCTGTTTACAGGGGGGCACTATTTACATAGTCGCTGTTACAGCAGTGTATGGTGTACTTTCACTTTGTTTACTGCAGAGCTCTGTTTACATAGACTCTGTTACAGCAGAGTATGGTGTACTTTCACTCTGTTTACTGTGGGGCACTGTTTACATAGACTCTGTTACAGCAGTGTATGGTGTACTTTCACTCTGTTTACCTTGGGGCACTGTTTACATAGTCTGTTACAGCAGTGGATGGTGTACTTTCACTCACTTTCCTGTAGGGCACTGTTTACATAGACTCTGTTTACAGCAGTGTACGGTGTACTTTCCCTCTGTTTACTGTGGGGCACTGTTTACATAGACTCTGTTACAGCAGTGTATGGTGTACTTTCACTCTGTTTACTGTGGGGCGCTGTTTACATAGACTCTGTTACAGCAGTGTATGGTGTACGTTCAATCAGTTTACTGTAGTGCACTGTTTACATAGACTCATTTATAGCAGTGTATGGTGTACTTTCACCCTGTTTACAGGGGGGCACTATTTACATAGTCGCTGTTACAGCAGTGTATGGTGTACTTTCACCCTGTTTGCTGTAGGGCACTGTTTACATAGAGTCTGTTTACTGCAGTGTATGGTGTACTTTCACTCTGTTTGCTGTGGGGCACTGTTTACATAGACTGTGTTTACAGTAGTATATGGTGTACTTTCACTCTGTTTACTGTGGGGCACTGTTTACATAGATTCCGTTTACAGCAGTGTGTGGTGTACTTTCACTCCGTTTACTGTGGGTCACTGTTTACATAGACTCTGTTTACATCAGTGTATGGGTTACTTTCACTCAGTTCACTGTGGGGTACTGTTTACATAGACTCTGTTTACAGTCGTGTATGGTGTACTTTCACTCTGTTTACTGTGGGGCCCTGTTTACATAGACTCTGTTACAGCAGTGTATGGTGTGCTTTCACTCTGTTTAGTGTGGAGCACTGTTTACATAGACACTGTTACAGCATTGTATGGTGTACTTTCACTCTGTTTACTGTGGGGCACTGTTTACATCGAGTCTGTTACAGCAGTGTATGGTGTACTTTCACTCTGTTTACTTTGGGGCACTGTTTACATAGACTCTGTTTACAGCAGTGTATGTTCTACTTTCACGCTGTTTACTGTGGGGCACTTTTTTCATAGACTCTGTTACAGCAGTGTATGGTGTACTTTCACTCTGTTTACTGTGGGGCACTGTTTACATAGACTCGGTTACAGCAGTGTATGGTGTACTTTCACTCTGTTTACTGTGGGGCACTGTTTATATAGACTCTTACAGCAGTGGATGGTGTACTTTCACTCTGTTTACTGTGGGGCACTGTTTTCATAGACTCTGTTACAGCAGCGTACGGTGTACTTTCACTCTAGTTACTGTAGTGCACTGTTTACATAGACTCTGTTACAGCAGTGTATGGTGTACTTTCAAACTGTTTACTGTGGGGCACTGTTTACATAAATTCAGTTTACAGCTGTGTATGGTGTACTTTCACTATATTTTCTGTAGGGCACTGTTTACATAGGCTCTGTTACATCTGTGTATGGTGTACTTTCGCACTGTTTACTGTGTAGCACTGTTTACATCGACTCAGTTTACAGCAGTATATGGTGCACTTTCACTCTGTTTACTGTAGTGCACTGTTTACATAGACACTATTACAGCAGTGTATGGTGTACTTTCACTCTCTTTACTGGAGTGCACTGGTTACATAGACTCTGTTACAGCAGTGTACGGTGTACTTTCTCTCTGTTTACTGTGGGGCACTGTTTACATAGACTCTGTTACAGCGGTGTATGGTGTACTTTCACTCTGTTTACTGTGGGGCGCTGTTTACATAGACTCTGTTACAGCAGTGTGTGGTGTACTTTCACTCTGTTTACTGTCGGGCACTGTTTGCATTGACTCTGTTACAGCAGTGTATGGTGTGCTTTCACTCTGTTTAGTGTGGAGCACTGTTTACATAGACACTGTTACAGCATTGTATGGTGTACTTTCACTCTGTTTACTGTGGGGCACTGTTTACATCGAGTCTGTTACAGCAGTGTATGGTGTACTTTCACTCTGTTTACTTTGGGGCACTGTTTACATAGACTCTGTTTACAGCAGTGTATGTTCTACTTTCACGCTGTTTACTGTGGGGCACTTTTTTCATAGACTCTGTTACAGCAGTGTATGGTGTACTTTCACTCTGTTTACTGTGGGGCACTGTTTACATAGACTCGGTTACAGCAGTGTATGGTGTACTTTCACTCTGTTTACTGTGGGGCACTGTTTATATAGACTCTTACAGCAGTGGATGGTGTACTTTCACTCTGTTTACTGTGGGGCACTGTTTTCATAGACTCTGTTACAGCAGCGTACGGTGTACTTTCACTCTAGTTACTGTAGTGCACTGTTTACATAGACTCTGTTACAGCAGTGTATGGTGTACTTTCAAACTGTTTACTGTGGGGCACTGTTTACATAAATTCAGTTTACAGCTGTGTATGGTGTACTTTCACTATATTTTCTGTAGGGCACTGTTTACATAGGCTCTGTTACATCTGTGTATGGTGTACTTTCGCACTGTTTACTGTGTAGCACTGTTTACATCGACTCAGTTTACAGCAGTATATGGTGCACTTTCACTCTGTTTACTGTAGTGCACTGTTTACATAGACACTATTACAGCAGTGTATGGTGTACTTTCACTCTCTTTACTGGAGTGCACTGGTTACATAGACTCTGTTACAGCAGTGTACGGTGTACTTTCTCTCTGTTTACTGTGGGGCACTGTTTACATAGACTCTGTTACAGCGGTGTATGGTGTACTTTCACTCTGTTTACTGTGGGGCGCTGTTTACATAGACTCTGTTACAGCAGTGTGTGGTGTACTTTCACTCTGTTTACTGTCGGGCACTGTTTGCATTGACTCTGTTTACAGCAGTGTATGGTGTACTTTCACTCTGTTAACTACAGGGCACTGTTTACATAGACTCTGTTACAGCAGTGTATGGTGTACTTTCACGCTGTTTACTGTGGGGCACTGTTTAAATAGACTCTGTTACAGCAGTGTATGGTGTACTTTCACTCTGTTTACTGTGGGGCACTGTTTATATAGACTGTTACAGCAGTGGATCGTGTACTTTCACTCTGTTTACTGTAGGGCACTGTTTACATAGAATCTGTTACAGCAGTGTACGGTGTACTTTCACTCTGTTCACTGTGGGGCACTGTTTCCATAGACTCTGTTTACAGTAGTGTATGGTGTACTTTCACTCTGTTTACTGTGGGGCACTGTTTACATAGACTCTGTTACAGCAGTGTATGGTGTACTTTCACTCTGTTTAATGTAGGGCACTGTTTACTAGACTCTGTTACAGCAGTGTATGGTGTACTTTCACTCTGTTTACTGTAGGATACTGTTTACAAAAACTCTGCTTACAGCAGTGTATGGTGTACTTTCACTTTGTTTACTGTAGGGCACTGTTTACATAGACAGTGCTACTGCAGTGTATGGTGTACTTTCACTCTGTTTACTGTGGGGCACTGTTTACATAGACTCTGTTACAGCAGTGTATGGTGTACTTTCACTCTGTTTACTGTGGGGCGCTGTTTACATAGACTCTGTTACAGCAGTGTACGGTGTACTTTCACTCTGTTTACTGTCTGGCACTGTTTGCATTGACTCTGTTTACAGCAGTGTATGGTGTACTTTCACTCTGTTAACTGTAGGGCAGTGTTTACATAGACTCATTTATAGCAGTGTAAGGTGTACTTTCACGCTGTTTACAAGGGGGCACTGTTTACATAGTCTCTGTTACAGCAGTGTATGGTGTACTTTCCCCCTGTTTGCTGTAGGGCACTGTTTACATATAGTCTGTTTACTGCAGTGTTTGGTGTACTTTCCCCCTGTTTGCTGTAGGGCACTGTTTACATAGACTCTGTTACAGCAGTGTATGGTGTACTTTCAATCGGTTTACTGTAGGGCACTGTTTACATAGACTCTGTTACAGCAGTGTATCGTGTACTTTCACTCTGTTTATTGTGGGGCAATGTTTACATAGCCTCTGTTACAGCAGTGTACGGTGTACTTTCACTCTGTTTATTGTGGGGCACTGTTTACATAGACTCTGTTACATCAGTGTGTGGTGGAGTTTCACTCTGTTTACTAGAGGCACTGTTTACATAGAATCTGTTACAGCAGTGTATGATGTACTTTCACTCTGTTTACTGTGGGGTACTGTTTACATAGACTCTGTTACAGCAGTGTATGGTGTACTTTCACTCTGTTTACTGTGGGGTGCTGTTTACATAGACTCTGTTACAGCAGTGTATGGTGTACTTTCACTCTGTTTACTTTCGGGCACTGTTTGCATTGACTCTGTTACAGCAGTTTACGGTGTACTTTCACTATGTTTACTGTAGGGCACTGTTTACATAGACTCTGTTACAGCAGTGTATGGTGTACTTTCACTCTGGTTACTGTAGAGCACATTTTACACAGACTCTATTACAGCAGGGGATGGTGTACTTTCACTCTGTTTACTGTAGGGTACTGTTTACATAAAGTCTGTTTACAGCAGTGTATGGTGTACTTTCACTTTGTTTACTGTAGGGCACATTACAGAGACAGTGTTACAGCAGTGTATGGTGTACTTTCACTCTGTTTACTGTGGGGTACTGATTACATAGACTCTGTTAGAGCAGTGTATGGTGTACATTCACTCTGTTTACCTTGGGGCACTGTTTACACAGTCTGTTACAGCAGTAGATGGTGTACTTTCACTCAGTTTCCTGGAGGGCACTGTTTACATAGAATCTGTCACAGCAGTGTACGGTGTACTTTCACTCTGTTCACTGTGGGGCACTGTTTACATAGACTCTGTTTACAGTAGTGTATGGTGTACTTTCACTCTGTTTACTGTGGGGCACTGTTTACATAGACTCTGTTACAGCAGTGTGTGGTGTACTTTCACTCTGTTTATTGTAGGGCACTGTTTACATAGACTCTGGTAGAACCCTCAAGAGTATTGAAAGTCAAAGAGATCTAGGAGTACAGGTCCACAGATCACTGAAAGGGGCTACACAGGTGGAGAAGGTAGTCAAGAAGGCATACGGCATGCTTGCCTTCATTGGCCGGGGCATTGAGTATAAGAATTGGCAAGTCATGTTGCAGCTGTATAGAACCTTAGTTAGGCCACACTTGGAGTATAGTGTTCAATTCTGGTCGCCACACTACCAGAAGGATGTGGAGGCTTTAGAGAGGGTGCAGAAGAGATTTACCAGAATGTTGCCTGGTATGGAGGGCATAAGCTATGAGGAGCGGTTGAATAAACTCGGTTTGTTCTCACTGGAACGAAGGAGGTTGAGGGGCGACCTGATAGAGGTATACAAAATTATGAGGGGCATAGACAGAGTGGATAATCAGAGGCTTTTCCCCAGGGTAGAGGGGTCAATTACTAGGGGGCATAGGTTTAAGGTGAGAGGGGCAAAGTTTAGAGTAGATGTACGAGGCAAGTTTTTTACGCAGAGGGTAGTGGGTGCCTGGAACTCACTACCGGAGGAGGTAGTGGAGGCAGGGACGATAGGGACATTTAAGGGGCATCTTGACAAATATATGAATAGGATGGGAATAGAAGGATACGGACCCAGGAAGTGTAGAAGATTGTAGTTTAGTCGGGCAGTATGGTCGGCACGGGCTTGGAGGGCCGAAGGGCCTGTTCCTGTGCTGTATATTTCTTTGTTCTTTGCTCTTTGTTTGTTACAGCAGTGTGTGGTGTACGTTCACTCTGCTTACTCTGTGGCACTGTTTACATAGACTCTGTTACAGCAGTGTATGGTGTACATTCACTCTGTTTACCTTGGGGCACTGTTTACCTAGTCTGTTACAGCAGTGGATGGTGTACTTTCACTCAGTTTCCTGCAGGGCACTGTTTACATAGACTCTGTTTACAGCAGTGTACGGTGTACTTTCACTCTCTTTACTGTTGGGCACTGTTTACATAGACTCTGTTACAGCAGTGTATGGTGTACTTTCACTCTGTTTACTGTGGGGCACTGTTTACATAGAATCTGTTTACAGCAGTGTATGGTGGGCCTTCACTCTGTTAACTACAGGGCACTGTTTACATAGACTCTGTTACAGCAGTGTATGGTGTACTTTCACGCTGTTTACTGTGGGGCACTGTTTAAATAGACTCTGTTACAGCAGTGTATGGTGTACTTTCACTCTGTTTACTGTGGGGCACTGTTTATATAGACTGTTACAGCAGTGGATCGTGTACTTTCACTCTGTTTACTGTAGGGCACTGTTTACATAGAATCTGTTACAGCAGTGTATGGTGTACTTTCACTCTGTTAACTGTAGGGCACTGTTTACATAGACTCATTTATAGCAGTGTATGGTGTACTTTCACGCTGTTTACAAGGGGACACTGTGTACATAGTCTCTGTTACAGCAGTGTATGGTGTACTTTCCCCCTGTTTGCTGTAGGGCACTGTTTACATAGACTCTGTTACAGCAGTGTATGGTGTACTTTCAATCGGTTTACTGTAGGGCACTGTTTACATAGACTCGGTTACAGCAGTGTATCGTGTACTTTCACTCTGTTTATTGTGAGGCACTGTTTACATAGACTCTGTTACAGCAGTGTACGGTGTACTTTCACTCTGTTTACTGTGGGGCACTGTTTACATATACTCTGTTACATCAGTGTATCGTGTACTTTCACTCTGTTTATTGTGGGGCAATGTTTACATAGCCTCTGTTACAGCAGTGTATGGTGTACTTTCAATCGGTTTACTGTAGGGCACTGTTTACATAGACTCTGTTACAGCCGTGTATCGTGTACTTTCACTCTGTTTATTGTGGGGCAATGTTTACATAGCCTCTGTTACAGCAGTGTACGGTGTACTTTCACTCTGTTTATTGTGGGGCACTGTTTACATAGACTCTGTTACATCAGTGTGTGGTGGAGTTTCACTCTGTTTACTAGAGGCACTGTTTACATAGAATCTGTTACAGCAGTGTATGATGTACTTTCACTCTGTTTACTGTGGGGCGCTGTTTACACAGACTCTGTTACAGCAGTGTATGGTGTACTTTCACTCTGTTTACTTTCGGGCACTGTTTGCATTGACTCTGTTACAGCAGTTTACGGTGTACTTTCACTCTGTTTACTGTAGGGCACTGTTTACATAGACTCTGTTACAGCAGTGTATGGTGTACTTTCACTCTGCTTACTGTAGAGCACATTTTACACAGACTCTATTACAGCAGGGGATGGTGTACTTTCACTCTGTTTACTGTAGGGTACTGTTTACATAAAGTCTGTTTACAGCAGTGTATGGTGTACTTTCACTTTGTTTACTATAGGGCACTTTACAGAGACAGTGTTACAGCAGTGTATGGTGTACTTTCACTCAGTTTACTGTGGGGTACTGATTACATAGACTCTGTTACAGCAGTGTATGGTGTACATTCACTCTGTTTACCTTGGGGCACTGTTTACATAGTCTGTTACAGCAGTAGATGGTGTACTTTCACTCAGTTTCCTGTAGGGCACTGTTTACATAGACTCTGTGTACAGCAGTGTATGCTGTACTTTCACTCTGTTTACTGTCGGGCACTGTTTATATAGACTCTGTTACAGCAGTGGATGGTGTACTTTCACTCTGTTTACTGTGGGGCACTGTTTTCATAGACTCTGTTACAGCAGCGTACGGTGTACTTTCACTCTAGTTACTGTAGTGCACTGTTTACATAGACTCTGTTACAGCAGTGTATGGTGTACTTTCAAACTGTTTACTGTGGGGCACTGTTTACATAAATTCAGTTTACAGCTGTGTATGGTGTACTTTCACTATATTTTCTGTAGGGCACTGTTTACATAGGCTCTGTTACATCTGTGTATGGTGTACTTTCACACTGTTTACTGTGTAGCACTGTTTACATCGACTCAGTTTACAGCAGTGTATGGTGCACTTTCACTCTGTTTACTGTAGTGCACTGTTTACATAGACACTATTACAGCAGTGTATGGTGTACTTTCACTCTCTTTACTGGAGTGCACTGGTTACATAGACTCTGTTACAGCAGTGTACGGTGTACTTTCTCTCTGTTTACTGTGGGGCACTGTTTACATAGACTCTGTTACAGCGGTGTATGGTGTACTTTCACTCTGTTTACTGTGGGGCGCTGTTTACATAGACTCTGTTACAGCAGTGTGTGGTGTACTTTCACTCTGTTTACTGTCGGGCACTGTTTGCATTGACTCTGTTTACAGCAGTGTATGGTGTACTTTCACTCTGTTAACTACAGGGCACTGTTTACATAGACTCTGTTACAGCAGTGTATGGTGTACTTTCACGCTGTTTACTGTGGGGCACTGTTTAAATAGACTCTGTTACAGCAGTGTATGGTGTACTTTCACTCTGTTTACTGTGGGGCACTGTTTATATAGACTGTTACAGCAGTGGATCGTGTACTTTCACTCTGTTTACTGTAGGGCACTGTTTACATAGAATCTGTTACAGCAGTGTACGGTGTACTTTCACTCTGTTCACTGTGGGGCACTGTTTCCATAGACTCTGTTTACAGTAGTGTATGGTGTACTTTCACTCTGTTTACTGTGGGGCACTGTTTACATAGACTCTGTTACAGCAGTGTATGGTGTACTTTCACTCTGTTTAATGTAGGGCACTGTTTACTAGACTCTGTTACAGCAGTGTATGGTGTACTTTCACTCTGCTTACTGTAGGGCACATTTTACACAGACTCTATTACAGCAGGGGATGGTGTACTTTCACTCTGTTTACTGTAGGATACTGTTTACAAAAACTTTGCTTACAGCAGTGTATGGTGTACTTTCACTTTGTTTACTGTAGGGCACTGTTTACATAGACAGTGCTACTGCAGTGTATGGTGTACTTTTACTCTGTTTACTGTGGGGCACTGTTTACATAGACTCTGTTACAGCAGTGTATGGTGTACTTTCACTCTGTTTACTGTGGGGCGCTGTTTACATAGACTCTGTTACAGCAGTGTATGGTGTACTTTCACTCTGTTTACTGTCTGGCACTGTTTGCATTGACTCTGTTTACAGCAGTGTATGGTGTACTTTCAGTCTGTTAACTGTAGGGCAGTGTTTACATAGACTCATTTATAGCAGTGTATGGTGTACTTTCACGCTGTTTACAAGGGGGCACTGTTTACATAGTCTCTGTTACAGCAGTGTATGGTGTACTTTCCCCCTGTTTGCTGTAGGGCACTGTTTACATATAGTCTGTTTACTGCAGTGTTTGGTGTACTTTCCCCCTGTTTGCTGTAGGGCACTGTTTACATAGACTCTGTTACAGCAGTGTATGGTGTACTTTCAATCGGTTTACTGTAGGGCACTGTTTACATAGACTCTGTTACAGCAGTGTATCGTGTACTTTCACTCTGTTTATTGTGGGGCACTGTTTACATAGACTCTGTTACATCAGTGTGTGGTGGAGTTTCACTCTGTTTACTAGAGGCACTGTTTACATAGAATCTGTTACAGCAGTGTATGATGTACTTTCACTCTGTTTACTGTGGGGCGCTGTTTACATAGACTCATTTATAGCAGTGTATGGTGTACTTTCACCCTGTTTGCTGGAGGGCACTGTTTACATAGAGTCTGTTTACTGCAGTGTATGTTGTACTTTCACCCTGTTTGCTGTAGGGCACTGTTTACATAGAGTCTGTTTACTGCAGTGTATGGTGTACTTTCACTCTGTTTGCTGGAGTGCACTGTTTATATAGACTCTGTTACATCAGTGGATGGTGTACTTTCACTCTGTTTACTGTAGGGCACTGTTTACATAGAATCTGTTACAGCAGTGTACGGTGTACTTTCACTCTGTTCACTGTGGGGCACTGTTTACATAGACACTGTTTACAGTAGTGTATGGTGTAATTTCACTCTGTTTACTGTGGGGCACTGTTTACATAGACTCTGTTACAGCAGTGTACGGTGTACTTTCACTCTGTTTACTGTAGAGCACTGTTTACATAGACTCTGTTACAGCAGTGTACGGTGTACTTTCACTCTGTTTACTGTGGGGCAATGTTTACATATACTCTGTTAAATCAGTGTGTGGTGGACTTTCACTCTGTTTACTAGAGGGCACTGTTTACATAGAATCTGTTACAGCAGTGTATGATGTACTTTCACTCTGTTTACTGTGGGGCGCTGTTTACATAGACTCTGTTACAGCAGTGTATGGTGTACTTTCACTCTGTTTACTGTCGGGCACTGTTTGCATTGACTCTGTTTACAGCAGTGTATGGTGTACTTTCACTCTGTTAACTGTAGTGCACTGTTTACATAGACTCATTTATAGCAGTGTATGGTGTACTTTCACCCTGTTTACAGGGGGGCACTGTTTACATCGTCTCTGTTACAGCAGTGTATGGTGTACCTTCACCCTTTTTGCTGGAGGGCACTGTTTACATAGAGTCTGTTTACTGCAGTGTATGTTGTACTTTCACCCTGTTTGCTGTAGGGCACTGTTTACATAGAGTCTGTTTACTGCAGTGTACGGTGTACTTTCACTCTGTTCACTGTGGGGCACTGTTTACATAGACTCTGTTTACAGTAGTGTATGGTGTAATTTCACTCTGTTTACTGTGGGGCACTGTTTACATATAATCTGTTACAGCAGTGTATGGTGTACTTTCACTCTGTTTACTGTGGGGCGCTGTTTACATAGACTCTGTTACAGCAGCGTATGGTGTACTTTCACTCTGTTTACTGTCGGGCACTGTTTGCATTGACTCTGTTTACAGCAGTGTATGGTGTACTTTCACTCTGTTAACTGTAGTGCACTGTTTACATAGACTCATTTATAGCAGTGTATGGTGTACTTTCACCCTGTTTACAGGGGGGCACTGTTTACATAGTCTCTGTTACAGCAGTGTATGGTGTACTTTCACCCTGTTTGCTGGAGGGCACTGTTTATATAGAGTCTGTTTACTGCAGTGTATGTTGTACTTTCACCCTGTTTGCTGTAGGGCACTGTTTACATAGAGTCTGTTTACTGCAGTGTATGGTGTACTTTCACTCTGTTTCCTGGAGTGCACTGTTTACACAGACTCTATTGCAGCAGGGGATGATGTACATTCACTCTGTTTACTGTAGGGTACTGTTTACGTAAACTCTGTTTACAGCAGTGTATGGTGTACTTTCACTTTGTTTACTGTAGGGCACTGTTTACATAGACAGTGTTACAGCAGTGTATGGTGTACTTTCACTCTGTTTACTGTGGGGCACTGTTTACACAGACTCTGTTACAGCAGTGTATGGTGTACATTCACTCTGTTTACCTTGGGGCACTGTTTACATTGTCTGTTACAGCAGTGGATGGTGTACTTTCACTCAGTTTCCTGTAGGGCACTGTTTACATAGACTCTGTTTACAGCAGTGTACGGTGTACTTTCACTCTGTTTCCTGTAGGGCACTGTTTACATAGACTCTGTTTACAGCAGTGTATGGTGTACTTTCACTCTGTTTACTGTGGGGCGCTGTTTACATAGACTCTGTTACAACAGTGTATGCTGTACTTTCACTCTGTTTACTGTCGGGCACTGTTTGCATTGACTCTGTTTACAGCAGTGTATGGTGTACTTTCATTCTGTTAACTGAGGGCACGGTTTACATAGACTCTGTTACAGCAGTGTATGGTATACTTTCACTCTGTTTACTGTGGGGCACTGTTTACATAGACTCTGTTACAGCAGTGTATGGTGTACATTCACTCTGTTCACTGTCGGGCACTGTTTATATAGACTCTATTACAGCAGTGGATGGTGTACTTTCACTCTGTTTACTGTAGGGCACTGTTTACATAGACTCTGTTACAGCAGTGTATGGTGTACTTTCACTCTGCTTACTGTAGGGCACATTTTACACAGACTCTATTACAGCAGGGGATGGTGTACTTTCAGTCTGGTTACTGGAGGGTACTGTTTACATAACCTCTGTTTACAGAAGCGTATGGTGTACTTTCACTTTGTTTACTGTAGGGCACTGTTTACATAGACAGTGTTACAGCAGTATATGGTGTACATTCACTCTGTTTACTGTGGGGCACTGTTTACATAGACTCTGTTACAGCAGTGTATGGTGTACATTCACTCTGTTTACCTTGGAGCACTGTTTACATAGTCTGTTACAGCAGTGGATGGTGTACTTTCACTCAGTTTCCTGTAGTGCACTGTTTACATAGACTCTGTTTACAGCAGTGTACGGTGTACTTTCACTCTGTTTACCGTGGGGCACTGTTTACATCGACTCTGTTACAGCAGTGTATGGTGTAATTTCACTCTGTTTACTGTGGGGCGCTGTTTACATAGACTCTGTTACAGCAGTGTATGGTGTTCTTTCTCTCTGTTTACTGTCGGGCACTGTTTGCATTGACTCTGTTTACAGCAATGTATGGTGTACTTTCACTCTGTTAACTGTAGTGCACTGTTTACATAGACTCATTTATAGCAGTGTATGGTGTACTTTCACTCTGTTTCCTGTCGGGCACTGTTTGCATTGACTCTGTTTACAGTAGTGTATGGTGTACTTTCACTCTGTTAACTGTAGTGCACTGTTTACATAGACTCATTTATAGCAGTGTATGGTGTATGTTCACCCTGTTTACAGGGGAGCACTGTTGACATAGTCGCTGTTACAGCAGTGTATGGTGTACTTTCACCCTGTTTGCTGTAGGGCACTGTTTACATAGAGTCTGTTTACTGCAGTGTATGTTGTACTTTCACCCTGTTTGCTGGAGTGCACTGTTTACATAGACTCTGTTAACAGCAGTGTATGGTGTACTTTCACTCTGTTTGCTGTGGGGCACTGTTTACATAGACTCTGTTACATCAGTGTGTGGTGAACTTTCACTCTGTTTACTGTGGGGCACTGTTTACATAGAGTCTGTTTTCTGCATTGTATGGTGTGCTTTCACCCTGTTTGCTGTAGGGCACTGTTTACATAGAGTCTGTTTACTGCAGTGTATGGTGTACTTTCACTCTGTTTGCTGGAGTGCACTGTTTACATAGACTCTGTTTACGCAGTGTACGGTGTACTTTCACTCTGTTTACTGTGGGGCACTGTTTACATAGACTCTGTTTACAGTAGTGTATGGTGTAATTTCACTCTGTGTACAGTGGGACACTGTTTACATAGACTCTGTTTACATCAGTGTATGGGTTACTTTCGCTCAGTTCACTGTGTGGCATTGCTTTCATAGACTCTGTTACAGCAGCGTTTGGTGTACTTTCACTCTGGTTACTGTAGTGCACTGTTTACATAGACTCTGTTACAGCAGTGCATGGTGTACTTTCACTCTGTTCACTGTGGTGCACTGTTTACATAAATTCAGTTTACAGCAGTGTATGGTGTACTTTCACTATATTTTCTGTAGGGCACTGTTTACATAGGCTCTGTTACATCTGTGTATGGTGTACTTTCACTTTGTTTGCTGTGTGGCACTGTTTACAAAGACTCAGTTTACAGCACTGTATGGTGTACTTTCACTCTGTTTACTGTAGTGCACTGTTTACATAGACTCTATTACAGCAGTGTATGGTGTACTTTCACTCTCTTTACTGGAGTGCACTGGTTACATAGACTCTGTTACAGCAGTGTACGGTGTACTTTCACTCTGTTTACTGTGGGGCACTGTTTAAATAGACTCTGTTTGCAGTAGTGTGTGGTGTGCGTTCAGTCTGTTTACTGTGGGACACAGTTTACATAGACTCTGTTTACAGCAGTGTATGGGTTACTTTCACTCTGTTTACTGTGGGGCACTGTTTACATAGATTCAGTTACAGCAGTGTACGGTGTACTTTCACCCTGTTTACTGTAGGGCACTGTTTACATTGACTCGGTTTACAGCAGTGTTTGGTGTATTTTCACTCTGTTTACTGTGGGGCACTGTTTACATAAACTGTGTTACAGCAGTGTATGGTGTACTTTCACTCTGTTTACTGTGGGGCACTGTTTACATAGTTTCAGTTTACAGCAGTGTATGGTGTACTTTCAGTCTGTTTACTGTAGGGCACAGTTTACATAGACTTTGTTTCAGCAGTGTATGGTGTACTTTCACTCTGTTTACTGTGGGGCACTGTTTACATAGACTCTGGTTACAGCAGTGTATGGTATACTTTCACTCTGTTTACTGTAGGGCACTGTTTACATAGACTCTGTTACACCAGTGTATGGTGTACTTTCAGTCTGTTTACTGTAGGGCACTGTTTACATAGACTGTGTTACAGCAGTGTATGGTGTACGTTCACTCTGTTTACTGTGGGGCACTGTTTACATAGACACTGTTACAGCAGTGTATGGTGTACTTTCACTCTGTTTACTGTGGGGCACTGTTTATATAGACTCTGTTACAGCCGTGGATGGTGTACTTTCACTCTGTTTGCTGTAGGGCACTGTTTACATAGACTCTGTTACAGCAGTGTATGGTGTACTTTCACTCTGTTTATTGTGGGTCACTGTTTACATAGACTCTGTTACAGCAGTGTATGGTGTACTTTCACTCTGTTTATTGTAGGGCACTGTTTACATAGACTCTGTTACAGCAGTGTACGGCGTACTTTCACTCTGTTCACTGTGGGGCACTGTTTACTAGAGTCTGTTTACAGTAGTGTATGGTGTACTTTCACTCTGTTTACTGTGGGGCACTGTTTACATAGACTCTGTTACAGCAGTGTATGGTGTACTTTCACTCTGTTTACTGTAGGGCACTGTTTACACAGACTCTGTTACAGCAGTGTATGGTGTACTTTCACTCTGCTGACTGTAGGGCACATTTTACACAGACTCTATTACAGCAGGGGATGGTGTCCTTCCACTCTGTTTACTGTAGGGTACTGTTTACATAAACTCTGTTTACAGCAGTGTATGGTGTACTTTCACTCTTTTTACTGTGGGGCACTGTTTACATAGACTCATTTATAGCAGTGTATGGTGTACTTTCACCCTGTTTACAGGGGGGCACTGTTTACATAGTCTCTGTTACAGCAGTGTATGGTGTACTTTCACCCTGTTTGCTGGAGGGCACTGTTTATATAGAGTCTGTTTACTGCAGTGTATGTTGTACTTTCACCCTGTTTGCTGTAGGGCACTGTTTACATAGAGTCTGTTTACTGCAGTGTATGGTGTACTTTCACTCTGTTTCCTGGAGTGCACTGTTTACACAGACTCTATTGCAGCAGGGGATGATGTACATTCACTCTGTTTACTGTAGGGTACTGTTTACGTAAACTCTGTTTACAGCAGTGTATGGTGTACTTTCACTTTGTTTACTGTAGGGCACTGTTTACATAGACAGTGTTACAGCAGTGTATGGTGTACTTTCACTCTGTTTACTGTGGGGCACTGTTTACACAGACTCTGTTACAGCAGTGTATGGTGTACATTCACTCTGTTTACCTTGGGGCACTGTTTACATTGTCTGTTACAGCAGTGGATGGTGTACTTTCACTCAGTTTCCTGTAGGGCACTGTTTACATAGACTCTGTTTACAGCAGTGTACGGTGTACTTTCACTCTGTTTCCTGTAGGGCACTGTTTACATAGACTCTGTTTACAGCAGTGTATGGTGTACTTTCACTCTGTTTACTGTGGGGCGCTGTTTACATAGACTCTGTTACAACAGTGTATGCTGTACTTTCACTCTGTTTACTGTCGGGCACTGTTTGCATTGACTCTGTTTACAGCAGTGTATGGTGTACTTTCATTCTGTTAACTGAGGGCACGGTTTACATAGACTCTGTTACAGCAGTGTATGGTATACTTTCACTCTGTTTACTGTGGGGCACTGTTTACATAGACTCTGTTACAGCAGTGTATGGTGTACATTCACTCTGTTCACTGTCGGGCACTGTTTATATAGACTCTATTACAGCAGTGGATGGTGTACTTTCACTCTGTTTACTGTAGGGCACTGTTTACATAGACTCTGTTACAGCAGTGTATGGTGTACTTTCACTCTGCTTACTGTAGGGCACATTTTACACAGACTCTATTACAGCAGGGGATGGTGTACTTTCAGTCTGGTTACTGGAGGGTACTGTTTACATAACCTCTGTTTACAGAAGCGTATGGTGTACTTTCACTTTGTTTACTGTAGGGCACTGTTTACATAGACAGTGTTACAGCAGTATATGGTGTACATTCACTCTGTTTACTGTGGGGCACTGTTTACATAGACTCTGTTACAGCAGTGTATGGTGTACATTCACTCTGTTTACCTTGGAGCACTGTTTACATAGTCTGTTACAGCAGTGGATGGTGTACTTTCACTCAGTTTCCTGTAGTGCACTGTTTACATAGACTCTGTTTACAGCAGTGTACGGTGTACTTTCACTCTGTTTACCGTGGGGCACTGTTTACATCGACTCTGTTACAGCAGTGTATGGTGTAATTTCACTCTGTTTACTGTGGGGCGCTGTTTACATAGACTCTGTTACAGCAGTGTATGGTGTTCTTTCTCTCTGTTTACTGTCGGGCACTGTTTGCATTGACTCTGTTTACAGCAATGTATGGTGTACTTTCACTCTGTTAACTGTAGTGCACTGTTTACATAGACTCATTTATAGCAGTGTATGGTGTACTTTCACTCTGTTTCCTGTCGGGCACTGTTTGCATTGACTCTGTTTACAGTAGTGTATGGTGTACTTTCACTCTGTTAACTGTAGTGCACTGTTTACATAGACTCATTTATAGCAGTGTATGGTGTATGTTCACCCTGTTTACAGGGGAGCACTGTTGACATAGTCGCTGTTACAGCAGTGTATGGTGTACTTTCACCCTGTTTGCTGTAGGGCACTGTTTACATAGAGTCTGTTTACTGCAGTGTATGTTGTACTTTCACCCTGTTTGCTGGAGTGCACTGTTTACATAGACTCTGTTAACAGCAGTGTATGGTGTACTTTCACTCTGTTTGCTGTGGGGCACTGTTTACATAGACTCTGTTACATCAGTGTGTGGTGAACTTTCACTCTGTTTACTGTGGGGCACTGTTTACATAGAGTCTGTTTTCTGCATTGTATGGTGTGCTTTCACCCTGTTTGCTGTAGGGCACTGTTTACATAGAGTCTGTTTACTGCAGTGTATGGTGTACTTTCACTCTGTTTGCTGGAGTGCACTGTTTACATAGACTCTGTTTACGCAGTGTACGGTGTACTTTCACTCTGTTTACTGTGGGGCACTGTTTACATAGACTCTGTTTACAGTAGTGTATGGTGTAATTTCACTCTGTGTACAGTGGGACACTGTTTACATAGACTCTGTTTACATCAGTGTATGGGTTACTTTCGCTCAGTTCACTGTGTGGCATTGCTTTCATAGACTCTGTTACAGCAGCGTTTGGTGTACTTTCACTCTGGTTACTGTAGTGCACTGTTTACATAGACTCTGTTACAGCAGTGCATGGTGTACTTTCACTCTGTTCACTGTGGTGCACTGTTTACATAAATTCAGTTTACAGCAGTGTATGGTGTACTTTCACTATATTTTCTGTAGGGCACTGTTTACATAGGCTCTGTTACATCTGTGTATGGTGTACTTTCACTTTGTTTGCTGTGTGGCACTGTTTACAAAGACTCAGTTTACAGCACTGTATGGTGTACTTTCACTCTGTTTACTGTAGTGCACTGTTTACATAGACTCTATTACAGCAGTGTATGGTGTACTTTCACTCTCTTTACTGGAGTGCACTGGTTACATAGACTCTGTTACAGCAGTGTACGGTGTACTTTCACTCTGTTTACTGTGGGGCACTGTTTAAATAGACTCTGTTTGCAGTAGTGTGTGGTGTGCGTTCAGTCTGTTTACTGTGGGACACAGTTTACATAGACTCTGTTTACAGCAGTGTATGGGTTACTTTCACTCTGTTTACTGTGGGGCACTGTTTACATAGATTCAGTTACAGCAGTGTACGGTGTACTTTCACCCTGTTTACTGTAGGGCACTGTTTACATTGACTCGGTTTACAGCAGTGTTTGGTGTATTTTCACTCTGTTTACTGTGGGGCACTGTTTACATAAACTGTGTTACAGCAGTGTATGGTGTACTTTCACTCTGTTTACTGTGGGGCACTGTTTACATAGTTTCAGTTTACAGCAGTGTATGGTGTACTTTCAGTCTGTTTACTGTAGGGCACAGTTTACATAGACTTTGTTTCAGCAGTGTATGGTGTACTTTCACTCTGTTTACTGTGGGGCACTGTTTACATAGACTCTGGTTACAGCAGTGTATGGTATACTTTCACTCTGTTTACTGTAGGGCACTGTTTACATAGACTCTGTTACACCAGTGTATGGTGTACTTTCAGTCTGTTTACTGTAGGGCACTGTTTACATAGACTGTGTTACAGCAGTGTATGGTGTACGTTCACTCTGTTTACTGTGGGGCACTGTTTACATAGACACTGTTACAGCAGTGTATGGTGTACTTTCACTCTGTTTACTGTGGGGCACTGTTTATATAGACTCTGTTACAGCCGTGGATGGTGTACTTTCACTCTGTTTGCTGTAGGGCACTGTTTACATAGACTCTGTTACAGCAGTGTATGGTGTACTTTCACTCTGTTTATTGTGGGTCACTGTTTACATAGACTCTGTTACAGCAGTGTATGGTGTACTTTCACTCTGTTTATTGTAGGGCACTGTTTACATAGACTCTGTTACAGCAGTGTACGGCGTACTTTCACTCTGTTCACTGTGGGGCACTGTTTACTAGAGTCTGTTTACAGTAGTGTATGGTGTACTTTCACTCTGTTTACTGTGGGGCACTGTTTACATAGACTCTGTTACAGCAGTGTATGGTGTACTTTCACTCTGTTTACTGTAGGGCACTGTTTACACAGACTCTGTTACAGCAGTGTATGGTGTACTTTCACTCTGCTGACTGTAGGGCACATTTTACACAGACTCTATTACAGCAGGGGATGGTGTCCTTCCACTCTGTTTACTGTAGGGTACTGTTTACATAAACTCTGTTTACAGCAGTGTATGGTGTACTTTCACTCTTTTTACTGTGGGGCACTGTTTACATAGACTCATTTATAGCAGTGTATGGTGTACTTTCACGCTGTTTACAGGGGGGCACTGTTTACATAGTCTCTGTTACAGCAGTGTATGGTCTACTTTCACCCTGTTTGCTGTAGGTCACTGTTTACATAGAGTCTGTTTACTGCAGTGTTTGGTGTACTTTCCCCCTGTATGCTGTAGGGCACTGTTTACATAGACTCTGTTACAGCAGTGTATGGTGTACTTTCAATCGGTTTACTGTAGGGCACTGTTTACATAGACTCTGTTACAGCTTTGTATCGTGTACTTTCACTCTGTTTATTGTGGGGCACTGTTTACATAGACTCTGTTACAGCAGTGTACGGTGTACTTTCACTCTGTTTACTGTGGGGCACTGTTTACATAGACTCTGTTCCATAAGTGTGTGGTGGACTTTCACTCTGTTTCCTAGAGGGCACTGTTTACATAGAATCTGTTACAGCAGTGTATGATGTACTTTCACTCTGTTTACTGTAGGGCACTGTTTACATAGACTCTGTTACAGCAGTGTATGGTGTACTTTCACTCTGTTTACTGTCGGGCACTGTATGCATTGACTCTGTTTACAGCAGTGTATGGTGTACTTTCACTCTGTTAACTGTAGTGCACTGTTTACATAGACTCATTTATAGCAGTGTATGGTGTACTTTCACCGTGTTTACAGGCGTGCACTGATTACTGTGGGGCACTGTTTACATAGACTCTGTTTACAGCAGTGTATGTTCTACTTTCACTCTGTTTACTGTGGGGCACTTTTTCCGTAGACTCTGTTACAGCAGTGTATTGTGTACTTTCACTCTATTTACTGTAGGACACTGTTTACATAGCCTCTGTTACAGCAGTTTATGGTGTACTTTCACTCTGCTTTCTGTCGGGCACTGTTTACGTAGACTCTATTACAGCAGGGGATGGTGTACTTTCACTCTGTTTACTGTAGGGCACTGTTTACATAAACTCTGTTTACAGCAGTGTATGGTGTACTTTCACTCTGTTTACTGTGGGGCACTGTTTACACAGTCTTTGTTACAGCAGTGTATGGTGTACTTTCACTCTGTTTACTGTGGGTCACTGTTTACATAGACTCTGTTACAGCAGTGTATGGTGTACTTTCACTCTGTTTACTATGGGGCACTGTTTACATAGTCTCTGTTACAGCATTGTATGGTGTACTTTCACCCTGTTTGCTGTAGGGCACTGTTTACATAGAGTCTGTTTACTGCAGTGTATGGTGTACTTTCCCCCTGTTTGCTGTAGGGGACTGTTTACATAGACTCTGTTACAGCGGTGTATGGTGTACTTTCAAACGGTTTACTGTAGGGCACTGTTTACATAGTCGCTGTTACAGCAGTGTATGGTGTACTTTTACTCTGTTTGTTGTGGGGCACTTTTTACATTGACGCTGTTACAGCAGTGTACGGTGTACATTCACTCTGTTTACTGTGGGGCACTGTTCACATAGACGCTGTTACATCAGTGTGTGGTGGACTTTCACTCTGTTTACTAGAGGACACTGTTTACATAGACTCTGTTACAGCAGTGTATGATGTACTTTCACTCTGTTTACTGTGGGGCGCTGTTTACATAGATTCAGTTTACAGCAGTGTCTGGTGAAATTTCACTCTGTTTACTGTGGAGCACTGTTTACATAGAATCTGTTACTTGCAGTGTATGGTGTACTTTCACTCTGTTTACTGTGGGGCACTGTTTACATAGACCCTGTTTACAGCAGTGTATGTTCTACTTTCACTCTGTTTACTGTGGGGCACTGTTTACATAGACTCTGTTACAGCAGTGTATGGTGTACTTTCACTCTGTTTACTGTGGGGCACTGTTTACATAGACTCTGTTACAGCAGTGTATGGTGTACTTCCCCTCTGTTTACTGTGGAGCACTGTTTACATAGACTCTCTTGCAGCAGTGTATGGTGTACTTTCACTCTGTTTACTGTGGGGCACTGTTTACATAGGCTCTGTAACAAGCAGCGTATGGTGTACTTTCCCTCTGGTAACTATAGTGCACTGTTTACATAGACTCTGTTACAGCAGTGTATGGTGTACTTTCACTGTTTACTGTGGTGCACTGCTTACATAGATTCAGTTTACAACAGTGTATGGTGTACTTTCACTCTGTTTACTGTAGGGCACTGTTTACATAGACTCTGTTACAGCAGTGTATGGTGTACTTTCAATCGGTTTACTGTAGGGCACTGTTTACATAGACTCTGTTACAGCAGTGTATCGTGTACTTTCACTCTGTTTATTGTGGGGCACTGTTTACATTGACTCGGTTTACAGCAGTGTTTGGTGTATTTTCACTCTGTTTACTGTGGGGCACTGTTTACATAAACTGTGTTACAGCAGTGTATGGTGTACTTTCACTCTGTTTACTGTGGGGCACTGTTTACATAGTTTCAGTTTACAGCAGTGTATGGTGTACTTTCAGTCTGTTTACTGTAGGGCACAGTTTACATAGACTTTGTTTCAGCAGTGTATGGTGTACTTTCACTCTGTTTACTGTGGGGCACTGTTTACATAGACTCTGGTTACAGCAGTGTATGGTATACTTTCACTCTGTTTACTGTAGGGCACTGTTTACATAGACTCTGTTACACCAGTGTATGGTGTACTTTCAGTCTGTTTACTGTAGGGCACTGTTTACATAGACTGTGTTACAGCAGTGTATGGTGTACGTTCACTCTGTTTACTGTGGGGCACTGTTTACATAGACACTGTTACAGCAGTGTATGGTGTACTTTCACTCTGTTTACTGTGGGGCACTGTTTATATAGACTCTGTTACAGCCGTGGATGGTGTACTTTCACTCTGTTTGCTGTAGGGCACTGTTTACATAGACTCTGTTACAGCAGTGTATGGTGTACTTTCACTCTGTTTATTGTGGGGCACTGTTTACATAGACTCTGTTACAGCAGTGTATGGTGTACTTTCACTCTGTTTATTGTAGGGCACTGTTTACATAGACTCTGTTACAGCAGTGTACGGCGTACTTTCACTCTGTTCACTGTGGGGCACTGTTTACTAGAGTCTGTTTACAGTAGTGTATGGTGTACTTTCACTCTGTTTACTGTGGGGCACTGTTTACATAGACTCTGTTACAGCAGTGTATGGTGTACTTTCACTCTGTTTACTGTAGGGCACTGTTTACACAGACTCTGTTACAGCAGTGTATGGTGTACTTTCACTCTGCTGACTGTAGGG
The DNA here is from genome assembly GCF_047496885.1 of Scyliorhinus torazame. Taxonomy (NCBI): domain Eukaryota; kingdom Metazoa; phylum Chordata; class Chondrichthyes; order Carcharhiniformes; family Scyliorhinidae; genus Scyliorhinus; species Scyliorhinus torazame. The sequence goes on along the minus strand of NC_092726.1, from coordinate 118,197,939 downwards.
CACATTTTACACAGACTCTATTACAGCAGGGGATGGTGTCCTTCCACTCTGTTTACTGTAGGGTACTGTTTACATAAACTCTGTTTACAGCAGTGTATGGTGTACTTTCACTCTTTTTACTGTGGGGCACTGTTTACATAGACTCATTTATAGCAGTGTATGGTGTACTTTCACGCTGTTTACAGGGGGGCACTGTTTACATAGTCTCTGTTACAGCAGTGTATGGTGTACTTTCACCCTGTTTGCTGTAGGTCACTGTTTACATAGAGTCTGTTTACTGCAGTGTTTGGTGTACTTTCCCCCTGTTTGCTGTAGGGCACTGTTTACATAGACTCTGTTACAGCAGTGTATGGTGTACTTTCAATCGGTTTACTGTAGGGCACTGTTTACATAGACTCTGTTACAGCTGTGTATCGTGTACTTTCACTCTGTTTATTGTGGGGCACTGTTTACATAGACTCTGTTACAGCAGTGTACGGTGTACTTTCACTCTGTTTACTGTGGGGCACTGTTTACATAGACTCTGTTCCATAAGTGTGTGGTGGACTTTCACTCTGTTTCCTAGAGGGCACTGTTTACATAGAATCTGTTACAGCAGTGTATGATGTACTTTCACTCTGTTTACTGTAGGGCACTGTTTACATAGACTCTGTTACAGCAGTGTATGGTGTACTTTCACTCTGTTTACTGTCGGGCACTGTATGCATTGACTCTGTTTACAGCAGTGTATGGTGTACTTTCACTCTGTTAACTGTAGTGCACTGTTTACATAGACTCATTTATAGCAGTGTATGGTGTACTTTCACCGTGTTTACAGGCGTGCACTGATTACTGTGGGGCACTGTTTACCTAGACTCTGTTTACAGCAGTGTATGTTCTACTTTCACTCTGTTTACTGTGGGGCACTTTTTCCGTAGACTCTGTTACAGCAGTGTATTGTGTACTTTCACTCTATTTACTGTAGGACACTGTTTACATAGCCTCTGTTACAGCAGTTTATGGTGTACTTTCACTCTGCTTTCTGTCGGGCACTGTTTACGTAGACTCTATTACAGCAGGGGATGGTGTACTTTCACTCTGTTTACTGTAGGGCACTGTTTACATAAACTCTGTTTACAGCAGTGTATGGTGTACTTTCACTCTGTTTACTGTGGGGCACTGTTTACACAGTCTTTGTTACAGCAGTGTATGGTGTACTTTCACTCTGTTTACTGTGGGTCACTGTTTACATAGACTCTGTTACAGCAGTGTATGGTGTACTTTCACTCTGTTTACTATGGGGCACTGTTTACATAGTCTCTGTTACAGCATTGTATGGTGTACTTTCACCCTGTTTGCTGTAGGGCACTGTTTACATAGAGTCTGTTTACTGCAGTGTATGGTGTACTTTCCCCCTGTTTGCTGTAGGGGACTGTTTACATAGACTCTGTTACAGCGGTGTATGGTGTACTTTCAAACGGTTTACTGTAGGGCACTGTTTACATAGTCGCTGTTACAGCAGTGTATGGTGTACTTTTACTCTGTTTGTTGTGGGGCACTTTTTACATAGACGCTGTTACAGCAGTGTACGGTGTACATTCACTCTGTTTACTGTGGGGCACTGTTCACATAGACGCTGTTACATCAGTGTGTGGTGGACTTTCACTCTGTTTACTAGAGGACACTGTTTACATAGACTCTGTTACAGCAGTGTATGATGTACTTTCACTCTGTTTACTGTGGGGCGCTGTTTACATAGATTCAGTTTACAGCAGTGTCTGGTGAAATTTCACTCTGTTTACTGTGGAGCACTGTTTACATAGACCCTGTTTACAGCAGTGTATGTTCTACTTTCACTCTGTTTACTGTGGGGCACTGTTTACATAGACTCTGTTACAGCAGTGTATGGTGTACTTTCACTCTGTTTACTGTGGGGCACTGTTTACATAGACTCTGTTACAGCAGTGTATGGTGTACTTCCCCTCTGTTTACTGTGGAGCACTGTTTACATAGACTCTCTTGCAGCAGTGTATGGTGTACTTTCACTCTGTTTACTGTGGGGCACTGTTTACATAGGCTCTGTAACAAGCAGCGTATGGTGTACTTTCCCTCTGGTAACTATAGTGCACTGTTTACATAGACTCTGTTACAGCAGTGTATGGTGTACTTTCACTGTTTACTGTGGTGCACTGCTTACATAGATTCAGTTTACAACAGTGTATGGTGTACTTTCACTCTGTTTACTGTAGGGCACTGTTTACATAGACTCTGTTACAGCAGTGTATGGTGTACTTTCAATCGGTTTACTGTAGGGCACTGTTTACATAGACTCTGTTACAGCAGTGTATGGTGTACTTTCACTCTGTTTATTGTGGGGCACTGTTTAAATAGACTCTGTTACAGTAGTGTACTGTGTACTTTCACTCAGTTTACTGTGGGGCACTGTTTACATAGACTCTGTTTACAGCAGTGAATGTTGTTCTTTCACTCTGTTTACTGTGGGGGCACTGTTTTCATAGACTCTGTTACAGCAGTGTATGGTGTACATTCACTCTGTTTACTGTGGGGCACTGTTTACATCAGTGTATGTGTTACTTTCACTCAGTTCACTGTGGGGCACTGTTTACACAGACTCTGTTACAGCAGTGTATGGTGTACTTTCACTCTGTTTACTGTGGAGCACTGTTTACATAGACTCTGTTACAGCAGTGTATGGTGTACTTTCACTCTGTTTACTGTGGGGCACTGTTTACATAGACTCTGTTACAGCAGTTTATGGTGTACTTTCACTCTGCTTACTGTCGGGCACTGTTTATGTAGACTCTATTACAGCAGGGGATGGTGTACTTTCACTCTGTTTACCTTAGGGTACTGGTTACATAAACTCTGTTTACAACAGTGTATGGTGTACTTTCACTTTGTTTACTGTAGGGCACTGTTGACATAGACGGTGTTACAGCAGTGTATGGTGTACTTTCACTCTGTTTACTGTGGCGCACTGTTTACATAGACTCTGTTACAGCAGTGTATGGTGTACTGTCACTCTGTTTACTGTGGAGCACTGTTTACATAGACTCTGTTTACAGCAGTGTACGGTGTACTTTCACTCTGTTTACTGTGGGGCACTGTTTTCATAGACTCTGTTACAGCAGCGTACGGTGTACTTTCACTCTGTTTACTGTGGGGCACTGTTTACATAGATTCAGTTTACAGCAGTGCATGGTGTACTTTCACTCTGTTTACTGCAGGGCACTGTTTACATAGACTCTGTTACAGCAGTGTATCATGTACTTTCACTCTGTTTACTCGAGGACACTGTTTACATAGACTCTGTTTACAGCAGTGTATGGGTTACTTTCACTCAGTTCACTATGGGGCACTGTTTACATAGACTCTGTTTACAGTAGTGTATGGTGTACTTTCACTCTGTTTACTGTGGGGCACTGTTTACATAGACTCTGTTACAGCAGTGTATGGTGTACTTTCACTCTGTTTACTGTGGAGCACTGTTTCCTAGACTCTATTACAGCAGGGAATGGTGTACTTTCACTCTGTTTACTGTGGGGCACTGTTTACAGAGTCTCTGTTACAGCAGTGTATGGTGTCCTTTTACTCTGTTTACTGTGGGGTACTGTTTACATAGACTCTGCTTACAGTAGCGTTTGGTGTACTTTCACTCTGTTTACTGTAGTGCACTGTTTACATAGACACTGTTACATCAGTGTGTGATGAACTTTCACTCTGTTTACTAGAGGGCACTGTTTACATAGACTCTGTTTACAGCAGTGTATGGATTACTTTCACTCTGTTTACTGTGGGGCACTGTTTACATTGACTCTGTTACAGCAGTGTTTGGTGTACTTTCACTCTGTTTGCTGCGGGGCACTGTTTACATAGTCTCTGTTTACAGCAGTGTATGGGTTACTTTCACTCTGTTTACTGTAGTGCACTGTTTACACAGACACTGTTACATCAGTGTGTGGTGAACTTTCACTCTGTTTACTAGAGGGCACTGTTTACATAGACTCTGTTTACAGCAGTGTATGGATTACTTTCACTCTGTTTACTGTAGTGCACTGATTACATAGACTCTGTTACAGCAGTGTATGGTGTACTTTCCCTCTGTTTACTGTGGGGCACTGTTTACATAGACTATGTTTGCAGTAGTGTGTGGTATACGTTCACTCTGTTTACTGTGGGACACTGTTTACATATACTCTGTTTACATCAGTGTATGGGTTACTTTCACTCAGTTCACTGTGGGGCACTGTTTACATAGACTCTGTTTACAGTAGTGTATGGTGTACTTTCACTCTGTTTACTGTGGGGCACTGTTTACATAGACTCTGTTGCAGCAGTGTACGGTGTACTTTCACTCTGTTTACTGTGGGGCACTGTTTACATAGACTCTGTTTACAGTAGTGTATGGTGTACTTTCACTCTGTTTACTGTGGGGCACTGTTTACATAGACTCTGTTGCAGCAGTGTACGGTGTACTTTCACTCTGTTTACTGTGGGGCACTGTTTACATAGACTCGGTTACAGCAGTGTATGGTGTACTTTTACTCTGTTTACTGTAGGGCACTGTTTACATAGACACTGTTACAGCATTGTATGGTGTACTTTCACTCTGTTTACTGTGGGGCACTGTTTGCATAGACTCTGTTACAGCAGTTTATGGTGTACTTTCACTCTGCTTACTGTCGGGCACTGTTTACGTAGACTCTATTACAGCAGGGGATGGTGTACTTTCACTCTGTTTACCTTAGGGCACTGTTTACATAAACTCTGTTTACAGCAGCGTATAGTGTACTTTCACTTTGTTTACTGTAGGGCACTGTTTACATAGACGGTGTTACAGCAGTGTATGGTGTACTTTCACTCTGTTTACTGTGGAGCACTGTTTATATAGTCTCTGTTACAGCAGTGGATGGTGTACTTTCACTCTGTTTACTGTAGGGCACTGTTTACATAGATTCTGTTTACAGCAGTGTGCGGTGTACTTTTACTCTGTTTACTGTGGGGCACAGTTTTCATAGACTCTGTTACAGCAGCGTACGGTGTACTTTCACTCTGGTTACTGTAGTGCACTATTTACATAGACTCTGTTACAGCAGTGTATGGTGTACTTTCACACTGTTTACTGTGGGGCACTGTTTACATAGATTCAGTTTACAGCAGTGTATTGTGTACTTTCACTATGTTTACTGCAGGGCACTGTTTACATAGACTCTGTTACAGCAGTGTATGGTGTACTTTCAATCGGTTTACTGTAGGGCACTGTTTACATAGACTCTGTTACAGCAGTGTACGGTGTACTTACACTCAGTTTACTGTGGGGCACTGTTTACATAGACTCTGTTTACAGTAGTGTTGGTGTACTTTCACTCTGTTTACTGTGGGGCACTGTTTACATTGACTCTGTTACTGCAGTGTTTGGTGAACTTTCACTCTGTTTACTAGAGGGCACTGTTTACATAGACTCTGTTTACATCAGTGTACTGATTACTTTCACTCTGTTTACTGTAGTGCACTGATTACATAGACTATGTTACAGCAGTGTATGGTGTACTTTCCCTCTGTTTACTGTGGGGCACTGTTTACATAAACAATGTTTGCAGTAGTGTGTGGTATACGTTCACTCTGTTTACTGTGGGACACTGTTTACATAGACTCTGTTTACATCAGTGTATGGGTTACTTTCACTCAGTTCACTGTGGGGCACTGTTTACATAGACTCTGTTTACAGTAGTGTATGGTGTACTTTCACTCTGTTTACTGTGGGGCACTGTTTACATAGACTCTGTTGCAGCAGTGTACGGTGTACTTTCACTCTGTTTACTGTGGGGCACTGTTTACATAGACTCTGTTACAGCAGTGTATGGTGTACTTTTACTCTGTTTACTGTAGGGCACTGTTTACATAGACTCTGTTTACAGCAGTGTATTGTGTACTTTCACTATGTTTACTGCAGGGCACTGTTTACATAGACTCTGTTACAGCAGTGTATGGTGTACTTTCAATCGGTTTACTGTAGGGCACAGTTTACATAGACTCTGTTCCAGCAGTGTACGGTGTACTTACACTCAGTTTACTGTGGAGCACTGTTTACATAGACTCTGTTTACAGCAGTGTACGGTGTACTTTTACTCTGTTTACTGGGGGGCACTGTTTTCATAGACTCTGTTACAGCAGCGTACGGTGTACTTTCACTCTGGTTACTGTAGTGCACTATTTACATAGACTCTGTTACAGCAGTGTATGGTGTACTTTCACTCTGTTTACTGTGGGGCACTGTTTACATAGATTCAGTTTACAGCAGTGTATTGTGTACTTTCACTATGTTTACTGCAGGGCACTGTTTACATAGACTCTGTTACAGCAGTGTATGGTGTACTTTCAATCGGTTTACTGTAGGGCACTCTTTACATAGACTCTGTTACAGCAGTGTATGGTGTACTTTCACTCTGTTTATTGTTGGGCACTGTTTACATAGACTATGTTACATCAGTGTACGGTGTACTTACACTCAGTTTACTGTGGGGCACTGTTTACATAGACTCTGTTTACAGTAGTGTTGGTGTACTTTCACTCTGTTTACTGTGGGGCACTGTTTACATAGACTCTGATTACAGCAGTGTATGGGTTACTTTCACTCTGTTTACCGTAGTGCACTGTTTACATAGACTCTGTTACATCAGTGTGTGGGGAACTTTCACTCCGTTTACTGGAGGGCACTGTTTACATAGACTCTGTTACAGCAGGGTATCATGTACTTTCACTCTGTTTACTGTGGGGCACTGTTTACATAGACTCTGTTTACAGTAGTGTATGGTGTACTTTCACTCTATTTACTGTGGGGTACGGTTAACATAAACTCTGTTACAGCAGTGTACGGTGTACTTTCACTCTGTTTAATGTCGGCCACTGTTTGCATTGACTCTGTTTACAGCAGTGTATGGTGTAATTTCACTCTGTTTACTGGAGGGCGCTGTTTACATAGACTCATTTTCAGCAGTGTTTGGTGTTTTTTCACCCTGTTTACAGGTGGCCACTGTTTACATAGTCTCTGTTACAGCAGTGTATGGTGTACTTTCACCCTGATTGCGGTAGGGCACTGTTTACATAGAGTCTGTTTACTGCAGTGTATGGTGTACTTTCACCCTGTTTGCTGTAGGGCACTGTTTACATAGAGTCCTTTTACTGCAGTGTATGGTGTACTTTCACTCTGTTTGATGGAGTTCACTGTTTACATAGACTCGGTTTACAGTAGTGTATGTTGTGCTTTCACGCTGTATACTGTGGGACACTGTTTACATAGACTCTGTTTACAGCAGTGTATGGGTTACTTTCTCTCTGGTTACTGTAGTGCACTGATTACATAGACTCTGTTACATCAGTGTGTGGTGAACTTTCACTCTGTTTACTGTAGGGCACTGTTTACATAGACTGTGTTTACAGCAGTGTACGGTGTACTTTCACTCTGTTTACTGAGGGGCACTGTTTACATATACTCTGTTTACAGTAGTATATCGTGTACTTTCACTCTGTTTACTGTGGGGCACTGTTGACATAGACTCAGTTTACAGCAGTGTATTGTGTAATTTCACTCTCTTTACTGGAGTGCACTGGTTACATAGACTCTGTTACAGCAGTGTACGGTGTACTTTCACTCTGTTTACTGTGGGGCACTGTTGAAATAGACTCTGTTTACAGCAGTGTATGGGTTACTTTCACTCTGTTTACTGTGGGGCACTGTTTACATATGCTCTGTTACAGCAGTGTACGGTGTACTTTCACCCTGTTTACTGTAGGGCACTGTTTACATAGACTCGGTTTACAGCAGTGCATGGTGTACTTTCTCTCTGTTTACTGTGGGGCACTGTTTACATAAACTCTGTTACAGCAGTGTATGGTGTACTTTCACTCTGTTTACTGTGGGGCACTGTTTACATAGTCTCAGTTTACAGCAGTATATGGTGTACTTTCAGTCTTTTTACTGTAGGGCACTGTTTACGTAGACTCTGTTACACCAGTGTATGGTGTACTTTCACTCTGTTTACTGTGGGGCACTGTTTACATAGACTCTGTTTACAGCAGTGTATGTTGTACTTTCACTCTGTTTACTGTGGGGCACTGTTTACATAGACTCTGTTACAGCAGTGTACGGTGTACTTTCACTCTGTTTACTGTGGGGCACTGTTTACATAGACTGTGTTTACAGTAGTATATGGTGTACTTTCACTCTGTTTACTGTGCGGCACTGTTTACATAGATTCAGTTTACAGCAGTGTATGGTGTACTTTCACTCTGTTTACTGTCGGGCACTGTTTACATAGACTCTGTTTACATCAGTGTATGGGTTACTTTCACTCAGTTCACTGTGGGGCACTGTTTACATAGACTCTGTTTAAAGTAGTGTATGGTGTACTTTCACTCTGTTTACTGTGGGGCACTGTTTACATAGACTCTGTTACAGCAGTGTATGGTTTGCTTTCACTCTGTTTAGTGTGGAGCACTGCTTACATAGACACTGTTACAGCAGTGTATGGTGTACTTTCACTCTGTTTACTGTGGGGCACTGTTTACATAGACTCTGTTACAGCAGTGTATGGTGTACTTTCACTCTGTTTACTTTGGGGCACTGTTTACATAGACTCTGTTTACAGTAGTGTATGTTCTACTTTCACTCTGTTTACTGTGGGGCACTTTTTTCATAGACTCTGCTACAGCAGTGTATGGTGTACCTTCACTCTGTTTACTGTAGGGCACTGTTTACATGGACTCTGTTACAGCAGTTTATGGTGTTCTTTCACTCTGCTTTCTGTCGGGCACTGTTTCCGTAGACTCTATTTTAGCAGGCGATGGTGTACTTTCACTCTGTTTACTGTAGGGCACTGTTTACATAAACTCTGTTTACAGCAGTGTATGGTGTACTTTCACTTTGTTTACTGTAGGGCACTGTTTACATAGACTGTGTTACAGCAGTGTATGGTGTACTTTCACTCTGTTTACTGTGGGGCACTGTTTACATCGACTCTGTTATAGCAGTGTATGGTGTACTTTCACCCTGTTTACTGTGGGGCACTGTTTACATAGACTCAGGTTACAGCAGTGTATGGAATACTTTCACTCTGTTTACTGTAGGGCACTGTTTACATAGACTCTGTTACACCAGTGTATGGTGTACTTTCAGTCTGTTTACTGTGGGGCACTGTTTACATAGACTCTGTTACAGCAGTGTATGGTGTACTTTCACTCTGTTTACTGTGGGGCACTGTTTACATAGACTCTGTTTACAGTAATGTATGGTGTACTTTCACTCTGTTTACTGTGGGGCACTGTTAACATAAACTCTGTTACAGCAGTGTACGGTGTACTTTCACTCTGTTTACTGTCGGGCACTGTTTGCATTGACTCTGTTTACAGCAGTGTATGGTGTAATTTCACTCTCTTTACTGGAGTACACTGGTTACATAGACTCTGTTACAGCAGTGTATGGTGTACTTTCACTCTGTTTATTGTGGGGCACTGTTTACATAGACTCTGTTACAGCAGTGTACGGTGTACTTTCACTCTGTTCACTGTGGGGCACTGTTTACATAGACTCTGTTTACAGTAGTGTATGGTGTAATTTCACTCTGTTTACTGTGGGGCACTGTTTAAATAGACTCTGTTTACAGCAGTGCATGGTGTACTTTCACTCTGTTTACTGTGGGGCACTGTTTTCATAAACTCTGTTACAGCAGTGTATGGTGTACTTTCACTCTGTTTACTGTGGGGCACTGTTTACATAGTTTCAGTTTACAGCAGTGTATGGTGTACTTTCAGTCTTTTTACTGTAGAGCACTGTTTACATAGACTCTGTTACACCAGTGTATGGTGCACTTTCACTCTGTTTACTGTGGGGCACTGTTTACATAGACTCTGTTTACAGCAGTGTATGTTGTACTTTCACTCTGTTTACTGTGGGACACTGTTTTCATAGACTCTGTTACAGCAGTGTATGGTGTACTTTCACTCTGTTTACTGTAGTGCACTTTTTACATAGACTCTGTTACAGCATTGTATAGTGTACTTTCACTCTGTTTACTATGGGGCACTGTTTACATAGACTCAGTTTACATCAGTGTATGGTGTACTTTCACTCTGTTTACTGTGGGGCACTGTTTACAGAGACTCTGTTATAGCAGTGTATAGTGTACTTTCACTCTGTTTACTGTGGGGCACTGTTTACATAGACTCAGGTAACAGCAGTGTATGGTATACTTTCACTCTGTTTACTGTAGGGCACTGTTTACATAGACTCTGTTACACAAGTGTATGGTGTACTTTCAGTCTGTTTACTGTGGGGCACTGTTTACATAGTTTCAGTTTACAGCAGTATATGGTGTACTTTCAGTCTTTTTACTGTAGGGCACTGTTTACATAGACTCTGTTACACCAGTGTATGGTGTACTTTCACTCTGTTTACTGTGGGGCACTGTTTACATAGTTTCAGTTTACAGCAGTATATGGTGTACTTTCAGTCTTTTTACTGTAGGGCACTGTTTACATAGACTCTGTTACAGCAGTGTATGTTGTACTTTCACTCTGTTTACTGTGGGGCACTGTTTACATAGACTCTGTTACAGCAGTGTACGGTGTACTTTCACTCTGTTTACTGTGGGGCACTGTTTACATAGACTGTGTTTACAGTAGTATATGGTGTACTTTCACTCTGTTTACTGTGGGGCACTGTTTACATAGATTCAGTTTACAGCAGTGTATGGTGTGCTTTCACTCTGTTTACTGTGGGTCACTGTTTACATAGACTCTGTTTACATCAGTGTATGGGTTACTTTCACTCAGTTCACTGTGGGGCACTGTTTACATAGACTCTGTTTACAGTAGTGTATGGTGTACTTTCACTCTGTTTACTGTGGGGCACTGTTTACATAGACTCTGTTACAGCAGTGTATGGTGTGCTTTCACTCTGTTTAGTGTGGAGCACTGCTTACATAGACACTGTTACAGCAGTGTATGGTGTACTTTCACTCTGTTTACTGTGGGGCACTGTTTACATAGACTCTGTTACAGCAGTGTATGATGTACTTTCACTCTGTTTACTTTGGGGCACTGTTTACATAGACTCTGTTTACAGCAGTGTACGTTCTACTTTCACTCTGTTTACTGTGGGGCACTTTTTTCATAGACTCTGCTACAGCAGTGTATGGTTTACTTTCACTCTGTTTACTGTAGGGCACTGTTTACGTAGACTCTATTACAGCAGGCGATGGTGTACTTTCACTCTGCTTTCTGTCGGGCACTGTTTACGTAGACTCTATTACAGCAGGCGATGGTGTACTTTCACTCTGTTTACTGTAGGGCACTGTTTACATAAACTCTGTTTACAGCAGTGTATGGTGTACTTTCACTCTGTTTACTGTGGGGCACTGTTTACATAGACTCTGTTATAGCAGTGTATGGTGTACTTTCACCCTGTTTACTGTGGGGCACTGTTTACATAGACTCAGTGTACAGTAGTGTATGGTGTACTTTCACTTTGTTTACTGTAGGGCACTGTTTACATAGACTGTGTTACAGCAGTGTATGGTGTACTTTCACTCTGTTTACTGTGGGGCACTGTTTACATAGACTCTGTTATAGCAGTGTATGGTGTACTTTCACCCTGTTTACTGTGGGGCACTGTTTACATAGACTCAGGTTACAGCAGTGTATGGTATACTTTCACTCTGTTTACTGTAGGGCACTGTTTACATAGACTCTGTTACACCAGTGTATGGTGTACTTTCAGTCTGTTTACTGTGGGGCACTGTTTACATAGATTCTGTTACAGCAGTGTATGGTATACTTTCACTCTGTTTACTGTGGGGCACTGTTTACATAGACTCTGTTTACAGTAGTGTATGGTGTACTTTCACTCTGTTTACTGTGGGGCACTGTTAACATAAACTCTGTTACAGCAGTGTACGGTGTACTATCACTCTGTTTACTGTCGGGCACTGTTTGCATTGACTCTGTTTACAGCAGTGTATGGTGTAATTTCACTCTCTTTACTGGAGTGCACTGGTTACATAGACTCTGTTACAGCAGTGTATGGTGTACTTTCACTCTGTTTATTGTGGGGCACTGTTTACATAGACTCTGTTACAGCAGTGTACGGTGTACTTTCACTCTGTTCACTGTGGGGCACTGTTTACATAGACTCTGTTTACTATAGTGTATGGTGTAATTTCACTCTGTTTACTGTGGGGCACTGTTTAAATAGACTCTGTTTACAGCAGTGCATGGTGTACTTTCACTCTGTTTACTGTGGGGCACTGTTTTCATAAACTCTGTTACAGCAGTGTATGGTGTACTTTCACTCTGTTTACTGTGGGGCACTGTTTACATAGTTTCAGTTTACAGCAGTGTATGGTGTACTTTCAGTCTTTTTACTGTAGAGCACTGTTTACATAGACTCTGTTACACCAGTGTATGGTGTACTTTCACTCTATTTACTGTGGGGCACTGTTTACATAGACTCTGTTTACAGCAGTGTATGTTGTACTTTCACTCTGTTTACTGTAGTGCACTTTTTACATAGACTCTGTTACATCATTGTATAGTGTACTTTCACTCTGTTTACTGTGGGGCACTGTTTACATAGACTCAGTTTACATCAGTGTATGGTGTACTTTCACTCTGTTTACTGTGGGGCACTGTTTACAGAGACTCTGTTATAGCAGTGTATAGTGTACTTTCACTCTGTTTACTGTGGGGCACTGTTTACATAGACTCAGGTAACAGCAGTGTATGGTATACTTTCACTCTGTTTACTGTAGGGCACTGTTTACATAGACTCTGTTACACAAGTGTATTGTGTACTTTCAGTCTGTTTACTGTGGGGCACTGTTTACATAGACTCTGTTACAGCAGTGTACGGTGTACTTTCACTCTGTTCACTGTGGGGCACTGTTTACATAGACTCTGTTTACAGTAGTGTATGGTGTACTTTCAGTCTGTTTACTGTGGTGCACTGTTTACATAGTCTCTGTTCCAGCAGTGTATGGTGTACTTTTACTCTGTTTACTGTGGGGCACTGTTTACATAGACTCTGTTATAGCAGTATATAGTGTACTTTCACTCTGTTTACTGTCGGGCACTGTTTACTTAGACTCAGGTTACAGCAGTGTATGGTATACTTTCACTCTGTTTACTGTAGGGCACTGTTTACATAGACTCTGTTACACCAGTGTATGGTGTACTTTCAGTCTGTTTACTGTAGGGCACTGTTTACATATACTCTATTACAGCAGTGTACGGTGTACTTTCACTTTGTTTACTGTAGGGCTCTGTTTACATAGACTCGGTTACAGCAGAGTATGGTGTACTTTCACTCTGTTTACTGTGGGGCACTGTTTACATAGACTCTGTTACAGCAGTGTATGGTGTACTTTCACTCTGTTTACCTTGGGGCACTGTTTACATAGTCTGTTACAGCAGTGAATGGTGTACTTTCACTCACTTTCCTGTAAGGCACTGTTTGCATAGACTCTGTTTACAGCAGTGTACGGTGTACTTTCACTCTGTTTACTGTGGGGCACTGTTTACATAGACTCTGTTACAGCAGTGTATGGTGTACTTTCACTCTGTTTACTGTGGGGCGCTGTTTACATAGACTCTGTTACAGCAGTGTATGGTGTACGTTCAATCGGTTTACTGTAGTGCACTGTTTACATAGACTAATTTATAGCAGTGTATGGTGTACTTTCACCCTGTTTACAGGGGGGCACTATTTACATAGTCGCTGTTACAGCAGTGTATGGTGTACTTTCACTTTGTTTACTGCAGAGCTCTGTTTACATAGACTCTGTAACAGCAAAGTATGGTGTACTTTCACTCTGTTTACCTTGGGGCACTGTTTACATAGTCTGTTACAGCAGTGGATGGTGTACTTTCACTCACTTTCCTGTAGGGCACTGTTTACATAGACTCTGTTTACAGCAGTGTACGGTGTACTTTCCCTCTGTTTACTGTGGGGCACTGTTTACATAGACTCTGTTACAGCAGTGTATGGTGTACTTTCACTCTGTTTACTGTGGGGCACTGTTTACATTGACTCTGTTACAGCAGTGTATGATGCACTTTCACTCTGTTTACTGTGGGGCGCTGTTTACATAGACTCTGTTACAGCAGTGTATGGTGTACGTTCAATCAGTTTACTGTAGTGCACTGTTTACATAGACTCATTTATAGCAGTGTATGGTGTACTTTCACCCTGTTTACAGGGGGGCACTATTTACATAGTCGCTGTTACAGCAGTGTATGGTGTACTTTCACCCTGTTTGCTGTAGGGCACTGTTTACATAGAGTCTGTTTACTGCAGTGTATGGTGTACTTTCACTCTGTTTGCTGGAGTCCACTGTTTACAGAGACTCTGTTACAGCAGTGTACGGTGTACTTTCACTCTGTTTACTGTGGGGCACTGTTTACATAGACTGTGTTTACAGTAGTATATGGTGTACTTTCACTCTGTTTACTGTGGGGCACTGTTTACATAGATTCCGTTTACAGCAGTGTATGGTGTACTTTCACTCTGTTTACTGTGGGTCACTGTTTACATAGACTCTGTTTACATCAGTGTATGGGTTACTTTCACTCAGTTCACTGTGGGGTACTGTTTACATAGACTCTGTTTACAGTAGTGTATGGTGTACTTTCACTCTGTTTACTGTGGGGCACTGTTTACATAGACTCTGTTACAGCAGTGTATGGTGTGCTTTCACTCTGTTTAGTGTGGAGCACTGTTTACATAGACACTGTTACAGCATTGTATGGTGTACTTTCACTCTGTTTACTGTGGGGCACTGTTTACATCGAGTCTGTTACAGCAGTGTATGGTGTACTTTCACTCTGTTTACTTTGGGGCACTGTTTACATAGACTCTGTTTACAGCAGTGTATGTTCTACTTTCACGCTGTTTACTGTGGGGCACTTTTTTCATAGACTCTGTTACAGCAGTGTATGGTGTACTTTCACTCTGTTTACTGTGGGGCACTGTTTATATAGACTCTTACAGCAGTGGATGGTGTACTTTCACTCTGTTTACTGTGGGGCACTGTTTTCATAGACTCTGTTACAGCAGCGTACGGTGTACTTTCACTCTAGTTACTGTAGTGCACTGTTTACATAGACTCTGTTACAGCAGTGTATGGTGTACTTTCAAACTGTTTACTGTGGGGCACTGTTTACATAAATTCAGTTTACAGCTGTGTATGGTGTACTTTCACTATATTTTCTGTAGGGCACTGTTTACATAGGCTCTGTTACATCTGTGTATGGTGTACTTTCACACTGTTTACTGTGTAGCACTGTTTACATCGACTCAGTTTACAGCAGTGTATGGTGCACTTTCACTCTGTTTACTGTAGTGCACTGTTTACATAGACACTATTACAGCAGTGTATGGTGTACTTTCACTCTCTTTACTGGAGTGCACTGGTTACATAGACTCTGTTACAGCAGTGTACGGTGTACTTTCTCTCTGTTTACTGTGGGGCACTGTTTACATAGACTCTGTTACAGCGGTGTATGGTGTACTTTCACTCTGTTTACTGTGGGGCGCTGTTTACATAGACTCTGTTACAGCAGTGTGTGGTGTACTTTCACTCTGTTTACTGTCGGGCACTGTTTGCATTGACTCTGTTTACAGCAGTGTATGGTGTACTTTCACTCTGTTAACTACAGGGCACTGTTTACATAGACTCTGTTACAGCAGTGTATGGTGTACTTTCACGCTGTTTACTGTGGGGCACTGTTTAAATAGACTCTGTTACAGCAGTGTATGGTGTACTTTCACTCTGTTTACTGTGGGGCACTGTTTATATAGACTGTTACAGCAGTGGATCGTGTACTTTCACTCTGTTTACTGTAGGGCACTGTTTACATAGAATCTGTTACAGCAGTGTACGGTGTACTTTCACTCTGTTCACTGTGGGGCACTGTTTCCATAGACTCTGTTTACAGTAGTGTATGGTGTACTTTCACTCTGTTTACTGTGGGGCACTGTTTACATAGACTCTGTTACAGCAGTGTATGGTGTACTTTCACTCTGTTTAATGTAGGGCACTGTTTACTAGACTCTGTTACAGCAGTGTATGGTGTACTTTCACTCTGCTTACTGTAGGGCACATTTTACACAGACTCTATTACAGCAGGGGATGGTGTACTTTATCTCTGTTTACTGTAGGATACTGTTTACAAAAACTCTGCTTACAGCAGTGTATGGTGTACTTTCACTTTGTTTACTGTAGGGCACTGTTTACATAGACAGTGCTACTGCAGTGTATGGTGTACTTTCACTCTGTTTACTGTGGGGCACTGTTTACATAGACTCTGTTACAGCAGTGTATGGTGTACTTTCACTCTGTTTACTGTGGGGCGCTGTTTACATAGACTCTGTTACAGCAGTGTACGGTGTACTTTCACTCTGTTTACTGTCTGGCACTGTTTGCATTGACTCTGTTTACAGCAGTGTATGGTGTACTTTCACTCTGTTAACTGTAGGGCAGTGTTTACATAGACTCATTTATAGCAGTGTATGGTGTACTTTCACGCTGTTTACAAGGGGGCACTGTTTACATAGTCTCTGTTACAGCAGTGTATGGTGTACTTTCCCCCTGTTTGCTGTAGGGCACTGTTTACATATAGTCTGTTTACTGCAGTGTTTGGTGTACTTTCCCCCTGTTTGCTGTAGGGCACTGTTTACATAGACTCTGTTACAGCAGTGTATGGTGTACTTTCAATCGGTTTACTGTAGGGCACTGTTTACATAGACTCTGTTACAGCAGTGTATCGTGTACTTTCACTCTGTTTATTGTGGGGCAATGTTTACATAGCCTCTGTTACAGCAGTGTACGGTGTACTTTCACTCTGTTTATTGTGGGGCACTGTTTACATAGACTCTGTTACATCAGTGTGTGGTGGAGTTTCACTCTGTTTACTAGAGGCACTGTTTACATAGAATCTGTTACAGCAGTGTATGATGTACTTTCACTCTGTTTACTGTGGGGTACTGTTTACATAGACTCTGTTACAGCAGTGTATGGTGTACTTTCACTCTGTTTACTGTGGGGCGCTGTTTACATAGACTCTGTTACAGCAGTGTATGGTGTACTTTCACTCTGTTTACTTTCGGGCACTGTTTGCATTGACTCTGTTACAGCAGTTTACGGTGTACTTTCACTATGTTTACTGTAGGGCACTGTTTACATAGACTCTGTTACAGCAGTGTATGGTGTACTTTCACTCTGCTTACTGTAGAGCACATTTTACACAGACTCTATTACAGCAGGGGATGGTGTACTTTCACTCTGTTTACTGTAGGGTACTGTTTACATAAAGTCTGTTTACAGCAGTGTATGGTGTACTTTCACTTTGTTTACTGTAGGGCACATTACAGAGACAGTGTTACAGCAGTGTATGGTGTACTTTCACTCTGTTTACTGTGGGGTACTGATTACATAGACTCTGTTAGAGCAGTGTATGGTGTACATTCACTCTGTTTACCTTGGGGCACTGTTTACACAGTCTGTTACAGCAGTAGATGGTGTACTTTCACTCAGTTTCCTGGAGGGCACTGTTTACATAGACTCTGCGTACAGCAGTGTATGCTGTACTTTCACTCTGTTTACTGTCGGGCACTGTTTGCATTGACTCTGTTTACAGCAGTGTATGGTGTACTTTCACTCTGTTAACTGTGGGGCACTGTTTACATAGACTCTGTTACAGCAGTGGATGGTGTACTTTCACTCTGTTTACTGTAGGGCACTGTTTACATAGAATCTGTCACAGCAGTGTACGGTGTACTTTCACTCTGTTCACTGTGGGGCACTGTTTACATAGACTCTGTTTACAGTAGTGTATGGTGTACTTTCACTCTGTTTACTGTGGGGCACTGTTTACATAGACTCTGTTACAGCAGTGTGTGGTGTACTTTCACTCTGTTTATTGTAGGGCACTGTTTACATAGACTCTGTTACAGCAGTGTATGGTGTACGTTCACTCTGCTTGCTCTGTGGCACTGTTTACATAGACTCTGTTACAGCAGTGTATGGTGTACATTCACTCTGTTTACCTTGGGGCACTGTTTACCTAGTCTGTTACAGCAGTGGATGGTGTACTTTCACTCAGTTTCCTGCAGGGCACTGTTTACATAGACTCTGTTTACAGCAGTGTACGGTGTACTTTCACTCTCTTTACTGTGGGGCACTGTTTACATAGACTCTGTTACAGCAGTGTATGGTGTACTTTCACTCTGTTTACTGTCGGGCACTGTTTGCATTGTCTCTGTTTACAGCAGTGTATGGTGTACTTTCACTCTGTTAACTGTAGGGCACTGTTTACATAGACTCATTTATAGCAGTGTATGGTGTACTTTCACGCTGTTTACAAGGGGACACTGTGTACATAGTCTCTGTTACAGCAGTGTATGGTGTACTTTCCCCCTGTTTGCTGTAGGGCACTGTTTACATAGACTCTGTTACAGCAGTGTATGGTGTACTTTCAATCGGTTTACTGTAGGGCACTGTTTACATAGACTCGGTTACAGCAGTGTATCGTGTACTTTCACTCTGTTTATTGTGAGGCACTGTTTACATAGACTCTGTTACAGCAGTGTACGGTGTACTTTCACTCTGTTTACTGTGGGGCACTGTTTACATGTACTCTGTTACATCAGTGTATCGTGTACTTTCACTCTGTTTATTGTGGGGCAATGTTTACATAGCCTCTGTTACAGCAGTGTATGGTGTACTTTCAATCGGTTTACTGTAGGGCACTGTTTACATAGACTCTGTTACAGCAGTGTATCGTGTACTTTCACTCTGTTTATTGTGGGGCAATGTTTACATAGCCTCTGTTACAGCAGTGTACGGTGTACTTTCACTCTGTTTATTGTGGGGCACTGTTACATAGACTCTGTTACATCAGTGTGTGGTGGAGTTTCACTCTGTTTACTAGAGGCACTGTTTACATAGAATCTGTTACAGCAGTGTATGATGTACTTTCACTCTGTTTACTGTGGGGCGCTGTTTACACAGACTCTGTTACAGCAGTGTATGGTGTACTTTCACTCTGTTTACTTTCGGGCACTGTTTGCATTGACTCTGTTACAGCAGTTTACGGTGTACTTTCACTCTGTTTACTGTAGGGCACTGTTTACATAGACTCTGTTACAGCAGTGTATGGCGTACTTTCACTCTGCTTACTGTAGAGCACATTTTACACAGACTCTATTACAGCAGGGGATGGTGTACTTTCACTCTGTTTACTGTAGGGTACTGTTTACATAAAGTCTGTTTACAGCAGTGTATGGTGTACTTTCACTTTGTTTACTATAGGGCACTTTACAGAGACAGTGTTACAGCAGTGTATGGTGTACTTTCACTCAGTTTACTGTGGGGTACTGATTACATTGACTCTGTTACAGCAGTGTATGGTGTACATTCACTCTGTTTACCTTGGGGCACTGTTTACATAGTCTGTTACAGCAGTAGATGGTGTACTTTCCCCCTGTTTGCTGTAGGGCACTGTTTACATAGACTCTGTTACAGCAGTGTATGGTGTACTTTCAATCGGTTTACTGTAGGGCACTGTTTACATAGACTCTGTTACAGCAGTGTATCGTGTACTTTCAATCTGTTTATTGTGAGGCACTGTTTACATAGACTCTGTTACAGCAGTGTACGGTGTACTTTCACTCTGTTTACTGTGGGACACTGTTTACATATACTCTGTTACATCAGTGTGTGGTGGACTTTCACTCTGTTTACTAGAGGGCACTGTTTACATAGACTCTGTTACAGCAGTGTATGATGTACTTTCACTCTGTTTACTGTGGGGCGCTGTTTACATAGACTCTGTTACAGCATTGTATGGTGTACTTTCACTCTGTTTACTGTCGGGCACTGTTTGCATTGACTCTGTTTACAGCAGTGTATGGTGTACTTTCACTCTGTTAACTGTAGTGCACTGTTTACATAGACTCATTTATAGCAGTGTATGGTGTACTTTCACCCTGTTTGCTGGAGGGCACTGTTTACATAGAGTCTGTTTACTGCAGTGTATGTTGTACTTTCACCCTGTTTGCTGTAGGGCACTGTTTACATAGAGTCTGTTTACTGCAGTGTATGGTGTACTTTCACTCTGTTTGCTGGAGTGCACTGTTTATATAGACTCTGTTACATCAGTGGATGGTGTACTTTCACTCTGTTTACTGTAGGGCACTGTTTATATAGACTCTGTTACATCAGTGGATGGTGTACTTTCACTCTGTTTACTGTAGGGCACTGTTTACATAGAATCTGTTACAGCAGTGTACGGTGTACTTTCACTCTGTTCACTGTGGGGCACTGTTTACATAGACTCTGTTTACAGTAGTGTATGGTGTAATTTCACTCTGTTTACTGTGGGGCACTGTTTTCATAGACTCTGTTACAGCAGCGTACGGTGTACTTTCACTCTAGTTACTGTAGTGCACTGTTTACATAGACTCTGTTACAGCAGTGTATGGTGTACTTTCAAACTGTTTACTGTGGGGCACTGTTTACATAAATTCAGTTTACAGCTGTGTATGGTGTACTTTCACTATATTTTCTGTAGGGCACTGTTTACATAGGCTCTGTTACATCTGTGTATGGTGTACTTTCACACTGTTTACTGTGTAGCACTGTTTACATCGACTCAGTTTACAGCAGTGTATGGTGCACTTTCACTCTGTTTACTGTAGTGCACTGTTTACATAGACACTATTACAGCAGTGTATGGTGTACTTTCACTCTCTTTACTGGAGTGCACTGGTTACATAGACTCTGTTACAGCAGTGTACGGTGTACTTTCTCTCTGTTTACTGTGGGGCACTGTTTACATAGACTCTGTTACAGCGGTGTATGGTGTACTTTCACTCTGTTTACTGTGGGGCGCTGTTTACATAGACTCTGTTACAGCAGTGTGTGGTGTACTTTCACTCTGTTTACTGTCGGGCACTGTTTGCATTGACTCTGTTTACAGCAGTGTATGGTGTACTTTCACTCTGTTAACTACAGGGCACTGTTTACATAGACTCTGTTACAGCAGTGTATGGTGTACTTTCACGCTGTTTACTGTGGGGCACTGTTTAAATAGACTCTGTTACAGCAGTGTATGGTGTACTTTCACTCTGTTTACTGTGGGGCACTGTTTATATAGACTGTTACAGCAGTGGATCGTGTACTTTCACTCTGTTTACTGTCGGGCACTGTTTACATAGACTCTGTTTACAGCAGTGTGTGGTGTACTTTCACTCTGTTTACTGTAGGGCACTGTTTACATAGACTCTGTTACAGCAGTGTATGGTGTACTTTCACTCTGTTTACTGTGGGGCGCTGTTTACATAGACTCTGTTACAGCAGTGTATGGTGTACTTTCACTCTGTTTACTGTCTGGCACTGTTTGCATTGACTCTGTTTACAGCAGTGTATGGTGTACTTTCAGTCTGTTAACTGTAGGGCAGTGTTTACATAGACTCATTTATAGCAGTGTATGGTGTACTTTCACGCTGTTTACAAGGGGGCACTGTTTACATAGTCTCTGTTATAGCAGTGTATGGTGTACTTTCCCCCTGTTTGCTGTAGGGCACTGTTTACATATAGTCTGTTTACTGCAGTGTTTGGTGTACTTTCCCCCTGTTTGCTGTAGGGCACTGTTTACATAGACTCTGTTACAGCAGTGTATGGTGTACTTTCAATCGGTTTACTGTAGGGCACTGTTTACATAGACTCTGTTACAGCAGTGTATCGTGTACTTTCACTCTGTTTATTGTGGGGCACTGTTTACATAGACTCTGTTACATCAGTGTGTGGTGGAGTTTCACTCTGTTTACTAGAGGCACTGTTTACATAGAATCTGTTACAGCAGTGTATGATGTACTTTCACTCTGTTTACTGTGGGGCGCTGTTTACATAGACTCTGCTACAGCAGTGTATGGTGTACTTTCACTCTGTTTACTTTCGGGCACTGTTTGCATTGACTCTGTTACAGCAGTTTACGGTGTACTTTCACTATGTTTACTGTAGGGCACTTTTTACATAGACTCTGTTACAGCAGTGTATGGTGTACTTTCACTCTGCTTACTGTAGAGCACATTTTACACAGACTCTATTACAGCAGGGGATGGTGTACTTTCACTCTGTTTACTGTAGGGTACTGTTTGCATAAAGTCTGTTTACAGCAGTGTATGGTGTACTTTCACTTTGTTTACTGTAGGGCACATTACAGAGACAGTGTTACAGCAGTGTATGGTGTACTTTCACTCTGTTTACTGTGGGGTACTGATTACATAGACTCTGTTAGAGCAGTGTATGGTGTACATTCACTCTGTTTACCTTGGGGCACTGTTTACACAGTCTGTTACAGCAGTAGATGGTGTACTTTCACTCAGTTTCCTGGAGGGCACTGTTTACATAGACTCTGCGTACAGCAGTGTATGCTGTACTTTCACTCTGTTTACTGTCGGGCACTGTTTGCATTGACTCTGTTTACAGCAGTGTATGGTGTACTTTCACTCTGTTAACTGTAGGGCACTGTTTACATAGACTCTGTTACAGCAGTGGATGGTGTACTTTCACTCTGTTTACTGTAGGGCACTGTTTACATAGAATCTGTCACAGCAGTGTACGGTGTACTTTCACTCTGTTCACTGTGGGGCACTGTTTACATAGACTCTGTTTACAGTAGTGTATGGTGTACTTTCACTCTTTTTACTGTGGGGCACTGTTTACATAGACTCTGTTACAGCAGTGTGTGGTGTCCTTTCACTCTGTTTATTGTAGGGCACTGTTTACATAGACTCTGTTACAGCAGTGTATGGTGTACGTTCACTCTGCTTACTCTGTGGCACTGTTTACATAGACTCTGTTACAGCAGTGTATGGTGTACATTCACTCTGTTTACCTTGGGGCACTGTTTACCTAGTCTGTTACAGCAGTGAATGGTGTACTTTCACTCAGTTTCCTGTAGGGCACTGTTTACATAGACTCTGTTTACAGCAGTGTACGGTGTACTTTCACTCTCTTTACTGTAGGGCACTGTTTACATAGACTCTGTTACAGCAGTGTATGGTGTACTTTCACTCTGTTTACTGTCGGGCACTGTTTGCATTGTCTCTGTTTACAGCAGTGTATGGTGTACATTCACTCTGTTAACTGTAGGGCACTGTTTACATAGACTCATTTATAGCAGTGTATGGTGTACTTTCACGCTGTTTACAAGGGGACACTGTGTACATAGTCTCTGTTACAGCAGTGTATGGTGTACTTTCCCCCTGTTTGCTGTAGGGCACTGTTTACATAGACTCTGTTACAGCAGTGTATGGTGTACTTTCAATCGGTTTACTGTAGGGCACTGTTTACATAGACTCTGTTACAGCAGTGTATCGTGTACTTTCACTCTGTTTATTGTGAGGCACTGTTTACATAGACTCTGTTACAGCAGTGTACGGTGTACTTTCACTCTGTTTACTGTGGGGCACTGTTTACATATACTCTGTTACATCAGTGTATCGTGTACTTTCGCTCTGTTTATTGTGGGGCAATGTTTACATAGCCTCTGTTACAGCAGTGTATGGTGTACTTTCAATCGGTTTACTGTAGGGCACTGTTTACATAGACTCTGTTACAGCAGTGTATCGTGTACTTTCACTCTGTTTATTGTGGGGCAATGTTTACATAGCCTCTGTTACAGCAGTGTACGGTGTACTTTCACTCTGTTTATTGTGGGGAACTGTTTACATAGACTCTGTTACATCAGTGTGTGGTGGAGTTTCACTCTGTTTACTAGAGGCACTGTTTACATAGACTCTGTTACACCAGTGTATGGTGTACTTTCACTCTGTTTACTGTGGGGCACTGTTTACATAGACTCTGTTACAGCAGTGTATGATGTACTTTCACTCTGTTTACTGTGGGGCGCTGTTTACACAGACTCTGTTACAGCAGTGTGTGGTGTACTTTCACTCTGTTTACTTTCGGGCACTGTTTGCATTGACTCTGTTACAGCAGTTTACGGTGTACTTTCACTCTGTTTACTGTAGGGCACTGTTTACATAGACTCTGTTACAGCAGTGTATGGTGTACTTTCACTCTGCTTACTGTAGAGCACATTTTACACAGACTCTATTACAGCAGGGGATGGTGTACTTTCACTCTGTTTACTGTAGGGTACTGTTTACATAAAGTCTGTTTACAGCAGTGTATGGTGTACTTTCACTTTGTTTACTATAGGGCACTTTACAGAGACAGTGTTACAGCAGTGTATGGTGTACTTTCACTCAGTTTACTGTGGGGTACTGATTACATAGACTCTGTTACAGCAGTGTATGGTGTACACTCACTCTGTTTACCTTGGGGCACTGTTTACATAGTCTGTTACAGCAGTAGATGGTGTACTTTCACTCAGTTTCCTGTAGGGCACTGTTTACATAGACTCTGTGTACAGCAGTGTATGCTGTACTTTCACTCTGTTTACTGTCGGGCACTGTTTATATAGACTCTGTTACAGCAGTGGATGGTGTACTTTCACTCTGTTTACTGTAGGGCACTGTTTACATAGAATCTGTCACAGCAGTGTACGGTGTACTTTCACTCTGTTCACTGTGGGGCACTGTTTACATAGACTCTGTTTACAGTTGTGTAAGGTGTACTTTCACTCTGTTTACTGTGGGGCACTGTTTACATAGACTCTGTTACAGCAGTGTGTGGTGTACTTTCACTCTGTTTATTGTAGGGCACTGTTTACATAGACTCTGTTACAGCAGTGTATGGTGTACGTTCACTCTGCTTACTGTAGGGCACATTTTACACAGACTCTATTACAGCAGGGGATGGTGTACTTTCACTCTGTTTACTGTAGGGTACTGTTTACATAAACTCTGTTTACAGCAGGGTATGGTGTACTTTCACTTTGTTTACTGTAGGGCACTGTTTACATAGACAGTGTTATAGCAGTGTATGTTGTACTTTCACTCTGTTTACTCTGGGGCACTGTTTACATAGACTCTGTTACAGCAGTGTATGCTGTACTTTCACTCTGTTTACTGTCGGGCACTGTTTATATAGACTCTGTTACAGCAGTGGATGGTGTACTTTCACTCTGTTTACTGTAGGGCACTGTTTACATAGAATCTGTCACAGCAGTGTACGGTGTACTTTCACTCTGTTCACTGTGGGGCACTGTTTACATAGACTCTGTTTACAGTAGTGTATGGTGTACTTTCACTCTGTTTACTTTCGGGCACTGTTTGCATTGACTCTGTTTACAGCAGTGTATGGTGTACTTTCACTCTGTTAACTGTAGGGCACTGTTTACATAGACTCATTTATAGCAGTGTATGGTGTACTTTCACGCTGTTTACAAGGGGACACTGTGTACATAGTCTCTGTTACAGCAGTATATGGTGTACTTTCCCCCTGTTTGCTGTAGGGCACTGTTTACATAGACTCTGTTACAGCAGTGTATGGTGTACTTTCAATCGGTTTACTGTAGGGCACTGTTTACATAGACTCTGTTACAGCAGTGTATCGTGTACTTTCAATCTGTTTATTGTGAGGCACTGTTTACATAGACTCTGTTACAGCAGTGTACGGTGTACTTTCACTCTGTTTACTGTGGGACACTGTTTACATATACTCTGTTACATCAGTGTGTGGTGGACTTTCACTCTGTTTACTAGAGGGCACTGTTTACATAGACTCTGTTACAGCAGTGTATGATGTACTTTCACTCTGTTTACTGTGGGGCGCTGTTTACATAGACTCTGTTACAGCATTGTATGGTGTACTTTCACTCTGTTTACTGTCGGGCACTGTTTGCATTGACTCTGTTTACAGCAGTGTATGGTGTACTTTCACTCTGTTAACTGTAGTGCACTGTTTACATAGACTCATTTATAGCAGTGTATGGTGTACTTTCACCCTGTTTGCTGGAGGGCACTGTTTACATAGAGTCTGTTTACTGCAGTGTATGTTGTACTTTCACCCTGTTTGCTGTAGGGCACTGTTTACATAGAGTCTGTTTACTGCAGTGTATGGTGTACTTTCACTCTGTTTGCTGGAGTGCACTGTTTATATAGACTCTGTTACATCAGTGGATGGTGTACTTTCACTCTGTTTACTGTAGGGCACTGTTTACATAGAATCTGTTACAGCAGTGTACGGTGTACTTTCACTCTGTTCACTGTGGGGCACTGTTTACATAGACTCTGTTTACAGTAGTGTATGGTGTAATTTCACTCTGTTTACTGTGGGGCACTGTTTACATAGACTCTGTTACAGCAGTGTACGGTGTACTTTCACTCTGTTTACTGTAGAGCACTGTTTACATAGACTCTGTTACAGCAGTGTACGGTGTACTTTCACTCTGTTTACTGTGGGGCACTGTTTACATATACTCTGTTAAATCAGTGTGTGGTGGACTTTCACTCTGTTTACTGTCGGGCACTGTTTGCATTGACTCTGTTTACAGCAGTGTATGGTGTACTTTCACTCTGTTAACTGTAGTGCACTGTTTACATAGACTCATTTATAGCAGTGTATGGTGTACTTTCACCCTGTTTACAGGGGGGCACTGTTTACATCGTCTCTGTTACAGCAGTGTATGGTGTACCTTCACCCTTTTTGCTGGAGGGCACTGTTTACATAGAGTCTGTTTACTGCAGTGTATGTTGTACTTTCACCCTGTTTGCTGTAGGGCACTGTTTACATAGAGTCTGTTTACTGCAGTGTACGGTGTACTTTCACTCTGTTCACTGTGGGGCACTGTTTACATAGACTCTGTTTACAGTAGTGTATGGTGTAATTTCACTCTGTTTACTGTGGGGCACTGTTTACATATAATCTGT
This sequence comes from Scyliorhinus torazame, assembly GCF_047496885.1. Lineage (NCBI taxonomy): Eukaryota > Metazoa > Chordata > Chondrichthyes > Carcharhiniformes > Scyliorhinidae > Scyliorhinus > Scyliorhinus torazame. The sequence goes on along the minus strand of NC_092726.1, from coordinate 118,171,043 downwards.
TACAGCAGTGTATGGTGTACTTTCACTCTGTTTACTGTGGGGCGCTGTTTACATAGACTCTGTTACAGCAGTGTATGGTGTACTTTCACTCTGTTTACTGTCGGGCACTGTTTGCATTGACTCTGTTTACAGCAGTGTATGGTGTACTTTCACTCTGTTAACTGTAGTGCACTGTTTACATAGACTCATTTATAGCAGTGTATGGTGTCCTTTCACCCTGTTTACAGGGGGGCACTGTTTACATAGTCTCTGTTACAGCAGTGTATGGTGTACTTTCACCCTGTTTGCTGGAGGGCACTGTTTATATAGAGTCTGTTTACTGCAGTGTATGTTGTACTTTCACCTTGTTTGCTGTAGGGCACTGTTTACATAGAGTCTGTTTACTGCAGTGTATGGTGTACTTTCACTCTGTTTCCTGGAGTGCACTGTTTACACAGACTCTATTGCAGCAGGGGATGATGTACATTCACTCTGTTTACTGTAGGGTACTGTTTACGTAAACTCTGTTTACAGCAGTGTATGGTGTACTTTCACTCTGTTTACTGTGGGGCACTGTTTACACAGACTCTGTTACAGCAGTGTATGGTGTACATTCACTCTGTTTACCTTGGGGCACTGTTTACATTGTCTGTTACAGCAGTGGATGGTGTACTTTCACTCAGTTTCCTGTAGGGCACTGTTTACATAGACTCTGTTTACAGCAGTGTACGGTGTACTTTCACTCTGTTTCCTGTAGGGCACTGTTTACATAGACTCTGTTTACAGCAGTGTATGGTGTACTTTCACTCTGTTTACTGTGGGGCGCTGTTTACATAGACTCTGTTACAACAGTGTATGCTGTACTTTCACTCTGTTTACTGTCGGGCATTGTTTGCATTAACTCTGTTTACAGCAGTGTATGGTGTACTTTCATTCTGTTAACTGTAGGGCACGGTTTACATAGACTCTGTTACAGCAGTGTATGGTATACTTTCACTCTGTTTACTGTGGGGCACTGTTTACATAGACTCTGTTACAGCAGTGTATGGTGTACATTCACTCTGTTCACTGTCGGGCACTGTTTATATAGACTCTATTACAGCAGTGGATGGTGTACTTTCACTTTGTTTACTGTAGGGCACTGTTTACATAGACTCTGTTACAGCAGTGTATGGTGTACTTTCACTCTGCTTACTGTAGGGCACATTTTACACAGACTCTATTACAGCAGAGGATGGTGTACTTTCAGTCTGGTTACTGGAGGGTACTGTTTACATAAGCTCTGTTTACAGAAGCGTATGGTGTACTTTCACTTTGTTTACTGTAGGGCACTGTTTACATAGACAGTGTTACAGCAGTATATGGTGTACATTCACTCTGTTTACTGTGGGGCACTGTTTACATAGACTCTGTTACAGCAGTGTATGGTGTACATTCACTCTGTTTACCTTGGGGCACTGTTTACATAGTCTGTTACAGCAGTGGATGGTGTACTTTCACTCAGTTTCCTGTAGTGCACTGTTTACATAGACTCTGTTTACAGCAGTGTACGGTGTACTTTCACTCTGTTTACCGTGGGGCACTGTTTACATCGACTCTGTTACAGCAGTGTATGGTGTAATTTCACTCTGTTTACTGTGGGGCGCTGTTTACATAGACTCTGTTACAGCAGTGTATGGTGTTCTTTCTCTCTGTTTACTGTCGGGCACTGTTTGCATTGACTCTGTTTACAGCAATGTATGGTGTACTTTCACTCTGTTAACTGTAGTGCACTGTTTACATAGACTCATTTATAGCAGTGTATGGTGTACTTTCACTCTGTTTCCTGTCGGGCACTGTTTGCATTGACTCTGTTTACAGTAGTGTATGGTGTACTTTCACTCTGTTAACTGTAGTGCACTGTTTACATAGACTCATTTATAGCAGTGTATGGTGTATGTTCACCCTGTTTACAGGGGAGCACTGTTGACATAGTCGCTGTTACAGCAGTGTATGGTGTACTTTCACCCTGTTTGCTGTAGGGCACTGTTTACATAGAGTCTGTTTACTGCAGTGTATGTTGTACTTTCACCCTGTTTGCTGTAGGACACTGTTTACATAGAGTCTGTTTACTGCAGTGTATGGTGTAATTTCACTCTGTTTGCTGGAGTGCACTGTTTACATAGACTCTGTTAACAGCAGTGTATGGTGTACTTTCACTCTGTTTGCTGTGGGGCACTGTTTACATAGACTCTGTTACATCAGTGTGTGGTGAACTTTCACTCTGTTTACTGTGGGGCACTGTTTACATAGAGTCTGTTTTCTGCAGTGTATGGTGTACTTTCACCCTGTTTGCTGTAGGGCACTGTTTACATAGAGTCTGTTTACTGCAGTGTATGGTGTACTTTCACTCTGTTTGCTGGAGTGCACTGTTTACATAGACTCTGTTACAGCAGTGTACGGTGTACTTTCACTCTGTTTACTGTGGGGCACTGTTTACATAGACTCTGTTTACAGTAGTGTATGGTGTAATTTCACTCTGTGTACAGTGGGACACTGTTTACATAGACTCTGTTTACATCAGTGTATGGGTTACTTTCGCTCAGTTCACTGTGTGGCATTGCTTTCATAGACTCTGTTACAGCAGCGTTTGGTGTACTTTCACTCTGGTTACTGTAGTGCACTGTTTACATAGACTCTGTTACAGCAGTGTATGGTGTACTTTCACTCTGTTTACTGTGGTGCACTGTTTACATAAATTCAGTTTACAGCAGTGTATGGTGTACTTTCACTATATTTTCTGTAGGGCACTGTTTACATAGGCTCTGTTACATCTGTGTATGGTGTACTTTCACTTTGTTTGCTGTGTGGCACTGTTTACAAAGACTCAGTTTACAGCACTGTATGGTGTACTTTCACTCTGTTTACTGTAGTGCACTGTTCACATAGACTCTATTACAGCAGTGTATGGTGTACTTTCACTCTCTTTACTGGAGTGCACTGGTTACATAGACTCTGTTACAGCAGTGTACGGTGTACTTTCACTCTGTTTACTGTGGGGCACTGTTTAAATAGACTCTGTTTGCAGTAGTGTGTGGTGTGCGTTCAGTCTGTTTACTGTGGGACACAGTTTACATAGACTCTGTTTACAGCAGTGTATGGGTTACTTTCACTCTGTTTACTGTGGGGCACTGTTTACATAGATTCAGTTACAGCAGTGTACGGTGTACTTTCACCCTGTTTACTGTAGGGCACTGTTTACATTGACTCGGTTTACAGCAGTGTTTGGTGTATTTTCACTCTGTTTACTGTGGGGCACTGTTTACATAAACTGTGTTACAGCAGTGTATGGTGTACTTTCACTCTGTTTACTGTGGGGCACTGTTTACATAGTTTCAGTTTACAGCAGTGTATGGTGTACTTTCAGTCTGTTTACTGTAGGGCACAGTTTACATAGACTTTGTTTCAGCAGTGTATGGTGTACTTTCACTCTGTTTACTGTGGGGCACTGTTTACATAGACTCTGGTTACAGCAGTGTATGGTATACTTTCACTCTGTTTACTGTAGGGCACTGTTTACATAGACTCTGTTACACCAGTGTATGGTGTACTTTCAGTCTGTTTACTGTAGGGCACTGTTTACATAGACTGTGTTACAGCAGTGTATGGTGTACGTTCACTCTGTTTACTGTGGGGCACTGTTTACATAGACACTGTTACAGCAGTGTATGGTGTACTTTCACTCTGTTTACTGTGGGGCACTGTTTATATAGACTCTGTTACAGCCGTGGATGGTGTACTTTCACTCTGTTTGCTGTAGGGCACTGTTTACATAGACTCTGTTACAGCAGTGTATGGTGTACTTTCACTCTGTTTATTGTGGGGCGCTGTTTACATAGACTCTGTTACAGCAGTGTACGGCGTACTTTCACTCTGTTTACTGTGGGGCGCTGTTTACATAGATTCAGTTTACAGCAGTGTCTGGTGAAATTTCACTCTGTTTACTGTGGAGCACTGTTTACATAGAATCTGTTACTTGCAGTGTATGGTGTACTTTCACTCTGTTTACTGTGGGGCACTGTTTACATAGACCCTGTTTACAGCAGTGTATGTTCTACTTTCACTCTGTTTACTGTGGGGCACTGTTTACATAGACTCTGTTTACAGTAGTGTATGGTGTACTTTCACTCTGTTTACTGTGTGGCACTGTTTACATAGATTCAGTTTACAGCAGTGTATGGTGAAATTTCACTCTGTTTACTGTGGAGCAATGTTTACATAGAATCTGTTACTTCAGTGTATGGTGTACTTTCACTCTGTTTACTGTGGGGCACTGTTTACATAGACTCTGTTTACAGCAGTGCATGTTCTACTTTCACTCTGTTTACTGTGGGGCACTTTTTTCATAGACTTCTGTTACAGCGGTGTATGGTGTACTTTCACACTGTTTACTGTAGGGCACTGTTTACATAGACGGTGTTACAGCAGTGTATGGTGTACTTTCACTCTTTTTACTGTGGGGCACTGTTTCCATAGACTATGTTACAGCAGGTTATGGTGTACTTTCACTCTGTTTACTGTGGGGCACTGCTTATATAGACTCTGTTATAGCAGTGGATGGTGTTCTTTCACTCTGTTTACTGTAGGGCACTGTTTACATAGACTCTGTTTACAGCAGCGTACGGTGTACTTTCACTCTGGTTATTGTAGTGCACTGTTTACATAGACTCTGTTACAGCAGTGTATGGTGTTCTTTCCCTCTGTTTATTGTGGGGCACTGTTTACCTAGACACTGTTACAGCAGTGTACGGTGTACTTTCACTCAGTTTACTGTGGGGCACTGTTTACATAGACTCTATTTACAGCAGTATATGGGTTACTTTCACTCTGTTTACTGTAGTGCACTGTTTACATAGAATCTGTTACATCACTGAACGGTGAACTTTCACTCTGTTTACTAGAGGGCACTGTTTACATAGACTCGGTTACAGCAGTGTATGCTATACTTTCACTCTGTTTACTGTGGGGCACTGTTTACATAGACTGCTTACAGCAGTGTATGGATTACTTTCACTCTGATTACTGTAGTGCACTGATTACTCTGTTACATCAGTGTGTGGTGAACTTTCACCCTGTTTACAGGGGGGCACTATTTAGATAGTCTCTGTGACAGCAGTGTATGGTGTACTTTCACCCTGTTTGCTGTAGGGAACTGTTTACATAGAGTCTGTTTACTGCAGTGTACGGCGTACTTTCACTCTGTTCACTGTGGGGCACTGTTTACTAGAGTCTGTTTACAGTAGTGTATGGTGTACTTTCACTCTGTTTACTGTGGGGCACTGTTTACATAGACTCTGTTACAGCAGTGTATGGTGTACATTCACTCTGTTTACTGTGGGGCACTGTTTACATAGACGCTGTTACAGCAGTGTATGGTGTACTTTCACTCTGTTTACTGTAGGGCACTGTTTACACAGACTCTGTTACAGCAGTGTATGGTGTACTTTCACTCTGCTGACTGTAGGGCACATTTTACACAGACTCTATTACAGCAGGGGATGGTGTCCTTCCACTCTGTTTACTGTAGGGTACTGTTTACATAAACTCTGTTTACAGCAGTGTATGGTGTACTTTCACTCTTTTTACTGTGGGGCACTGTTTACATAGACTCATTTATAGCAGTGTATGGTGTACTTTCACGCTGTTTACAGGGGGGCACTGTTTACATAGTCTCTGTTACAGCAGTGTATGGTGTACTTTCACCCTGTTTGCTGTAGGTCACTGTTTACATAGAGTCTGTTTACTGCAGTGTTTGGTGTACTTTCCCCCTGTTTGCTGTAGGGCACTGTTTACATAGACTCTGTTACAGCAGTGTATGGTGTACTTTCAATCGGTTTACTGTAGGGCACTGTTTACATAGACTCTGTTACAGCTGTGTATCGTGTACTTTCACTCTGTTTATTGTGGGGCACTGTTTACATAGACTCTGTTACAGCAGTGTACGGTGTACTTTCACTCTGTTTACTGTGGGGCACTGTTTACATAGACTCTGTTCCATAAGTGTGTGGTGGACTTTCACTCTGTTTCCTAGAGGGCACTGTTTACATAGAATCTGTTACAGCAGTGTATGATGTACTTTCACTCTGTTTACTGTAGGGCACTGTTTACATAGACTCTGTTACAGCAGTGTATGGTGTACTTTCACTCTGTTTACTGTCGGGCACTGTATGCATTGACTCTGTTTACAGCAGTGTATGGTGTACTTTCACTCTGTTAACTGTAGTGCACTGTTTACATAGACTCATTTATAGCAGTGTATGGTGTACTTTCACCGTGTTTACAGGCGTGCACTGATTACTGTGGGGCACTGTTTACATAGACTCTGTTTACAGCAGTGTATGTTCTACTTTCACTCTGTTTACTGTGGGGCACTTTTTCCGTAGACTCTGTTACAGCAGTGTATTGTGTACTTTCACTCTATTTACTGTAGGACACTGTTTACATAGCCTCTGTTACAGCAGTTTATGGTGTACTTTCACTCTGCTTTCTGTCGGGCACTGTTTACGTAGACTCTATTACAGCAGGGGATGGTGTACTTTCACTCTGTTTACTGTAGGGCACTGTTTACATAAACTCTGTTTACAGCAGTGTATGGTGTACTTTCACTTTGTTTACTGTAGGGCACTGTTTACACAGTCTTTGTTACAGCAGTGTATGGTGTACTTTCACTCTGTTTACTGTGGGTCACTGTTTACATAGACTCTGTTACAGCAGTGTATGGTGTACTTTCACTCTGTTTACTATGGGGCACTGTTTACATAGTCTCTGTTACAGCATTGTATGGTGTACTTTCACCCTGTTTGCTGTAGGGCACTGTTTACATAGAGTCTGTTTACTGCAGTGTATGGTGTACTTTCCCCCTGTTTGCTGTAGGGGACTGTTTACATAGACTCTGTTACAGCAGTGTATGGTGTACTTTCAAACGGTTTACTGTAGGGCACTGTTTACATAGTCGCTGTTACAGCAGTGTATGGTGTACTTTTACTCTGTTTGTTGTGGGGCACTTTTTACATAGACGCTGCTACAGCAGTGTACAGTGTACATTCACTCTGTTTACTCTGGGGCACTGTTCACATAGACGCTGTTACATCAGTGTGTGGTGGACTTTCACTCTGTTTACTAGAGGACACTGTTTACATAGACTCTGTTACAGCAGTGTATGATGTACTTTCACTCTGTTTACTGTGGGGCGCTGTTTACATAGATTCAGTTTACAGCAGTGTCTGGTGAAATTTCACTCTGTTTACTGTGGAGCACTGTTTACATAGAATCTGTTACTTGCAGTGTATGGTGTACTTTCACTCTGTTTACTGTGGGGCACTGTTTACATAGACTCTGTTTACAGCAGTGTATGTTCTACTTTCACTCTGTTTACTGTGGGGCACTGTTTACATAGATTCAGTTTACAGCAGTGTCTGGTGAAATTTCACTCTGTTTACTGTGGAGCACTGTTTACATAGAATCTGTTACTTGCAGTGTATGGTGTACTTTCACTCTGTTTACTGTGGGGCGCTGTTTACATAGACTCTGTTTACAGTAGTGTATGGTGTACTTTCACTCTGTTTACTGTGTGGCACTGTTTACATAGATTCAGTTTACAGCAGTGTATGGTGAAATTTCACTCTGTTTACTGTGGAGCAATGTTTACATAGAATCTGTTACAGCAGTGTATGGTGTACTTTCACTCTGTTTACTGTGGGGCACTGTTTACATAGACTCTGTTTACAGCAGTGCATGTTCTACTTTCACTCTGTTTACTGTGGTGCACTTTTTTCATAGACTTCTGTTACAGCGGTGTATGGTGTACTTTCACACTGTTTACTGTAGGGCACTGTTTACATAGACTGTGTTACAGCAGTGTATGGTGTACTTTCACTCTTTTTACTGTGGGGCACTGTTTCCATAGACTATGTTACAGCAGGTTATGGTGTACTTTCACTCTGTTTACTGTGGGGCACTGCTTATATAGACTCTGTTATAGCAGTGGATGGTGTTCTTTCACTCTGTTTACTGTAGGGCACTGTTTACATAGACTCTGTTTACAGCAGGGTACGGTGTACTTTCACTCTGTTTACTGTGGGGCACTATTTTCATAGACTCTGTTACAGCAGCGTACGGTGTACTTTCACTCTGGTTACTGTAGTGCACTGTTTACATAGACTCTTTTACAGCAGTGTATGGTGTTCTTTCCCTCTGTTTATTGTGGGGCACTGTTTACCTAGACTCTGTTACAGCAGTGTACGGTGTACTTTCACTCAGTTTACTGTGGGGCACGGTTTACATAGACTCTATTTACAGCAGTATATGGGTTACTTTCACTCTGTTTACTGTAGTGCACTGTTTACATAGACTCTGTTACATCACTGAACGGTGAACTTTCACTCTGTTTACTAGAGGGCACTGTTTACATAGACTCGGTTACAGCAGTGTATGCTATACTTTCACCCTGTTTGCTGTAGGGCACTGTTTACATAGAGTCTGTTTACTGCAGTGTATGGTGTACTTTCCCCCTGTTTGCTGTAGGGGACTGTTTACATAGACTCTGTTACAGCAGTGTATGGTGTACTTTCAAACGGTTTACTGTAGGGCACTGTTTACATAGTCGCTGTTACAGCAGTGTATGGTGTACTTTTACTCTGTTTGTTGTGGGGCACTTTTTACATAGACGCTGTTACAGCAGTGTACGGTGTACATTCACTCTGTTTACTGTGGGGCACTGTTCACATAGACGCTGTTACATCAGTGTGTGGTGAACTTTCACCTTGTTTACAGGGGGGCACTATTTAGATAGTCTCTGTGACAGCAGTGTATGGTGTACTTTCACCCTGTTTGCTGTAGGGAACTGTTTACATAGAGTCTGTTTACTGCAGTGTACGGTGTACTTTTACTCTGTTTACTGTGGGGCACTGTTTACATAGACTCTGTTTACAGTAGTGTATGTTGTACTTTCACTCTGTTTACTGTGGGACTCTGTTTACATAGACTCTGTTTACAGCAGGGTATGGTTTACTTTCACTCTGTTTATGGTAGTGCACTGATTACATAGGCTCTGTTACATCAGTGTGTGGTGAAATTTCACTCTGTTTACTGTAGGGCACTGTTTACATAGATTCTGTTTACAGCAGTGTACGGTGTACTTTCACTCTGTTTTCTGTGGGGCACTGTTTACATAGACTCTGTTTACAGTAGTGTATGGTGTACTTTCACTTTGTTTACTGTGGGGCACTGTTTACATTAACTCTGTTACAGCAGTGTATGTTCTACTTTCACTCTGTTTACTGTGGGACACGTTTTTCATAGACTTCTGTTAGAGCGGTGTATGGTGGTCTTTCACTCTGTTTACTGTAGGGCACTGTTTACAAACAATCTGTTACAGCAGTTTATGGTGTACATTCACTCTGCTTTCTGTCGGGCACTGTTTACGTAGACTATATTACAGCAGGGGATGGTGTACTTTCACTCTGTTTACTGTAGGGCACTGTTTACATAAACTCTGTTTAAAGCAGTGTATGGTGTACTTTCACTTTGTTTACTGTGGGGCACTGTTTACATAGACTCTGTTACATAAGTGTGTGGTGGACTTTCACTCTGTTTACTGGAGGGCACTGTGTATATAGACTCTGTTACAGCAGTGTATGATGTACTTTCACTCCGTTTACCGTGGGGCGCTGTTTACATAGACTCTGTTACAGCAGTGTATGGTGTACTTTCACTCTGTTTACTGTCGGGCACTGTTTGCATTGACTCTGTTTACAGCAGTGTATGGTGTACTTCCACTCTGTTTGCTGGAGTGCACAGGTTACAAAGACTCTGTTACAGCAGTGTACGGTGTACTTTCAGTCTGTTTCCTGTGGGACACTGTTTACATAGACACTGTTTACAGTAGTGTATGGTGTACTTTCACTCTGTTTACTGTGTGGCACTGTTTACATAGATTCAGTTTACAGCAGTGTATGGTGTACTTTCACTCTGTTTACTGTAGAGCACTATTTACATAGACTCTGTTCCAGCAGTGTATGGTGTACTTTCACTCTGATTACTGTGTGGCACTGTTTACATAGATTCAGTTTACAGCAGTGTATGGTGTACTTTCACTCTGTTTACTGTAGAGCACTGTTTACATAGACTCTGTTACAGCAGTGTATGGTGTACTTTCACTCTGTTTACTGTAGAGCACTATTTACATAGACTCTGTTACAGCAGTGTATGGTGTACTTTCACTCTGTTTACTGTGGGGCACTGTTTACATAGACTCTGTTCACAGCAGTGTATGTTCTATTTCACTCTGTTTACTGTGGGGCACTTTTTTCATAGACTCTGTTGCAGCAGTTTATGGTGTACTTTCACTCTGTTTACTGTAGGGCACTGTTTACATGGACTCTGTTACAGCAGTTTCTGGTGTACTTTCACTCTGCTTTCTGTCGGGCACTGTTTACGTAGACTCTATTACAGCAGGGGATGGTGTACTTTCACTCTGTTTACTGTAGGGCACTGTTTACATAAACCGTTTTTACAGCAGTGTATGGTGTACTTTCACTTTGTTTACTGTAGGGCACTGTTTACATAGACTGTTACAGCAGTGTATGGTGTACTTTCACTCTGTTTACTGTAGGGCACTGTTTACATAGACTCTGTTTACAGCAGTGTACGGTGTACTTTCACTCTGTTTACTTTGGGGCACTGTTTTCATAGACTCTGTTAAAGCAGCGTACGTTGTACTTTCACTCTGGTTACTGCAGTGCACTGTTTACATAGACTCTGTTACAGCAGTGTATGGTGTACTTTCACTCTGTTTACTGTGGGGCACTGTTTACATAGATTCAGTTTACAGCAGTGCATGGTGTACTTTCACTATGTTTACTGTAGGGCACTATTTACATAGTCTCTGTTACAGCAGTGTATGGTGTTCTTTCCCTCTGTTTATTGTGGGGCACTGTTTACCTAGACTCTGTTACATCAGTGTACGGTGAACTTTCACTCTGTTTACTAGAGGGCACTGTTTGCATAGACTCTGTTACAGCAGTGTATGATATACTTTCACTCTGTTTACTGTGGGGCACTGTTTACATAAACTGTTTACAGCAGTGTATGGATTACTTTCACTCTGATTACTGTAGTGCACTGATTACTCTGTTACATCAGTGTGTGGTGAACTTTCACCCTGTTTACAGGGGGGCACTATTTACATAGTCTCTGTGACAGCAGTGTATGGTGTACGTTCACCCTGTTTGCTGTAGGGAACTGTTTACATAGAGTCTGTTTACTGCAGTGTACGGTGTACTTTTACTCTGTTTACTGTGGGGCACTGTTTACATAGACTCTGTTTACAGTAGTGTATGGTGTACTTTCACTCTGTTTACTGTGGGACACTGTTTACATAGACTCTGTTTACAGCAGTGTATGGGTTACTTTCACTCTGTTTATGGTAGTGCACTGATTACATAGGCTCTGTTACATCAGTGTGTGGTGAACTTTCACTCTGTTTACTGTAGGGCACTGTTTACATACACTCTGTTTACAGCAGTGTACGGTGTACTTTCACTCTGATTTCTGTGGGGCACTGTTTACATATACTCTGTTTACAGTAGTGTATGGTGTATTTTAACTCTGTTTACTGTGGGGCACTGTTTACATTAACTCTGTTACAGCAGTGTATGTTCTAATTTCACTCTGTTTACTGTGGGGCACTTTTTTCATAGACTCTGTTACAGCGGTGTATGGTGTACTTTCACTCTGTTTACTGTAGGGCACTGTTTACAAAGACTCTGTTACAGCAGTTTATGGTGTACTTTCACTCTGCTTTCTGTCGGGCACTGTTTACGTAGACTCTATTACAGCAGGGGATGGTGTACTTTCACTTTGTTTACTGTGGGGCACTGTTTACATAGACTCTGTTACAGCAGTGTATGGTGTACATTCACTCTGTTTTCTGTGGGGCACTGTTTACATAGACTCTGTTTACAGTAGTGTATGGTGTACTTTCACTTTGTTTACTGTGGGGCACTGTTTACATTAACTCTGTTACAGCAGTGTATGTTCTACTTTCACTCTGTTTACTGTGGGACACGTTTTTCATAGACTTCTGTTAGAGCGGTGTATGGTGGTCTTTCACTCTGTTTACTGTAGGGCACTGTTTACAAACAATCTGTTACAGCAGTTTATGGTGTACATTCACTCTGCTTTCTGTCGGGCACTGTTTACGTAGACTATATTACAGCAGGGGATGGTGTACTTTCACTCTGTTTACTGTAGGGCACTGTTTACATAAACTCTGTTTAAAGCAGTGTATGGTGTACTTTCACTTTGTTTACTGTGGGGCACTGTTTACATAGACTCTGTTACATAAGTGTGTGGTGGACTTTCACTCTGTTTACTGGAGGGCACTGTGTATATAGACTCTGTTACAGCAGTGTATGATGTACTTTCACTCCGTTTACCGTGGGGCGCTGTTTACATAGACTCTGTTACAGCAGTGTATGGTGTACTTTCACTCTGTTTACTGTCGGGCACTGTTTGCATTGACTCTGTTTACAGCAGTGTATGGTGTACTTTCACTCTGTTTGCTGGAGTGCACAGGTTACAAAGACTCTGTTACAGCAGTGTACGGTGTACTTTCAGTCTGTTTCCTGTGGGACACTGTTTACATAGACACTGTTTACAGTAGTGTATGGTGTACTTTCACTCTGTTTACTGTGTGGCACTGTTTACATAGATTCAGTTTACAGCAGTGTATGGTGTACTTTCACTCTGTTTACTGTAGAGCACTATTTACATAGACTCTGTTACAGCAGTGTATGGTGTACTTTCACTCTGTTTACTGTGTGGCACTGTTTACATAGATTCAGTTTACAGCAGTGTATGGTGTACTTTCACTCTGTTTACTGTAGAGCACTGTTTACATAGACTCTGTTACAGCAGTGTATGGTGTACTTTCACTCTGTTTACTGTAGAGCACTATTTACATAGACTCTGTTACAGCAGTGTATGGTGTACTTTCACTCTGTTTACTGTGGGGCACTGTTTACATAGACTCTGTTCACAGCAGTGTATGTTCTATTTCACTCTGTTTACTGTGGGGCACTTTTTTCATAGACTCTGTTGCAGCAGTTTATGGTGTACTTTCACTCTGTTTACTGTAGGGCACTGTTTACATGGACTCTGTTACAGCAGTTTCTGGTGTACTTTCACTCTGCTTTCTGTCGGGCACTGTTTACGTAGACTCTATTACAGCAGGGGATGGTGTACTTTCACTCTGTTTACTGTAGGGCACTGTTTACATAAACCGTTTTTACAGCAGTGTATGGTGTACTTTCACTTTGTTTACTGTAGGGCACTGTTTACATAGACTGTTACAGCAGTGTATGGTGTACTTTCACTCTGTTTACTGTAGGGCACTGTTTACATAGACTCTGTTTACAGCAGTGTACGGTGTACTTTCACTCTGTTTACTTTGGGGCACTGTTTTCATAGACTCTGTTAAAGCAGCGTACGTTGTACTTTCACTCTGGTTACTGCAGTGCACTGTTTACATAGACTCTGTTACAGCAGTGTATGGTGTACTTTCACTCTGTTTACTGTGGGGCACTGTTTACATAGATTCAGTTTACAGCAGTGCATGGTGTACTTTCACTATGTTTACTGTAGGGCACTATTTACATAGTCTCTGTTACAGCAGTGTATGGTGTTCTTTCCCTCTGTTTATTGTGGGGCACTGTTTACCTAGACTCTGTTACATCAGTGTACGGTGAACTTTCACTCTGTTTACTAGAGGGCACTGTTTACATAGACTCTGTTACAGCAGTGTATGATATACTTTCACTCTGTTTACTGTGGGGCACTGTTTACATAAACTGTTTACAGCAGTGTATGGATTACTTTCACTCTGATTACTGTAGTGCACTGATTACTCTGTTACATCAGTGTGTGGTGAACTTTCACCCTGTTTACAGGGGGGCACTATTTACATAGTCTCTGTGACAGCAGTGTATGGTGTACGTTCACCCTGTTTGCTGTAGGGAACTGTTTACATAGAGTCTGTTTACTGCAGTGTACGGTGTACTTTTACTCTGTTTACTGTGGGGCACTGTTTACATAGACTCTGTTTACAGTAGTGTATGGTGTACTTTCACTCTGTTTACTGTGGGACACTGTTTACATAGACTCTGTTTACAGCAGTGTATGGGTTACTTTCACTCTGTTTATGGTAGTGCACTGATTACATAGGCTCTGTTACATCAGTGTGTGGTGAACTTTCACTCTGTTTACTGTAGGGCACTGTTTACATACACTCTGTTTACAGCAGTGTACGGTGTACTTTCACTCTGATTTCTGTGGGGCACTGTTTACATATACTCTGTTTACAGTAGTGTATGGTGTATTTTAACTCTGTTTACTGTGGGGCACTGTTTACATTAACTCTGTTACAGCAGTGTATGTTCTAATTTCACTCTGTTTACTGTGGGGCACTTTTTTCATAGACTCTGTTACAGCGGTGTATGGTGTACTTTCACTCTGTTTACTGTAGGGCACTGTTTACAAAGACTCTGTTACAGCAGTTTATGGTGTACTTTCACTCTGCTTTCTGTCGGGCACTGTTTACGTAGACTCTATTACAGCAGGGGATGGTGTACTTTCACTTTGTTTACTGTGGGGCACTGTTTACATAGACTCTGTTACAGCAGTGTATGGTGTACATTCACTCTGTTTCCCCTGGGGCACTGTTTACATAGTCTGTTACAGCAGTGGATGGTGTACTTTCACTCTGTTTACTGTGGGGCGCTGTTTACATAGACTCTGTTACAGCAGTGTATGGTGTACTTTCACTTTGTTTACTGTCGGGCACTGTTTGCATTGACTCTGTTTACAGCAGTGTATGGTGTACTTTCACTCTGTTAACTGTAGGGCACTGTTTACATAGACTCATTTATAGCAGTGTATGGTGTACTTTCACGCTGTTTACAGGGGGGCACTGTTTACATAGTCTCTGTTACAGCAGTGTATG
The DNA here is from genome assembly GCF_047496885.1 of Scyliorhinus torazame. NCBI lineage: Eukaryota > Metazoa > Chordata > Chondrichthyes > Carcharhiniformes > Scyliorhinidae > Scyliorhinus > Scyliorhinus torazame. The sequence continues at coordinate 118,156,024 of NC_092726.1, read as the reverse complement.
GTGTACTTTCACCCTGTTTGCTGTAGGTCACTGTTTACATAGAGTCTGTTTACTCCAGTGTTTGGTGTACTTTCCCCCTGTTTGCTGTAGGGCACTGTTTACATAGACTCTGTTACAGCAGTGTATGGTGTACTTTCAATCGGTTTACTGTAGGGCACTGTTTACATAGACTGTTACAGCTGTGTATCGTGTACTTTCACTCTGTTTATTGTGGGGCACTTTTACATAGACTATTTTACAGCAGTGTACGGTGTACTTTCACTCTGTTTACTGTGGGGCACTGTTTACATAGACTCTGTTCCATCAGTGTGTGGTGGACTTTCACTCTGTTTCCTAGAGGGCACTGTTTACATAGAATCTGTTACAGCAGTGTATGATGTACTTTCACTCTGTTTACTGTAGGGCACTGTTGACATAGACTCTGTTACAGCAGTGTATGGTGTACTTTCACTCTGTTTACTGTCGGGCACTGTATGCATTGACTCTGTTTACAGCAGTGTACGGTGTACTTTCACTCTGTTAACTGTAGTGCACTGTTTACATAGACTCATTTATAGCAGTGTATGGTGTACTTTCACCGTGTTTACAGGCGTGCACTGTTAACATAGTCTCTGTTACAGCAGTGTATTGTGTACTTTCACTCTGTTAACTGTAGGGCACTGTTTACATAGACTCATTTATAGCAACGTAAGGTGTACTTTCACTCTGTATGCTGGAGTGCACTGTTTACATAGACTCTGTTAAAGCAGTGTACGGTGTACTTTCACTCTGTTTACTGTGGGGCACTGTTTACATAGACTCTGTTTACAGTAGTGTAGGTGTACTTTCACTCTGTTTACTATGGGGCACTGTTTACATAGACTCTGTTACAGCAGTGTATGGTGTACTTTCACTCTATTTACTGTAGGGCACTGTTTACATAGACTCTGTTACAGCAGTTTATGGTGTACTTTCACTCTGCTTTCTGTCGGGCACTGTTTACGTAGACTCTATTACAGCAGGGGATGGTGTACTTTCACTCTGTTTACTGTAGGGCACTGTTTACATAAACTCTGTTTACAGCAGTGTATGGTGTACTTTCACTTTGTTTACTGTTGGGCACTGTTTACACAGTCTTTGTTACAGCAGTGTATGGTGTACTTTCACTCTGTTTACTGTGGGGCACTGTTTACATAGACTCTGTTGCAGCAGTGTATGGTGTACTTTCACTCTGTTTACTATGGGGCACTGTTTATATAGACTCTGTTACAGCAGTGGATGGTATATTTTCACTCTCTTTACTGTAGGGCACTGTTTACATAGACTCTGTTACAGCAGTGGATGGTGTACTTTCACTCAGTTTACTGTAGGGCACTGTTTACATAGACTCTGTTTACAGCAGTGTACGGTGTACTTTCACTCTGTTTACTGTGGGGCACTGTTTTCATAGACTCTGTTACAGCAGCGTACGGTGTATTTTCACTCTGGTTACTGTAGTGCCCTGTTTACATAGACTCTGTTACAGCAGTGTATGGTGTACTTTCACTCTGTTTACTGTGGGGCACTGTTTACATAGATTCAGTTTACAGCAGTATATGGTGTTCTTTACCTCTGTTTATTGTGAGCACTGTTTACCTAGGCTCTGTTACATCTGTGTATGGTGTACTTTCAATCTGTTTACTGTGAGGCACTGTTTACATAGACTCAGGTTGCAGCAGTGAATGGTATACTTTCACTCTGTTTACTGTAGGGCACTGTTTACATAGACTCTGTTACACCAGTGTATGGTGTACTTTCAGTCTGTTTACTGTAGGGCACTGTTTACATAGACTCTGTTACAGCAGTGTATGGTGTACTTTCACTCTGTTTATTGTGGGGCACTGTTTACATAGAATCTGTTACAGCAGTGTACGGTGTACTTTCACTCTGTTCACTGTGGGGCACTGTTTACATAGACTCCGTTTACAGTAGTGTCTGGTTTACTTTCACTCTGTTTACTGTGGGGCACTGTTTACATAGACTCTGTTACAGCAGTGTATGGTGTACTTTCACTCTCTTTACTGTAGGGCACTGTTTACATAGACTCTGATACAGCAGTGTATGGTGTACTTTCACTCTGCTTACTGTAGGGCACATTTTACACAGACTCTATTGCAGCAGGGCATGGTGTACTTTCACTCTGTTTACTGAAGGATACTGTTTACATAAACTCTGTTTACTGCAGTGTATGGTGTACTTTCACTGTGTTTACTGTAGTGCACTGTTTACATAGACTGTGTTACAGCAGTGTATGGTGGACTTTCACTCTGTTTACTGTGGGGCACTGTTTACATAGACTCTGTTACAGCAGTGTATGGTGTACTTTCACTCTGTTTACCTTGGGGCACTGTTTACATAGTCTGTTACAGCAGTGGATGGTGTACTTTCACTCAGTTTCCTGTAGGGCACTGTTTACATAGACTCTGTTTACAGCAGTGTATGGTGTACTTTCACCCTGTTTGCAGGGGTCACTGTTTACATAGTCTCTGTTACAGCATTGTATGGTGTACTTTCACCCTGTTTGCTGTAGGGCACTGTTTATATAGAGTCTGTTTACTGCAGTGTATGGTGTACTTTCCCCCTGTTTGCTGTAGGGCACTGTTTACATGGACTGTTACAGCAGTGTATGGTGTACTTTCAAACGGTTTACTGTAGGGCACTGTTTACATAGACTCTGTTACAGCAGTGTATGGTGTACTTTCACTCTGTTTATTGTGGGGGACTTTTTACATACTCTGTTACAGCAGTGTACGGTGTACATTCACTCTGTTTACTGTGAGGCACTGTTTACATAGACGCTGTTACATCAGTGTGTGGTGGACTTTCACTCTGTTTACTAGAGGACACTGTTTACATAGACTCTGTTACAGCAGTGTATGATGTACTTTCACTCTGTTTACTGTGGGGCGCTGTTTACATAGACGCTGTTACATCAGTGTGTGGTGGACTTTCACTCTGTTTACTGTCGGGCATTGTTTGCATTGACTCTGTTTACAGCAGTGTATGGTGTACTTTCACTCTGTTTGCTGGAGTGCACTGTTTACATAGATTCTGTTACAGCAGTGTACGGTGTACTTTCACTCTGTTTACTGTGGGGCACTGTTTACATAGACGCTGTTACAGCAGTTTATGGTGTACTTTCACTCTGTTTACTGTCGGGCATTGTTTGCATTGACTCTGTTTACAGCAGTGTATGGTGTACTTTCACTCTGTTTGCTGGAGTGCACTGTTTACATAGATTCTGTTACAGCAGTGTACGGTGTACTTTCACTCTGTTTACTGTGGGGCACTGTTTGCATTGACTCTGTTTACAGCAGTGTTTGGTGTACTTTCACTCTGCTTGCTGGAGTGCACTGTTTACATAGACTCTGTTACAGCAGTGTACTGTGTACTTTCACTCTGTTTACTGTGGGGCACTGCTTACATAGACGCTGTTACAGCAGTTTATGGTGTACTTTCACTCTGCTTCTGTCGGGCACTGTTTACGTAGACTCTATTACAGCAGGGCATGGTGCACTTTCACTCTGTTTACCTTGGGGCACTCTTTACATAAACTTGTTTACAGCAGTGTATGGTGTACTTTCGCTTTGTTTACTGTAGGGCACTGTTTACATACACTGTGTTACAGCAGTGTATGGTGTACTTTCACTCTGTTTACTGTGGGGCACTGTTTACATAGACTCTGTTACAGCAGGTTATGGTGTACTTTCACTCTGTTTACTGTGGGGCACTGTTTATATAGAATCTGTTATAGCAGTGGATGGTGTTCTTTCACTCTGTTTACTGTAGGTCACTGTTTACATCGAGTCTGTTTAAAGCAGGGTACGGTGTACTTTCACTCTGTTTACTGTGGGGCGCTGTTTACATAGACTCTGTTACAGCAGTGTATGGTGTACTTTCACTTTGTTTACTGTCGGGCACTGTTTGCATTGACTCTGTTTACAGCAGTGTATGGTGTACTTTCACTCTGTTAACTGTAGGGCACTGTTTACATAGACTCATTTATAGCAGTGTATGGTGTACTTTCACGCTGTTTACAGGGGGGCACTGTTTACATAGTCTCTGTTACAGCAGTGTATGGTATACTTTCACCCTGTTTGCTGTAGGTCACTGTTTACATAGTGTCTGTTTACTGCAGAGTTTGGTGTACTTTCCCCCTGTTTGCTGTAGGGCACTGTTTACATAGACTCTGTTACAGCAGTGTATGGTGTACTTTCAATCGGTTTACTGTAGGCCACTGTTTACATAGACTCTGTTACAGCTGTGTATCGTGTACTTTCACTCTTTTATTGTGGGGCACTGTTTACATAGACTCTGTTACAGCAGTGTACGGTGTACTTTCACTCTGTTTACTGTGGGGCACTGTTTACATAGACTCTGTTCCATCAGTGTGTGGTGGACTTTCACTCTGTTTCCTAGAGGGCACTGTTTACATGGAATCTGTTACAGCAGTGTATGGTGTACTTTCACTCTGTTTACTGTGGGGCGCTGTTTACATAGACTCTGTTACAGCAGTGTATGGTGTACTTTCACTCTGTTTATTGTGGGGCACTGTTTACATAGACTCTGTTACAGCAGTGTACGGTGTACTTTCACTCTGTTTACTGTGGGGCACTGTTTACATAGAATCTGTTACAGCAGTGTATGATGTACTTTCACTCTGTTTACTGTAGGGCACTGTTTACATAGACTCTGTTCCAGCAGTGTATGGTGTACTTTCACTCTGTTTACTGTCGGGCACTGTATGCATTGACTCTGTTTACAGCAGTGTATGGTGTACTTTCACTCTGTTAACTGTAGTGCACTGTTTACATAGACTCATTTATAGCAGTGTATGGTGTACTTTCACCCTCTTTACAGGCGTGCACTGTTAACATAGTCTCTGTTACAGCAGTGTATGGTGTACTTTCACCCTGTTTGCTGTAGGGCACTGTTTACATAGAGTCTGTTTACTGCAGTGTATGGTGTTCTTTCACTCTGTATGCTGGAGTGCACTGTTTACATAGACTCTGTTAAAGCAGTGTACGGTGTACTTTCACTCTGTTTACTGTGGGGCACTGTTTACATAGACTCTGTTTACAGCAGTGTATGTTCTACTTTCACTCTGTTTACTGTGGGGCACTTTTTTCATAGACTTTGTTACAGCAGTGTATTGTGTACTTTCACTCTATTTACTGTAGCGCACTGTTTACATAGACTCTGTTACAGTAGTTTATGGTTTACTTTCACTCTGCTTTCTGTCGGGCACTGTTTACGTAGACTCTATTACAGCAGGGGATGGTGTACTTTCACTCTGTTTACTGTAGGGCACTGTTTACATAAACTCTGTTTACAGCAGTGTATGGTGTACTTTCACTTTGTTTACTGTAGGGCACTGTTTACACAGTCTTTGTTACAGCAGTGTATGGTGTACTTTCACTCTGTTTACTGTGGGGCATTGTTTACATAGACTCTGTTACAGCAGTGTATGGTGGACTTTCACTCTGTTTACTATGGGGCACTGTTTATATAGACTCTGTTACAGCAGTGGATGGTGTACTTTCACTCTGTTTACTGTAGGGCACTGTTTACATAGACTCTGTTACAGCAGTGGATGGTGTACTTTCACTCAGTTTACTGTAGGGCACTGTTTACATAGACTCTGTTTACAGCAGTGTACGGTGTACTTTCACTCTGTTTACTGTGGGGCACTGTTTTCATAGACTCTGTTACAGCAGCGTACGGTGTATTTTCACTCTGGTTACTGTAGTGCCCTGTTTACATAGACTCTGTTACAGCAGTGTATGGTGTACTTTCACTCTGTTTACTGTGGGGCACTGTTTACATAGATTAAGTTTACAGCAGTATATGGTGTTCTTTACCTCTGTTTATTGTGGGGCACTGTTTACATAAACTCAGGTTGCAGCAGTGTATGGTATACTTTCACTCTGTTTACTGTAGGGCACTGTTTACATAGACTCTGTTACACCAGTGTATGGTGTACTTTCAGTCTGTTTACTGTAGGGCACTGTTTACATAGACTCTGTTACAGCAGTGTATGGTGTACTTTCACTTTGTTTACTGTAGGGCACTGTTTACACAGTCTTTGTTACAGCAGTGTATGGTGTACTTTCACTCTGTTTACTGTGGGGCACTGTTTACATAGACTCTGTTACAGCAGTGTATGGTGTAATTTCACTCTGATTACTATGGGGCACTGTTTATATAGACTCTATTACAGCAGTGGATGGTGTACTTTCACTCTGTTTACTGTAGGGCACTGTTTACATAGACTCTGTTACAGCAGTGGATGGTGTACTTTCACTCAGTTTACTGTAGGGCACTGTTTACATAGACTCTGTTACACCAGTGTATGGTGTACTTTCAGTCTGTTTACTGTAGGGCACTGTTTACATAGGCTCTGTTACAGCAGCGTACGGTGTACTTTCACACAGTTTACAGTGGGGCTCTGTTTACATAGACTCTATTACAGCAGTGTATGTTGTACGTTCACTCTCTTTACTGTAGGGCACTGTTTACATAGACTCTGTTACAGCAGTGTATGGTGTACTTTCACTCTGCTTACTGTAGGGCACATTCTACACAGACTCTATTACAGCAGGGCATGGTGTACTTTCACTCTGTTTACTGAAGGGTACTGTTTACATAAACTCTGTTTACTGCAGTGTATGGTGTACTTTCACTCTGGTTACTGTAGTGCCCTGTTTACATAGACTCTGTTACAGCAGTTTACGGTGTACTTTCACTCTGTTTACTGTGGGGCACTGTTTACATAGATTAAGTTTACAGCAGTATATGGTGTTCTTTACCTCTGTTTATTGTGGGGCACTGTTTACCTAGGTCTGTTACATCTGTGTATGGTGTACTTTCACTCTGTTTACTGTGGGGCACTGTTTACATAGACTCAGGTTGCAGCAGTGTATGGTATACTTTCACTCTGTTTCCTGTAGGGCACTGTTTACATAGACTCTGTTACACCAGTGTATGGTGTACTTTCAGTCTGTTTACTGTAGGGCACTGTTTTCATAGACTCTGTTACAGCAGTGTATGGTGTACTTTCACTCTGTTTATTGTGGGGCACTGTTTACATAGAATCTGTTACAGCAGTGTACGGTGTACTTTCACTCTGTTCACTGTGGGGCACTGTTTACATAGACTCTGTTTACAGTAGTGTATGGTGTACTTTCACTCTGTTTACTGTGGGGCACTGTTTACATAGACTCTATTACAGCAGTGTATGGTGTACTTTCACTCTCTTTACTGTAGGGCACTGTTTACATCGACTCTGTTACAGCAGTGTATGGTGTACTTTCACTCTGCTTACTGTAGGGCACATTTTACAGAGACTCTATTATAGCAGGGCATGGTGTACTTTCACTCTGTTTACTGAAGGGTACTGTTTACATAAACTCTGCTTACTGCAGTGTATGGTGTACTTTCACTTTGTTTCCTGTAGGGCACTGTTTACATAGACTCTGTTACAGGAGTGTATGTTGTTCTTTCACTCTGTTTACCTTGGGGCACTGTTTACATAGTCTGTTACAGCAGTGGATGGTGTACTTTCACTCAGTTTCCTGTAGGGCACTGTTTACAGAGACTCTGTTTACAGCAGTGTATGGTGTACTTTCACTCTGTTTACTGTGGGGCACTGTTTACATAGAATCTGTTACAGCAGTGTATGATGTACTTTCACTCTGTTTACTGTCGGGCACTGTATGCATTGACTCTGTTTACAGCAGTGTATGGTGTACTTTCACTCTGTTAACTGTAGTGCACTGTTTACATAGACTCATTTATAGCAGTGTATGGTGTACTTTCACCCTCTTTACAGGCGTGCACTGTTAACATAGTCTCTGTTACAGCAGTGTATGGTGTACTTTCACCCTGTTTGCTGTAGGGCACTGTTTACATAGAGTCTGTTTACTGCAGTGTATGGTGTTCTTTCACTCTGTATGCTGGAGTGCACTGTTTACATAGACTCTGTTAAAGCAGTGTACGGTGTACTTTCACTCTGTTTACTCTGGGGCACTGTTTACATAGACTCTGTTTACAGCAGTGTATGTTCTACTTTCACTCTGTTTACTGTGGGGCACTTTTTTCATAGACTCTGTTACAGCAGTGTATTGTGTACTTTCACTCTATTTACTGTAGCGCACTGTTTACATAGACTCTGTTACAGTAGGTTATGGTTTACTTTCACTCTGCTTTCTGTCGGGCACTGTTTACGTAGACTCTATTACAGCAGGGGATGGTGTACTTTCACTCTGTTTACTGTAGGGCACTGTTTACATAAACTCTGTTTACAGCAGTGTATGGTGTACTTTCACTTTGTTTACTGTAGGGCACTGTTTACACAGTCTTTGTTACAGCAGTGTATGGTGTACTTTCACTCTGTTTACTGTGGGGCATTGTTTACATAGACTCTGTTACAGCAGTGTATGGTGGACTTTCACTCTGTTTACTATGGGGCACTGTTTATATAGACTCTGTTACAGCAGTGGATGGTGTACTTTCACTCTGTTTACTGTAGGGCACTGTTTACATAGACTCTGTTACAGCAGTGGATGGTGTACTTTCACTCAGTTTACTGTAGGGCACTGTTTACATAGACTCTGTTTACAGCAGTGTACGGTGTACTTTCACTCTGTTTACTGTGGGGCACTGTTTTCATAGACTCTGTTACAGCAGCGTACGGTGTATTTTCACTCTGGTTACTGTAGTGCCCTGTTTACATAGACTCTGTTACAGCAGTGTATGGTGTACTTTCACTCTGTTTACTGTGGGGCACTGTTTACATAGATTAAGTTTACAGCAGTATATGGTGTTCTTTACCTCTGTTTATTGTGGGGCACTGTTTACATAAACTCAGGTTGCAGCAGTGTATGGTATACTTTCACTCTGTTTACTGTAGGGCACTGTTTACATAGACTCTGTTACACCAGTGTATGGTGTACTTTCAGTCTGTTTACTGTAGGGCACTGTTTACATAGACTCTGTTACAGCAGTGTATGGTGTACTTTCACTTTGTTTACTGTAGGGCACTGTTTACACAGTCTTTGTTACAGCAGTGTATGGTGTACTTTCACTCTGTTTACTGTGGGGCACTGTTTACATAGACTCTGTTACAGCAGTGTATGGTGTAATTTCACTCTGATTACTATGGGGCACTGTTTATATAGACTCTATTACAGCAGTGGATGGTGTACTTTCACTCTGTTTACTGTAGGGCACTGTTTACATAGACTCTGTTACAGCAGTGGATGGTGTACTTTCACTCAGTTTACTGTAGGGCACTGTTTACATAGACTCTGTTACACCAGTGTATGGTGTACTTTCAGTCTGTTTACTGTAGGGCACTGTTTACATAGGCTCTGTTACAGCAGCGTACGGTGTACTTTCACAGAGTTTACAGTGGGGCTCTGTTTACATAGACTCTATTACAGCAGTGTATGTTGTACGTTCACTCTCTTTACTGTAGGGCACTGTTTACATAGACTCTGTTACAGCAGTGTATGGTGTACTTTCACTCTGCTTACTGTAGGGCACATTCTACACAGACTCTATTACAGCAGGGCATGGTGTACTTTCACTCTGTTTACTGAAGGGTTCTGTTTACATAAACTCTGTTTACTGCAGTGTATGGTGTACTTTCACTCTGGTTACTGTAGTGCCCTGTTTACATAGACTCTGTTACAGCAGTTTACGGTGTACTTTCACTCTGTTTACTGTGGGGCACTGTTTACATAGATTAAGTTTACAGCAGTATATGGTGTTCTTTACCTCTGTTTATTGTGGGGCACTGTTTACCTAGGTCTGTTACATCTGTGTATGGTGTACTTTCACTCTGTTTACTGTGGGGCACTGTTTACATAGACTCAGGTTGCAGCAGTGTATGGTATACTTTCACTCTGTTTCCTGTAGGGCACTGTTTACATAGACTCTGTTACACCAGTGTATGGTGTACTTTCAGTCTGTTTACTGTAGGGCACTGTTTTCATAGACTCTGTTACAGCAGTGTATGGTGTACTTTCACTCTGTTTATTGTGGGGCACTGTTTACATAGAATCTGTTACAGCAGTGTACGGTGTACTTTCACTCTGTTCACTGTGGGGCACTGTTTACATAGACTCTGTTTACAGTAGTGTATGGTGTACTTTCACTCTGTTTACTGTGGGGCACTGTTTACATAGACTCTATTACAGCAGTGTATGGTGTACTTTCACTCTCTTTACTGTAGGGCACTGTTTACATAGACTCTGTTACAGCAGTGTATGGTGTACTTTCACTCTGCTTACTGTAGGGCACATTTTACACAGACTCTATTATAGCAGGGCATGGTGTACTTTCACTCTGTTTACTGAAGGGTACTGTTTACATAAACTCTGCTTACTGCAGTGTATGGTGTACTTTCACTTTGTTTCCTGTAGGGCACTGTTTACATAGACTCTGTTACAGGAGTGTATGTTGTTCTTTCACTCTGTTTACCTTGGGGCACTGTTTACATAGTCTGTTACAGCAGTGGATGGTGTACTTTCACTCAGTTTCCTGTAGGGCACTGTTTACAGAGACTCTGTTTACAGCAGTGTATGGTGTACTTTCACCCTGTTTACAGGGGTCACTGTTTACATAGTCTCTGTTACAGCATTGTATGGTGTACTTTCACCCTGTTTGCTGTAGGGCACTGTTTACATAGAGTCTGTTTACTGCAGTGTATGGTGTACTTTCCCCCTGTTTGCTGTAGGGCACTGTTTACATAGACTCTGTTACAGCAGTGTATGGTGTACTTTCAAACGGTTTACTGTAGGGCACTGTTTACATAGTCGCTGTTACAGCAGTGTATGGTGTACTTTCACTCTGTTTATTGTGGGGCACTTTTTACATAGACTCTGTTACAGCAGTGTACCGTGTACATTCACTCTGTTTACTGTGGGGCACTGTTTACATAGACGCTGTTACATCAGTGTGTGGTGGACTTTCACTCTGTTTACTAGAGGACACTGTTTACATAGACTCTGTTAAAGCAGTGTATGATGTACTTTCACTCTGTTTACTGTGGGGCGCTGTTTACATAGACTCTGTTACAGCAGTGTATGGTGTACTTTCACTCAGTTTACTTTGTGGCACTGTTTACATAGATTCAGTTTACAGCAGTGTATGGTGAAATTTCACTCTGTTTACTGTGGAGCACTGTTTACATAGAATCTGTTACAGCAGTGTATGGTGTACTTTCACTCTGTTTACTGTGGGGCACTGTTTACATAGACTCTGTTTACAGCAGTGTATGTTCTACTTTCACTCTGTTTACTGTGGGGCACTTTTTTCATAGACTTCTGTTACAGCGGTGTATGGTATACTGGTATACTTTCACACTGTTTACTGTAGGGCACTGTTTACATAGACTGTTACAGCAGTTTATGGTGTACTTTCACTCTGCTTTCTGTCGGGCACTGTTTACGTAGACTCTATTACAGCAGGGGATGGTGTACTTTCACTCTGTTTACTGTAGGGCACAGTTTACATAAACTCTGTTTACAGCAGTGTATGGTGTACTTTCACTTTGTTTACTGTGGGGCACTGTTTACATAGACTCTGTTACATCAGTGGGTGGTGGACTTTCACTCTGTTTACTCGAGGGCCCGGTTTACATAGACTCTGTTACAGCAGTGTATGGTGTACTTTCACTCTGTTTACTGTAGGGCACTGTTTACATAAACTCTGTTTACATCAGTGTATGGTGTACTGTCACTCTGTTTACTGTAGGGCACTGTTTACATAGACACTTTTACAGCAGAGTATGGTGTACTTTCACTCTGTTTACTGTCGGGCACTGTTTGCATTTACTCTGTTTACAGCAGTGTATGGTGTACTTTCACTCTGTTTGCTGGAGTGCACTGTTTACATAGACTCTGTTACAGCAGTGTACTGTGTACTTTCACTCTGTTTTCTGTGGGGCGTTGTTTACATAGACTCTGTTACAGCAGTGTACTGTGTACTTTCACTCTGTTTACTGTCGGGCACTGTTTGCATTGACTCTGTTTACAGCAGTGTATGGTGTACTTTCACTCTGTTTATTGTGGGGCACTGTTTACATAGACTCTGTTACAGCAGTGTACTGTGTACTTTCACTCTGTTTGCTGGAGTGCACTGTTTACATAGACTCTGTTACAGCAGTGTACTGTGTACTTTCACTCTGTTTACTGTGGGGCACTGTTTACATAGACTCTGTTACAGCAGTTTATGGTGTACTTTCACTCTGCTTCTGTCGGGCACTGTTTACGTAGACTCTATTACAGCAGGGCATGGTGTACTTTCACTCTGTTTACTGTGGGGCACTGTTTACATAAACTCTGTTTACAGCAGTGTATGGTGTACTTTCACTTTGTTTACTGTAGGGCACTGTTTACATAGACTGTGTTACAGCAGTGTATGGTGTACTTTCACTCTGTTTACTGTGGGGCACTGTTTACATAGACTATGTTACAGCAGGTTATGGTGTACTTTCACTCTGTTTACTGTGGGGCACTGTTTATATAGACTCTGTTATAGCAGTGAATGGTGTTCTTTCACTCTGTTTACTGTAGGGCACTGTTTACAAAGACTCTGTTTACAGCAGGGTACGGTGTACTTTCACTCTGTTTACTGTGGGGCACTGTTTTCATAGACTCTGTTACAGCAGCGTACGGTGTACTTTCACTCTGTTTACTGTGGGGCACTGTTTTCATAGACTCTGTTACAGCAGCGTATGGTGACTTTCACTTTGTTTACTGTAGGGCACTGTTTACATAGACTGTGTTTACAGTAGTGTATGGAGTACTTTCACTCTGTTTACTGTGGGGCACTGTTTACATAGATTCAGTTTACAGCGGTGTATGGTGTACTTTCCCTCTGTTTACTGTAGAGCACTATTTACATAGAATCTGTTACAGCAGTGTATGGTGAACTTTCACTCTGTTTACTGTGGGGCACTGTTTACATAGACTCTGTTCACAGCAGTGTATGTTCTACTTTCACTCTGTTTACTGTGGGGCACTTTTTTCATAGACTCTGTTGCAGCAGTTTATGGTGTACTTTCAGTCTGTTTACTGTAGGGCACTTTTTACATGGACTGTTACAGCAGTTTATGGTGTACTTTCACTCTGCTTTCTGTCGGGCACTGTTTACGTAGACTCTATTACAGCAGTGGATGGTGTACTTTCACTCTGTTTACTGTATGGCACTGTTTACATAAACCGTTTTTACAGCAGTGTATGGTGTACTTTCACTTTGTTTACTGTAGGGGCACTGTTTATATAAACTCTGTTATAGCAGTGAATGGTGTTCTTTCACTCTGTTTACTGTAGGGCACTGTTTACATAGACTCTGTTTACAGCAGTGTATTGTGTAGTTTCACTCTGTTTACTGTAGGGCACTGTTTATATAGACTCTGTTTTCAGCAGTGTATGGTGTACGTTCACTCTCTTTACTTTAGAGCACTGTTTACATAGACTCTGTTTACATCAGTGTATCATGTACTTTCACTCTGCTTTCTGTGGGGCACTGTTTTCATGGTCTCTGTTTACAGCAGTGTATGGTGTACTTTCACTCTGTTTACTGTAGTTCACTGTTTACATAGACTCTGTTACAGCAGTGTATGGTGCACTTTCACTCTGTTTACTGTAGGGCACTGTTTACATAGACTCTGTTTACAGCAGTGTACGATTTACAGAAACACTTTTTACTGTCGGGCACTGTCTACATAGACTCTATTACAGCAGTGTATGGTGTACTTTCACTCTGTTTACTGTGGGGCACTGTTTATATAAACTCTGTTATAGCAGTGAATGGTGTTCTTTCACTGTGTTTACTGTAGGGCACTGTTTACATAGACTCTGTTTACAGCAGTGTACGGTGTACTTTCACTCTGTTTACTGTGGGGCACTGTTTTCATAGACTCTGTTAAAGCAGCGTACGTTGTACTTTCACTCTGGTTACTGCAGTGCACTGTTTACATAGACTCTGTTACAGCAGTGTATGGTGTACTTTCACTCTGTTTACTGTGGGGCACTGTTTACATAGATTCAGTTTACAGCAGTGCATGGTGTACTTTCACTATGTTTACTGTAGGGCACTGTTTACATAGTCTCTGTTACAGCAGTGTATGGTGTTATTTCCCTCTGTTTATTGTGGGGCACTGTTTACCTAGACTCTGTTACATCAGTGTACGGTGAACTTTCACTCTGTTTACTGGAGGGCACTGTTTACATAGACTCTGTTACAGCAGTGTATGATATACTTTCACTCTGTTTACTGTGGGGCACTGTTTACATAAACTGTTTACAGCAGTGTATGGATTACTTTCACTCTGATTACTGTAGTGCACTGATTACTCTGTTACATCAGTGTGTGGTGAACTTTCACCCTGTTTACAGGGGGGGCACTATTTACATAGTCTCTGTGACAGCAGTGTATGGTGTACGTTCACCCTGTTTGCTGTAGGGAACTGTTTACATAGAGTCTGTTTACTGCAGTGTAGGGTGTACTTTTACTCTGTTTACTGTGGGGCACTGTTTACATAGACTCTGTTTACAGTAGTGTATGGTGTACTTTCACTCTGTTTACTGTGGGACACTGTTTACATAGACTCTGTTTACAGCAGTGTATGGGTTACTTTCACTCTGTTTATGGTAGTGCACTGATTACATAGGCTCTGTTACATCAGTGTGTGGTGAACTTTCACTCTGTTTACTGTAGGGCACTGTTTACATACACTCTGTTTACAGCAGTGTGTGGTGTACTTTCACTCTGTTTACTGTAGATCACTGTTTACATAGACTCTGTTACAGCAGTGTATGGTGTACTTTCACTCTGTTTTCTGTGGGGCACTGTTTACATTATCTCTGTTACAGCAGTGTATGTTCTAATTTCACTCTGTTTACTGTGGGGCACTTTTTTCATAGACTCTGTTACAGCAGTGTATGGTGTACTTTCACTCTGTTTACTGTAGGGCACTGTTTACAAAGACTCTGTTACAGCAGTTTATGGTGTACTTTCACTCTGCTTTCTGTCGGGCACTGTTTACGTAGACTCTATTACAGCAGGGGATGGTGTACTTTCACTCTGTTTACTGTAGGGCACTGTTTACATAAACTCTGTTTACAGCAGTGTATGGTGTACTTTCACTTTGTTTACTGTGGGGCACTGTTTACATAGACTCTGTTACATCAGTGTGTGGTGGACTTTCCCTCTGTTTACTAGAGGGCACTGTTTACATAGAGTCTGTTACAGCAGTGTATGATGCACTTTCACTCTGTTTATTGTGGGGCGCTGTTTACATAGACACTGTTACAGCAGTGTATGGTGTACGTTCACACTGTTTACTGTCGGGCACTGTTTGCATTGACTCTGTTCACAGCAGTGTATGGTGTACTTTCACTCTGTTTGCTGGGGTGCACTGTTTACATAGACTCTGTTACAGCATTGTACGGTGTACTTTCAGTCGTTTTACTGTGGGGCACTGTTTACATAGACTCTGTTAAAGCAGCGTACGTTGTACTTTCACTCTGGTTACTGCAGTGCAATGTTTACATAGACTCTGTTACAGCAGTGTATGGTGTACTTTCACTCTGTTTACTGTGGGGCACTGTTTACATAGATTCAGATTACAGCAGTGCATGGTGTACTTTCACTATGTTTACTGTAGGGCACTGTTTACATAGTCTCTGTTACAGCAGTGTATGGTGTTCTTTCCCTCTGTTTATTGTGGGGCACTGTTTACCTAGACTCTGTTACATCAGTGTACGGTGAACTTTCACTCTGTTGACTGGAGGGCACTGTTTACATAGACTCTGTTACAGCAGTGTATGATATACTTTCACTCTGTTTACTGTGGGGCACTGTTTACATAAACTGTTTACAGCAGTGCATGGATTACTTTCACTCTGATTACTGTAGTGCACTGATTACTCTGTTACATCAGTGTGTGGTGAACTTTCACCCTGTTTACAGGGGGGCACTATTTACATAGTCTCTGTGACAGCAGTGTATGGTGTACGTTCACCCTGTTTGCTGTAGGGAACTGTTTACATAGAGTCTGTTTACTGCAGTGTACGGTGTACATTTACTCTGTTTACTGTGGGGCACTGTTTACATAGACTCTGTTTACAGCAGTGTATGGGTTACTTTCACTCTGTTTATGGTAGTGCACTGATTACATAGGCTCTGTTACATCAGTGTGTGGTGAACTTTCACTCTGTTTACTGTAGGGCACTGTTTACATACACTCTGTTTACAGCAGTGTACGGTGTACTTTCACTCTGTTTTCTGTGGGGCACTGTTTACATAGACTCTGTTACAGCAGTGTACGGTGTACTTTCACTCTGTTTACTGTGGGGCACTGTTTACAAAGACTCTGTTACAGCAGTTTATGGTGTACTTTCACTCTGCTTTCTGTCGGGAACTGTTTACGAAGACTCTATTACAGCAGGGGATGGTGTTCTTTCACTCTGTTTACTGTATGGCACTGTTTACATAAACTCTGTTTACAGCAGTGTATGGTGTACTTTCACTTTGTTCACTGTGGGGCACTGTTTACATAGACTCTATTACAGCAGTGTATGGTGTACTTTCACTCTCTTTACTGTAGGGCACTGTTTACATAGACTCTGTTACAGCAGTGTATGGTGTACTTTCACTCTGCTTACTGTAGGGCACATTTTACACAGACTCTATTACAGCAGGGCATGGTGTACTTTCACTCTGTTTACTGAAGGGTACTGTTTACATAAACTCTGTTTACTGCAGTGTATGGTGTACTTTCACTTTGTTTACTGTAGGGCACCGTTTACATAGACTCTGTTACAGTAGTGTATGGTGTACTTTCACTCTGTTTACCTTGGGGCATTGTTTACATAGTCTGTTACAGCAGTGGATGGTGTACTTTCACTCAGTTTCCTGTAGGGCACTGTTTACAGAGACTCTGTTTACAGTAGTGTATGGTGTACTTTCACCCTGTTTACAGGGGTCACTGTTTACATAGTCTCTGTTACAGCATTGTATGGTGTACTTTCACCCTGTTTGCTGTAGGGCACTGTTTACATAGAGTCTGTTTACTGCATTGTATGGTGTGCTTTCCCCCTGTTTGCTGTAGGGCACTGTTTACATAGACTCTGTTACAGCAGTGTATGGTGTACTTTCAAACGGTTTACTGTAGGGCACTGTTTACATAGTCGCTGTTACAGCAGTGTATGGTGTACTTTCACTCTGTTTATTGTCGGGCACTTTTTACATAGACTCTGTTACAGCAGTGTACGGTGTACATTCACTCTGTTTACTGTGGGGCACTGTTTACATAGACGCTGTTACATCAGTGTATGATGTACTTTCACTCTGTTTACTGTGGGGCGCTGTTACATAGGCTCTGTTACAGCAGTGTATGGTGTACTTTCACTCTGTTTACTGTCGGGCACTGTTTGCATTGACTCTGTTTACAGCAGTGTATGGTGTACTTTAACTCTGTTTGCTGGAGTGCACTGTTTACATAGACTCTGTTACAGCAGTATCCGGTGTACTTTCACTCTGTTTACTGTGGGGCACTGTTTACATAGTCTCTGTTTACAGTAGTGTATGGTGTACTTTCACTCTGTTTACTGTGTGGCACTGTTTACATAGATTCAGTTTACAGCAGTGTATGGTGAAATTTCACTCTGTTTACTGTGGAGCACTGTTTACATAGAATCTGTTACAGCAGTGTATGGTGAACTTTCACTCTGTTTACTGTGGGGCACTGTTTACATTATCTCTGTTACAGCAGTGTATGTTCTACTTTCACTCTGTTTACTGTGGGGCACTTTTTTCATAGACTTCTGTTACAGCGGTGTATGGTGTACTTTCACACTGTTTACTGTAGGGCACTGTTTACATAGACTCTGTTACAGCAGTTTATGGTGTACTTTCACTCTGCTTTCTGTCGGGCACTGTTTACGTAGACTCTATTACAGCAGGGGATGGTGTACTTTCACTCTGTTTACTGTAGGGCACTGTTTACATAAACTCTGTTTACAGCAGTGTATGGTGTACTTTCACTTTGTTTACTGTGGGGCATTGTTTACGTAGACTCTGTTACATCAGTGTGTGGTGGACTTTCCCTCTGTTTACTAGAGGGCACTGTTTACATAGAGTCTGTTACAGCAGTGTATGATGTACTTTCACTCTGTTTACTGTGGGGCGCTGTTTACATAGACACTGTTACAGCAGTGTATGGTGTACGTTCACTCTGTTTACTGTCGGGCACTGTTTGCATTGACTCTGTTTACAGCAGTGTATGGTGTACTTTCACTCTGTTTGCTGGAGTGCACTGTTTACATAGACTCTGTTACAGCAGTGTACTGTGTACTTTCACTCTGTTTACTGTGGGGCACTGTTTACATAGACTCTGTTACAGCAGTTTATGGTGTACTTTCACTCTGCTTCTGTCGGGCACTGCTTACGTAGACTCTATTACAGCAGGGCATGGTGTACTTTCACTCTGTTTACTGTGGGGCACTGTTTACATCGATTCAGTTTACAGCAGTGTATGGTGTACTTTCACTCTGTTTACTGTAGAGCACTATTTACATAGAATATGTTACAGCAGTGTATGGTGCACTTTCACTCTGTTTACTGTAGGGCACTGTTTACATAGACTCTGTTTACAGCAGTGTATGTTCTACTTTCACTCTGTTTACTGTGGGGCACTTTTTTCATAGACTCTGTTACAGCAGTGTATGGTGTACTTTCACTCTGTTTACTGTAGGGCACTGTTTACATAGACTCTGTAACAGCAGTTTAAGGTGTACTTTCACTCTGCTTTCTGTCGGGCACTGTTTACGTAGACTCTATAACAGCAGGGGATGGTGTACTTTCACTCTGTTTACTGTAGGGCACTGTTTACATAAACTCTTTTTACAGCAGTGTATGGTGTACTTTCACTTTGTTTACTGTAGGGCACTGTTTACATAGACTGTGTTACAGCAGTGTATGGTGTACTTTCACTCTGTTTACTGCAGGGCACTGTTTACATATACTCTGTTTTCAGCACTGTATGGTGTACTTTCACTCTGTTTACTGTATTGCACTGTTTACATCGACTCTGTTACAGCAGTGTATGGTGTAGTTTCACTCTGTTTACTGTAGGGCACTGTTTACATAGACTCTGTTTTCAGCAGTGTATGGTGTACGTTAACTCTCTTTATTTTAGAGCACTGTTTACATAGACTCTGTTTACAGCAGTGTATTGTGTAGTTTCACTCTGTTTACTGTAGGGCACTGTTTATATAGACTCTGTTTTCAGCAGTGTATGGTGTACGTTCACTCTCTTTACTTTAGAGCACTGTTTACATAGACTCTGTTTACAGCAGTGTATTGTGTACTTTCACTCTGCTTTCTGTGGGGCACTGTTTTCATGGTCTCTGTTTACAGCAGTGTATGGTGTACTTTCACTCTGTTTACTGTAGTTCACTGTTTACATAGACTCTGTTACAGCAGTGTATGGTGCACTTTCACTCTGTTTACTGTAGGGCACTGTTTACATAGACTCTGTTTACAGCAGTGTACGATTTACAGAAACACTTTTTACTGTCGGGCACTGTCTACATAGACTCAGTTACAGCAGTGTATGGTGTACTTTCACTCTGTTTCCTGTATTGCACTGTTTACATAGACTCTGTTACATCAGTGTGTCGTGAACTTTCACTCTGTTTACTATAGGGCACCGTTTACATAGACTCTGTTACAGCAGTGTATGGTGTACTTTCACTGTGTTTACCTTGGGTCACTGTTTACATAGTCTGTTACAGCAGTGGATGGTGTACTTTCACTCAGTTTCCTGTAGGGCACTGTTTACAGAGACTCTGTTTACAGTAGTGTATGGTGTACTTTCACCCTGTTTACAGGGGTCACTGTTTACATAGTCTCTGTTACAGCATTGTATGGTGTACTTTCACCCTGTTTGCTGTAGGGCACTGTTTACATAGAGTCTGTTTACTGCATTGTATGGTGTACTTTCCCCCTGTTTGCTGTAGGGCACTGTTTACATAGACTCTGTTACAGCAGTGTATGGTGTACTTTCAAACGGTTTACTGTAGGGCACTGTTTACATAGTCGCTGTTACAGCAGTGTATGGTGGACTTTCACTCTGTTTACTAGAGGACACTGTTTACATAGACTCTGTTACAGCAGTGTATGATGTACTTTCACTCTGTTTACTGTGGGGCGCTGTTACATAGGCTCTGTTACAGCAGTGTATGGTGTACTTTCACTCTGTTTACTGTCGGGCACTGTTTGCATTGACTCTGTTTACAGCAGTGTATGGTGTACTTTAACTCTGTTTGCTGGAGTGCACTGTTTACATAGACTCTGTTACAGCAGTGTCCGGTGTACTTTCACTCTGTTTACTGTGGGGCACTGTTTACATAGACTCTGTTTACAGTAGTGTATGGTGTACTTTCACTCTGTTTACTGTAGTTCACTGTTTACATAGACTCTGTTACAGCAGTGTATGGTGTACTTTCACTCTGTTTACTGTGCGGCACTGTTTACATAGATTCAGTTTACAGCAGTGTATGGTGAAATTTCACTCTGTTTACTGTGGAGCACTGTTTACATAGAATCTGTTACACCAGTGTATGGTGTACTTTCACTCTGTTTACTGTGGGGCACTGTTTACATTATCTCTGTTACAGCAGTGTATGTTCTACTTTCACTCTGTTTACTGTGGGGCACTTATTTCATAGACTTCTGTTACAGCGGTGTATGGTGTACTTTCACACTGTTTACTGTAGGGCACTGTTTACATAGACTCTGTTACAGCAGTTTATGGTGTACTTTCACTCTGCTTTCTGTCGGGCACTGTTTACGTAGACTCTATTACAGCAGGGGATGGTGTACTTTCACTCTGTTTACTGTAGGGCACTGTTTACATAAACTCTGTTTACAGCAGTGTATGGTGTACTTTCACTTTGTTTACTGTGGGGCATTGTTTACGTAGACTCTGTTACATCAGTGTGTGGTGGACTTTCCCTCTGTTTACTAGAGGGCACTGTTTACATAGAGTCTGTTACAGCAGTGTATGATGTACTTTCACTCTGTTTACTGTGGGGCGCTGTTTACATAGATTCAGTTTACAGCAGTGTATGGTGAAATTTCACTCTGTTTACTGTGGAGCACTGTTTACATAGAATCTGTTACAGCAGTGTATGGTGAACTTTCACTCTGTTTACTGTGGGGCACTGTTTACATTATCTCTGTTACAGCAGTGTATGTTCTACTTTCACTCTGTTTACTGTGGGGCACTTTTTTCATAGACTTCTGTTACAGCGGTGTATGGTGTACTTTCACACTGTTTACTGTAGGGCACTGTTTACATCGACTCTGTTACAGCAGTTTATGGTGTACTTTCACTCTGCTTTCTGTCGGGCACTGTTTACGTAGACTCTATTACAGCAGGGGATGGTGTACTTTCACTCTGTTTACTGTAGGGCACTGTTTACATAAACTCTGTTTACAGCAGTGTATGGTGTACTTTCACTTTGTTTACTGTGGGGCATTGTTTACGTAGACTCTGTTACATCAGTGTGTGGTGGACTTTCCCTCTGTTTACTAGAGGGCACTGTTTACATAGAGTCTGTTACAGCAGTGTATGATGCACTTTCACTCAGTTTACTGTGGGGCGCTGTTTACATAGACACTGTTGCAGCAGTGTATGGTGTACGTTCACTCTGTTTACTGTCGGGCACTGTTTGCATTGACTCTGTTTACAGCAGTGTATGGTGTACTTTCACTCTGTTTGCTGGAGTGCACTGTTTACATAGACTCTGTTACAGCAGTGTACTGTGTACTTTCACTCTGTTTACTGTGGGGCACTGTTTACATAGACTCTGTTACAGCAGTTTATGGTGTACTTTCACTCTGCTTCTGTCGGGCACTGCTTACGTAGACTCTATTACAGCAGGGCATGGTGTACTTTCACTCTGTTTACTGTGGGGCACTGTTTACATCGATTCAGTTTACAGCAGTGTATGGTGTACTTTCACTCTGTTTACTGTAGAGCACTATTTACATAGAATATGTTACAGCAGTGTATGGTGCACTTTCACTCTGTTTACTGTAGGGCACTGTTTACATAGACTCTGTTAACAGCAGTGTATGTTCTACTTTCACTCTGTTTACTGTGGGGCACTTTTTTCATAGACTCTGTTACAGCAGTGTATGGTGTACTTTCACTCTGTTTACTGTAGGGCACTGTTTACATAGACTCTGTAACAGCAGTTTAAGGTGTACTTTCACTCTGCTTTCTGTCGGGCACTGTTTACGTAGACTCTATAACAGCAGGGGATGGTGTACTTTCACTCTGTTTACTGTAGGGCACTGTTTACATAAACTCTTTTTACAGCAGTGTATGGTGTACTTTCACTTTGTTTACTGTAGGGCACTGTTTACATAGACTGTGTTACAGCAGTGTATGGTGTACTTTCACTCTGTTTACTGCAGGGCACTGTTTACATATACTCTGTTTTCAGCACTGTATGGTGTACTTTCACTCTGTTTACTGTATTGCACTGTTTACATCGACTCTGTTACAGCAGTGTATGGTGTAGTTTCACTCTGTTTACTGTAGGGCACTGTTTACATAGACTCTGTTTTCAGCAGTGTATGCTGTACGTTAACTCTCTTTATTTTAGAGCACTGTTTACATAGACTCTGTTTACAGCAGTGTATTGTGTAGTTTCACTCTGTTTACTGTAGGGCACTGTTTATATAGACTCTGTTTTCAGCAGTGTATGGTGTACGTTCACTCTCTTTACTTTAGAGCACTGTTTACATAGACTCTGTTTACAGCAGTGTATTGTGTACTTTCACTCTGCTTTCTGTGGGGCACTGTTTTCATGGTCTCTGTTTACAGCAGTGTATGGTGTACTTTCACTCTGTTTACTGTAGTTCACTGTTTACATAGACTCTGTTACAGCAGTGTATGGTGCACTTTCACTCTGTTTACTGTAGGGCACTGTTTACATAGACTCTGTTTACAGCAGTGTACGATTTACAGAAACACTTTTTATTGTCGGGCACTGTCTACATAGACTCAGTTACAGCAGTGTATGGTGTACTTTCACTCTGTTTCCTGTATTGCACTGTTTACATAGACTCTGTTACATCAGTGTGTCGTGAACTTTCACTCTGTTTACTGTAGCGCACCGTTTACATAGACTCTGTTACAGCAGTGTATGGTGTACTTTCACTCTGTTTACCTTGGGGCACTGTTTACATAGTCTGTTACAGCAGTGGATGGTGTACTTTCACTCAGTTTCCTGTAGGGCACTGTTTACAGAGACTCTGTTTACAGTAGTGTATGGTGTACTTTCACCCTGTTTACAGGGGTCACTGTTTACATAGTCTCTGTTACAGCATTGTATGGTGTACTTTCACCCTGTTTGCTGTAGGGCACTGTTTACATAGAGTCTGTTTACTGCAGTGTATGGTGTACTTTCCCCCTGTTTGCTGTAGGGCACTGTTTACATAGACTCTGTTACAGCAGTGTATGGTGTACTTTCAAACGGTTTACTGTAGGGCACTGTTTACATAGTCGCTGTTACAGCAGTGTATGGTGTACTTTCACTCTGTTTACTGTGGGGCGCTGTTTACATAGACTCTATTACAGCAGTGTACGGTGTACATTCACTCTGTTTACTGTGGGGCACTGTTTACATAGACGCTGTTACATCAGTGTGTGGTGGACTTTCACTCTGTTTACTAGAGGACACTGTTTACATAGACTCTGTTACAGCAGTGTATGATGTACTTTCACTCTGTTTACTGTGGGGCGCTGTTACATAGGCTCTGTTACAGCAGTGTATGGTGTACTTTCACTCTGTTTACTGTCGGGCACTGTTTGCATTGACTCTGTTTACAGCAGTGTATGGTGTACTTTAACTCTGTTTGCTGGAGTGCACTGTTTACATAGACTCTGTTACAGCAGTGTCCGGTGTACTTTCACTCTGTTTACTGTGGGGCACTGTTTACATAGACTCTGTTTACAGTAGTGTATGGTGTACTTTCACTCTGTTTACTGTAGTTCACTGTTTACATAGACTCTGTTACAGCAGTGTATGGTGTACTTTCACTCTGTTTACTGTGCGGCACTGTTTACAGAGATTCAGTTTACAGCAGTGTATGGTGAAATTTCACTCTGTTTACTGTGGAGCACTGTTTACATAGAATCTGTTACACCAGTGTATGGTGTACTTTCACTCTGTTTACTGTGGGATACTGTTTACATTATCTCTGTTACAGCAGTGTATGTTCTACTTTCACTCTGTTTACTGTGGGGCACTTTTTTCATAGACTTCTGTTACAGCGGTGTATGGTGTACTTTCACACTGTTTACTGTAGGGCACTGTTTACATAGACTCTGTTACAGCAGTTTATGGTGTACTTTCACTCTGCTTTCTGTCGGGCACTGTTTACGTAGACTCTATTACAGCAGGGGATGGTGTACTTTCACTCTGTTTACTGTAGGGCACTGTTTACATAAACTCTGTTTACAGCAGTGTATGGTGTACTTTCACTTTGTTTACTGTGGGGCATTGTTTACGTAGACTCTGTTACATCAGTGTGTGGTGGACTTTCCCTCTGTTTACTAGAGGGCACTGTTTACATAGAGTCTGTTACAGCAGTGTATGATGTACTTTCACTCTGTTTACTGTGGGGCGCTGTTTACACAGACTCTGTTACAGCAGTGTATGATGTACTTTCACTCTGTTTACTGTGGGGCGCTGTTTACATAGACACTGTTACAGCAGTGTATGGTGTACGTTCACTCTGTTTACTGTCGGGCACTGTTTGCATTGAATCTGTTTACAGCAGTGTATGGTGTACTTTCACTCTGTTTGCTGGAGTGCACTGTTTACATAGACACTGTTTACAGTAGTGTATGGTGTACTTTCACTCTGTTTGCTGGAGTGCACTGTTTACATAGACACTGTTTACAGTAGTGTATGATGTACTTTCACTCTGTTTACTGTGGGGCACTGTTTACATAGATTCAGTTTACAGCAGTGTATGGTGTACTTTCACTCTGTTTACTGTAGAGCACTATTTACATAGACTCTGTTACAGCAGTGTATGGTGCACTTTCACTCTGTTTACTATAGGGCACTGTTTACATAGACTCTGTTTACAGCAGTGTATGTTCTACTTTCACTCTGTTTACTGTGGGGCACTTTTTTCATAGACTCTGTTACAGCAGTGTATGGTGTACTTTCACTCTGTTTACTGTAGGGCACTGTTTACATAGACTCTGTAACAGCAGTTTAAGGTGTACTTTCACTCTGCTTTCTGTCGGGCACTGTTTACGTAGACTCTATAACAGCAGGGGATGGTGTATTTTCACTCTGTTTACTGTAGGGCACTGTTTACACAGACTCTGTTACAGCAGTGTATGGTGTACTTTCACTTTGTTTACTGTAGGGCACTGTTTACATAGACTGTGTTACAGCAGTGTATGGTGTACTTTCACTCTGCTTACTGTAGGGCACTGTTTACATATACTCTGTTTTCAGCACTGTATGGTGTACTTTCACTCTGTTTACTGTATTGCACTGTTTACATCGACTCTGTTACAGCAGTGTATGGTGTAGTTTCACTCTGTTTACTGTAGGGCACTGTTTACATAGACTCTGTTTTCAGCAGTGTATGGTGCACGTTAACTCTCTTTATTTTAGAGCACTGTTTACATAGACTCTGTTTACAGCAGTGTATTGTGTAGTTTCACTCTGTTTACTGTAGGGCACTGTTTATATAGACTCTGTTTTCAGCAGTGTATGGTGTACGTTCACTCTCTTTACTTTAGAGCACTGTTTACATAGACTCTGTTTACAGCAGTGTATTGTGTACTTTCACTCTGCTTTCTGTGGGGCACTGTTTTCATGGTCTCTGTTTACAGCAGTGTATGGTGTACTTTCACTCTGTTTACTGTAGTTCACTGTTTACATAGACTCTGTTACAGCAGTGTATGGTGCACTTTCACTCTGTTTACTGTAGGGCACTGTTTACATAGACTCTGTTTACAGCAGTGTACGATTTACAGAAACACTTTTTACTGTCGGGCACTGTCTACATAGACTCAGTTACAGCAGTGGATGGTGTACTTTCACTCAGTTTCCTGTAGGGCACTGTTTACAGAGACTCTGTTTACAGTAGTGTATGGTGTACTTTCACCCTGTTTACAGGGGTCACTGTTTACATAGTCTCTGTTACAGCATTGTATGGTGTACTTTCACCCTGTTTGCTGTAGGGCACTGTTTACATAGAGTCTGTTTACTGCAGTGTATGGTGTACTTTCCCCCTGTTTGCTGTAGGGCACTGTTTACATAGACACTGTTACAGCAGTGTATGGTGTACTTTCAAACGGTTTACTGTAGGGCACTGTTTACATAGTCGCTGTTACAGCAGTGTATGGTGTACTTTCACTCTGTTTATTGTCGGGCACTTTTTACATAGACTCTGTTACAGCAGTGTACGGTGTACATTCACTCTGTTTACTGTGGGGCACTGTTTACATAGACGCTGTTACATCAGTGTGTGGTGGACTTTCACTCTGTTTACTAGAGGACACTGTTTACATAGACTCAGTTACAGCAGTGTATGATGTACTTTCACTCTGTTTACTGTGGGGCGCTGTTACATAGGCTCTGTTACAGCAGTGTATGGTGTACTTTCACTCTGTTTACTGTCGGGCACTGTTTGCATTGACTCTGTTTACAGCAGTGTATGGTGTACTTTAACTCTGTTTGCTGGAGTGCACTGTTTACATAGACTCTGTTACAGCAGTGTCCGGTGTACTTTCACTCTGTTTACTGTGGGGCACTGTTTACATAGACTCTGTTTACAGTAGTGTATGGTGTACTTTCACTCTGTTTACTGTAGTTCATTGTTTACATAGACTCTGTTACAGCAGTGTATGGTGTACTTTCACTCTGTTTACTGTGCGGCACTGTTTACATAGATTCAGTTTACAGCAGTGTATGGTGAAATTTCACTCTGTTTACTGTGGAGCACTGTTTACATAGAATCTGTTACACCAGTGTATGGTGTACTTTCACTCTGTTTACTGTGGGGCACTGTTTACATTATCTCTGTTACAGCAGTGTATGTTCTACTTTCACTCTGTTTACTGTGGGGCACTTTTTTCATAGACTTCTGTTACAGCGGTGTATGGTGTACTTTCACACTGTTTACTGTAGGGCACTGTTTACATAGACTCTGTTACAGCAGTTTATGGTGTACTTTCACTCTGCTTTCTGTCGGGCACTGTTTACGTAGACTCTATTACAGCAGGGGATGGTGTACTTTCACTCTGTTTACTGTAGGGCACTGTTTACATAAACTCTGTTTACAGCAGTGTATGGTGTACTTTCACTTTGTTTACTGTGGGGCATTGTTTACGTAGACTCTGTTACATCAGTGTGTGGTGGACTTTCCCTCTGTTTACTAGAGGGCACTGTTTACATAGAGTCTGTTACAGCAGTGTATGATGTACTTTCACTCTGTTTACTGTGGGGCGCTGTTTACACAGACTCTGTTACAGCAGTGTATGATGTACTTTCACTCTGTTTACTGTGGGGCGCTGTTTACATCGACACTGTTACAGCAGTGTATGGTGTACGTTCACTCTGTTTACTGTCGGGCACTGTTTGCATTGACTCTGTTTACAGCAGTGTATGGTGTACTTTCACTCTGTTTGCTGGTGTGCACTGTTTACATAGACACTGTTTACAGTAGTGTATGGTGTACTTTCACTCTGTTTGCTGGAGTGCACTGTTTACATAGACACTATTTACAGTAGTGTATGATGTACTTTCACTCTGTTTACTGTGGGGCACTGTTTACATAGATTCAGTTTACAGCAGTGTATGGTGTACTTTCACTCTGTTTACTGTAGAGCACTATTTACATAGACTCTGTTACAGCAGTGTATGATGCACTTTCACTCTGTTTACTGTAGGGCACTGTTTACATAGACTCTGTTTACAGCAGTGTATGTTCTACTTTCACTCTGTTTACTGTGGGGCACTTTTTTCATAGACTCTGTTACAGCAGTGTATGGTGTACTTTCACTCTGTTTACTGTAGGGCACTGTTTACATAGACTCTGTAACAGCAGTTTAAGGTGTACTTTCACTCTGCTTTCTGTCGGGCACTGTTTACGTAGACTCTATAACAGCAGGGGATGGTGTATTTTCACTCTGTTTACTGTAGGGCATTGTTTACATAAACACTTTTTACAGCAGTGTATGGTGTACTTTCACTTTGTTTACTGTAGGGCACTGTTTACATAGACTGTGTTACAGCAGTGTATGGTGTACTTTCACTCTGCTTACTGTAGGGCACTGTTTACATATACTCTGTTTTCAGCACTGTATGGTGTACTTTCACTCTGTTTACTGTATTGCACTGTTTACATCGACTCTGTTACAGCAGTGTATGGTGTAGTTTCACTCTGTTTACTGTAGGGCACTGTTTACATAGACTCTGTTTTCAGCAGTGTATGGTGCACGTTAACTCTCTTTATTTTAGAGCACTGTTTACATAGACTCTGTTTACAGCAGTGTATTGTGTAGTTTCACTCTGTTTACTGTAGGGCACTGTTTATATAGACTCTGTTTTCAGCAGTGTATGGTGTACGTTCACTCTCTTTACTTTAGAGCACTGTTTACATAGACTCTGTTTACAGCAGTGTATTGTGTACTTTCACTCTGCTTTCTGTGGGGCACTGTTTTCATGGCCTCTGTTTACAGCAGTGTATGGTGTACTTTCACTCTGTTTACTGTAGTTCACTGTTTACATAGACTCTGTTACAGCAGTGTATGGTGCACTTTCACTCTGTTTACTGTAGGGCACTGTTTACATAGACTCTGTTTACAGCAGTGTACGATTTACAGAAACACTTTTTACTGTCGGGCACTGTCTACATAGACTCAGTTACAGCAGTGTATGGTGTACTTTCACTCTGTTTCCTGTATAGCACTGTTTACATAGACTCTGTTACATCAGTGTGTCGTGAACTTTCACTCTGTTTACTGTAGGGCACTGTTTACATAGACTCTGTTACAGCAGTGTATGGTGTACTTTCACTCTGTTTACTGCAGTGCACTGTTTTCATAGACTCTGTTACAGCAGTGTGTGGTGTACTTTTGACGAATTCCAATTTTCTTTACCCGTCCGTCATGGCCTCAATAACAGTCGAGATGGATTTGCAGGTACTGCATTAGTAGTTTTATTTGACTTGCAAGTCTTTCTCAATTGACAGCAAGTATAAAGCACATCTTGCTTCGTACACCTCCGGAATCAAGTGAGTCTGTAGGACAAAGAGATCTCTACTACTCACACAACTGGCATCAAGTTTCACATTCACGATTCCCATAGGTAATCCTATACCCCTCCTGATCTGGCCATACACTCTAATTGGCTCACATACAATCCCTTCCTCTGGCCCCTATTACCCAGCATCCGATTCTCCTCCTTTGGTTGGCATACCTCCTCCTTGCTTTGCCATGCGGTCTGAAATCCTTTGTCTGTGAACTCACCAGGATGAGACTGGCCTATCTCTACATTACAGTAACTAATATCTCTGAAGTAACTATTTTATATCACATTCGTCATTCCCTCCTTTTATCATTCCATGATAACCGAACTATCCAATCCATAGCTACGGTCCCTCATCTAAAAGGATCCGTCGCTGCATTTCCAATTCCTGGCGTAGCCCCCCCCCCCCCCCGCCCCGCATCTGCTGCACCGTCATGGAGTTTGACAGCCAAGATTTGAGGGGCGTTGATCTGTCCCAGTGCACCCCGCATTCTAACCATTGCACATTTCAGGATGGCTAGGCCCACAAAGATGCAGCCGATAGCCACCACTAAATACGTGGCCATATATTCAACCAGTCCTTCCAACCTCCAAATCCCCAGTTACCCCAAGAGCCAGGATCCTGCATTCCGTCCAGGTGATCCTGTATGTGATCCATAAATTTAGTGATGTTTGCGGTCAAGTTCTGAGCTCCCATGGTACACTTGCCCTGTACTATGGCGCATACCCCACCCTCACGGGCCAGAAGATAGTCAAGAGCATACAGGTTCTGCATTGCAAACAACCGCAGCTGACACAATTCCTTGGTTATTACCCGAGGGCTCCTAAAGTTTCATTTCCCAAGATGGTAAGGCCACAAATAAAATAATTCCTATCGCTGACAGCCAAGGAACCCCCCATACCTCCCAGTGTCAAGACGCTCAGAATCCCCCACCCGACTGAGTGGTCCCGGTTGGGTGCAAGAACCTGAGGTTTTTTCCAGTTCTCGCAAAATTCAGCTGAGACTGCACGGCGTGCTAACTGATTATGCAGCTTCCACGCCGAAGAGCAGGGGACTGTGGTAGGGAATAGAGTCCCAATAGCAATTTGGCGGGGAAATGGGGGTGACAAAACATTGGTCGCTGTGCCATTAAATAAAAAGTAGTATCCTTGCTCCGTGTGCAGGCTAGCATCACAATCACTATATCGATTGCGTAAAGATCCCCCTGTAGCCCAGTTTATCCAGCTTCGAATCGCCCATTCGGGCCGCCTAGCAATGCGGAAAGCCCTAGTCCCAACAGTGATATGAGAAACATTCGCCCAGCCACAAAGGAGCTGGAGGCCGACGTTCAATGGAACGCAGGTGGTGTTGTAACAAACGCATTGGCCAGACGCCTGGGTGATATGACACCCCCTGTCCGTACAGGTGGGGAACAGACATGTAATATTCGTTTCCACCTCTACCAGCAAACAGCCATATCCTTCACTGCTGAAACAATTCTCGTACAACCGGGAATCCCTATAGGGAGTGAAGTGGCTAGGTATGTACGCCCTCCACCGTTGAAGCCTATCATACTGTGAGTGTGAATTATCCCGAGGAAGGGGAAGGCAAATAGCCGGTGGTGCTGAACCCGGATCGTAAGGAAGAGTGACTTGCTCGGGCGGTGGCTCGGAATGTTGACAATGAACCACCGTTTGGGGAGTGCCCCAAAGCGGTGAAACAGAAAATAACCTAGACATCGCTGCGGGGTTCGGGTAGCAGACAACCCGTCCCTGGCCATACAGACGGTGGTAAATCTGGTAGAAGGGAGTCATACTACCCGGGGTTTCCTCAGTTTGGCCTTTAACTAAAATAAGTGTATCTCCTGATAACCTACGTTCTAGCTGTACTTCCCTTCTCACACGCCCCATCCTCTCTCTAGTCCCCCTCTCTCTCTCACAGCCTCTTCCTACGCTCTCCTGACGGTCTGATGTTGCCTTTATCACACCAATCTTAACACGTCCAAAATCAAATTTACGTGTACTCCAAAAACAAGGCAATGTCCATATAATGTTCCCTTCCCATCGCCGGGACCGGTGCAATTGCTTCATGAGTCCTGCATTGTCCATGAACTTGATGACCTTCCATCAGTCGATACCATGTCCTCGTATATGGGGGCAGCGAAGAACATCACCTTTGCATAAATGAAATGTCCGTGTAGTTTGGTTAGGGTTACAGATGTAGGTGATATTTCCCTTTTCCATTTCTGCCGCCGATGTCACTCTAGCGAGGCGAGGCCGAAGATCACACAAGCGGTGCGTAGCCACCCCATCATGCTCCACACCTGTAACCGGTTAGTAACCGACCTTTTTACAGTGGTGGAGGTGGACTCAATTTACAGTGGTGGAGATGGACCCAAGCACTTCGCCCCTCCACTTTAACTGCTGTGGGGGTGGTAAGGAGAACTTGAAAGGGCCCGTCCCATCGCGGCTCCGACCCCTTCCTAGTCCAAACTTTGACCATGACATAACTACCGGGCTGGACTGAAAGTGAGCTAGGTACTGGGGGCGATGGCTGGTGAACCGCGCGGACATGGCCATGGAGCTCCTTGAGCACCTGCGTGAGGACTCGAACATAGGTGGTAATCTCTTCAGTCATATGGTGAAACTGAACCAGTCTGGAAGCATGCAGGTCCCAGGGAGTTCTAAGAGCCCTGCCATAAAGAATCTCGGCAGGAGAGACCGGGCCGGTCCCGCAGGTGTAACCCGCAGCTGGAAGAGGGCAACGGGGAGCAACTTAAGCCATGTCAGTCCCGTGTCTGCTCTTAATTTAGCCAATTTAGTTTTGAGGGTCTGATTGTGTCTCTCAGCCATCCCGGCCGCCTGCGTTCTGTAAGCACAGTGTAACTGCTGGCGTATGCCCAACTGGGAGCAAAACTCCTTGTTAATTTGTCCAATAAAATGAGGCCCATTATCAGAACTGAACTGAGCTGGTATACCGTACCGGGGAATGATTTCCCGCATCAAAACTTTAACCACAGTAGCAGCTTTATTATCGATAGTCGGATACGCCTCAACCCATCTGCTGAACACATCCACAATGATCAACACATATTTATAACATTGACACCTTTTCAACTAAATGTAATCCCACAAGGGATACCTTTGCTGGTGTTATATTGCTGACAAAGCAAACACCGATTACTGATACTCTGGGCCAACCCCTGCATTTTAGGGTGCCACCAAGTGTCCAGCAACAAATCTCTAGTTCCCCGGGCCCCACAATGAGTTGCAAAGTGTATGCATTCGATGACCCATAAAGCCAGTGCATCAGACATACAAGTTTTGTTACAATACCACCACATTTGTTTATCATTCTCAGGAGCGTCCTCCTGTAACCTTATGACGTCTTGGATGGTTGGCATTGGCTTGGCAGAGGCAGCCCTATTTATTGCAGAACGTTTAGTCTGACGTAACATTTTAGGCAGCATCACTTGCTGAATTTGCGCGGCTGTCCGCACTGCACAATCTGCTTGTTCATTACCAACGTCAACTGGGGTCTTACCATTTGTGTGGGCAGCGCATTTAATAACGGAAAACTGCGCGGGCATAAGGAGGGCCTGTAGTAGGTCATTAACTAAACCCCGGTGGGATATTTGACCACACATAATCATGTCAGGTTGTTCTGACGAAATATCACTCAAATCGTCCCTTATTGTGGCAGTTTCCTGAATCAAGGCTAAACAGTCGTGGCCAGGTGCGTCTTCATGGACAGGGGGACCACTAAGAAAACAGGCTGGATTGATAGTGGTACAGTGTTTAAATGTCAGACGTGGATTGTTCAAAAGGTATATCTCATACCTATTCTGACGAGCTGCGGTAAGATGCTGAGTCTGCAGTTGCCTCAGTAGTGCGATGACCGAGTGGGAGCTATACACCGTAATATCCTGTTGGAGAGTGAGAGCATGTAACGGCTGTGCGATGGCATTGATTGAACGTAAATCATGTACTAATCAGTACTGGTCTGGCTTGGCTGGTTTAGGCACAGCACGTATGGGGGTGTTACATTCTGATTGGTAAGGGACCAAAATACCCTGTTGCAACAGCTCTCGGATTAATTTGTCCATAGACGGGGCTGCAGTCGAGTGTTAATCGTTTCACGGCCCTCAAAATGTTTTATGGCAGTGCCGTCTGGCGTGACTTGAATTACGTACTCGGTTGGATCTGAATGATCCACTGCCCTCCTTACCATAGGTCTCAGATCCCTGGCATTGTACTGGTCGTGGACCTGACGTGTAATATGAGGGCTTACCGAAGCTGACTGTGGCCATAAATGTGGTGGTTTTGTAACAAAATCGGCTGTACCTTCTTTTCCCGTGACTGTAACTTTGACTGGCCATTCGGTCCCAATTAATGGCCGGTATTTGTCCTCCAACTCCCTGTTTTGTCCGGTTCTGTCATAGGCCAGGGTAACGTGATGCAGTGAATGTTCAATGTCTAACGTCCACCACTGGGGGGTGATAGAAATAGAGCACTGTTGTCTCATCCTACATGATTGAACCGTTACCCCTTCGTCTCCGCACTCTAGCTGTAGCTGGAAGATGCACAGTAAATCTCGGGCCAACAAGTTACAGTCCAATCCAGTAGTCACTACAAACTGATGATTTGCAGACTTATTCTCGTAAGTGACTGTCACAGGTTCAGAAATAGGATACTCACACACCTATCCTTGGAACCCTGACAAATGCTGGGTGTGGTCAGATAGTGGCAGTCGAAGTTCTGATTGCCCCGAAACATTGGCTGCTCCAGTGTCGAGTACAAATGGGTGATGTTGATCTCCTATCTGCAGAGAGATAATAGGTTCCCTGTCCGATTGGAAAGTCCTTATGACTAAATTAGCTAGTCAATCCTGTGTTGGGAAAGGGTTTGCCTGGGAGAAGTCAGTGTATCTCGTCTGTCCTCCCCTTGGTGGGTACCCCCTCCTTTGGGTTGGGTAGTCTCCTTCGTCTTTTAAAGGGGCATTCCTGTTGCCAGTGATCTGCACGGCCGCAATTAAGACATGTATTGTTCCCTCTATAACTGCCCCGTCCTTTTCTCCCAGTAGACCAATGGCCCCTCAGAGGGTGCGGCGGTTGTAAAGCTGTTGGTGCATACGGTGGGCCATAAAGAGGAGCTGAGGGTCCCTTTCGGTGGGTTTGATATCCTCCCCCTTGCTGATCCACCCACCCAAAGTCACAATATTGGGGTTCCAGCTGGTAAGCGACCGTTTCTGCCGCTTGTTGGGGTCTCAGATCATCCTTTTTCATTACATACTCAGTCTTAACCTTTGTAACTGAGCCTCCTTCCTGGCCTACACCCTCATTCCAATAAAATCTGACTGCCCTTGCCATCTGGGAAGGGTCGTTCTCTGTCCAATTCATGTTATTACATTTCACGGCAGTAGCCACGGAAGGTGGTAGGTAATGCATTAACATTGCACAATATTGAGGGGAATTCTGACCATTTTGATATGGCAAGTCGCCTGACTGCCCACGGTAGATTTCATTAAACGTTCCAGAAATTCCTCTGGCTCTTCAATCGTCTTAGGTTTTAGGTCTAAGATAGCCGAAATATTTATGGGCTTTTGAAATGTGCTATTAAACGCATTCAGGATTTGTGTCCGTCTATCGTCGTCCAATGCATGGGCTTGTTGAATTGCGGCGTGGCTAGCATAATTCAAGTGATTAAGATGATTGCGGTACTCTGCTGGGGTTAAAACCTGCTGGACTAG
This sequence comes from Scyliorhinus torazame, assembly GCF_047496885.1. Lineage (NCBI taxonomy): Eukaryota > Metazoa > Chordata > Chondrichthyes > Carcharhiniformes > Scyliorhinidae > Scyliorhinus > Scyliorhinus torazame. Next base: position 118,120,903 of record NC_092726.1, on the reverse strand, counting down.
GGCCCAGAGGTCCCTAGAATCAGCTTGATAAATTGAGATGGTCGTTCTCAGGGAATCCACGAAAGCAGCAGGAGATTTTTTCTGTCTGGGATTGTAGCCATAACAGCCATCATCTCACTGGGTGTCCATGGGAAATAAACGTCTATCGTGGGCTGGGCGGCCGGCGTCTCAGCGTCAGGGTTTGGTATTTTCCTAATCGGCAACTGTCTCAGAGTCTCACCAGGGGGCACTCTAGCTATTTCCTCTGGTTCTTCCAAGACTTCGACGACCCTCGCTGTCACTAGAGGGAGTTCTTTCTCTTCAGAATCATCCCTGGCATCTCCCTTTGTTCTCTAAGTTTGCGGTTTCCTCTTGGTCTGAAGGGATTTAGGTGGTGTGCTTAATTGTTTCTGGTTAGGATCAGGCCCTTCTCTCACTTTCCAAGATCGGGTCCTAGAGCTAACTGGGCTTGTGGAACAGAGCTCCTCTTCCCTCTTAGATCGTGAAAATGGTAAATTAGGACCCACGCTGTCAACCAAAAGGGCTGGAGTTACTGGCATGATTGGAATCTGGGGAGCAGTGACTGGATATAAATTATTATACTCTGGTGGTTCTGGAATTAGTGCAGACAATGCTACAGGTGCAGTCAAAATCCTAGCCGACCTGGTCAAATTATCTTAATCTTCATCTTCAGTCTCTGTCAATGCAAGGCCAGCCATTGAACTACCATTGTTTGTTTTTTCTTCTTCACTAATTGGAATCCCCATTTTAAGGGCATTTTCTTGCCAACTTAATAACATGATCTTATCCCTCTCATGTTGACGATATTGTTTCCATAATCTAATTAACTCTTTAGCTTTCATACTTTGGCTCTTTCTTTTTTTTAAATTATATATATATATATTATTTGCTTATTTATAACCAATGGCAATTTTTTTTGCTCCTTGGCAAAATTATTAAAAAGGTTCTAACAGTGTTCTTTTAAAAGTTAAAATGTTTGAAAATTCAAATTGAATTACTGCAACTTGCAAGCTTAGCTCTGATCTCAACTCAGTAAATTTACGATTTGCTCAACACAAACTTGTATAACATTTACAACTTAATTAATTCTTTATCTTAACAATTTTTCTTTTAACAAGTTTTTCTTACATTCTCAAAAATGTTGGCTGCTATCAATGAGGGAGCAGTTAGCTGCGGTGATGTATACCGGACCAAAGTCAACTGTCATCTCCAGATTTACACTTTTTAAAATAGTGTCAGTGAGTTTCTTTCAGTTTCTATTAATTCACAAATAAAATGAGATAAACACTATTTCAAGTCAGTAAAAGTTAAGATTCTGGCAATTTCAATCATTTGCTTTCGAAAATAATAACTTTTATCAAAGAGGTGGAGAAACCCACTGGTTTCCTTTAATTAATTCAAAACGTAACTTTGCTGGAGTTCACTGACTCAAAGGAATGGTATCCGATTACATCACAGGCTGCTGCTGTTATCTCAAGGTCTGTGTGAGAAGCACTGTCTGTCGTCTTTAACTTTGGCTGCTGCTGTTAACCCTTTGAGAGACTTCTGCTTTAACTAACATGCAGCATCCACTTCTATGGATGGTCTTTGTTTTGAAATTTATCCAAGCAATTACCCATAATCTCAACTAGTCCTCTGAACTGCGTTTTTCGCCATACAGTCCAAGGGTACAATTTTAACTTCATCAACTATAGATTTAAAACACTCACACATGGAATTGAGTCATCTGTTTTAAATGTTGCATCAACCCAAAACCTAACCCAAGCCGAATCAGAACTCACACATGGAGTTGAACCATCTTTGTTTAGATGTTCCATCAACCCAAAACCTAACCCAAGCCGAAACAGAACTCACACATGGAGTTGAACCATCTTTGTTTAGATGTTCCATCAACCCATAACCTAACCCAAGCCGAATCAGAACTCACACATGGAGTTGAACCATCTTTGTTTAGATGTTCCATCAACCCATAACCTAACCCAAGCCGAATCAACAATATGAAATACCATCAATTAATTTTCTAATCCCCAGACTGACCTTTGATTTCGTCGAGACGATCTTTCCGTACCAACCGCGAGTGACCAGACTAATCCGACGATAAGAAGAGGGGGAAAAGCAATGCGCGGTCATTTTCCAGCTATACATTGTGGGCCCCTTCTTCCCACTCTCCCTGTTCATAATCAGTCTAATTCTGATTTCGTGGTTGGTCAGAACCGTCTTGAGAAATCCCGGGTTTCCGGCACCAAATGACAAAACTTAAATTTCTTTACCCGTCAGTCTGGCCTCAATAAAAGTCGAGATGGATTTGCAGGTACAGCATTAGTTATTTTATTTGACTTGCAAGCCTGATTCATTTCACAGAGGCACATGACTAGTCTCCGACACCCTTGGAAAACGAATGAAGAAGGAGACAAAGGGATTTCTGCAAGTACATTCAAATGGCATCAAGTTTCACATATACGATTCCCATAGGTCATCCTATACACCTCCTGACCTGGCCATACATCCTGATTGGCTCACTTCTCATCCCTTCCTCTGGCCCCCTATTACCCAGCATCCTTTTCTCCTCCTTTGCTGATCACACCTCCTCCTTGTTTTGCCATGCGTTCTGAAATCCTTTGTCTGTGAACTCACCATAATGAGACTGGCCTATCTCTACATTAAAGCAACTAATATCTCGAAAGTAACTATTTGAGATCACATTCGTCACTCCCACCACACAGCCAGCACTGCCAGTGCCCCCCCACCACCAACAGGCAGCACTGTCAGTGCTCCCCACACACAGCCAGCACTGTCAGTGCTCCCACCACACAGCCAGCACTTTCAGTGCTCCCACCATACAGCCAGCACTGTCAGTGCTCCCACCACACAGCCAGCACTGTCAGTGCTCGCCCACACAGCCATCACTGTCAGTGCTCCCACCACACAGCCAGCACTGTCAGTGCTCCCCCCCACACAGCCAGCACTGTCAGTGCTCCCACCACACAGCCAGCACTGTCAGTGCTCCCCCACACAGCCAGCACGGTCAGTGCTCCCCACACACAGCCAGCACTGTCAGTGCTGACCCCACACAGCCAGAACTGGCAGTGCTCCCAGCACACAGCAAGCACTGTCAGTGCTCCCCCACACAGCCAGCACTGTCAGTGCTCCCACCACACAGCCAGCACTCTCGGTGCTCCTACCACACAGCCAGCACTGTCAGTGCACCCACCACACAGCAAGCACTGTCAGTGCTCCCACCACACAGTCAGCACTGTCAGTGCTCCCAACACACAGCTAGCACTGTCAGTGCTCCCCCACACAGCCAGCACTGTCAGTGCTCCCACCACACAGCGAGCACAGTCAGTGCTCCCCCACACAGCCAGCACTGTCAGTGCCCCCCCCCCACACAGCCAGCACTCTCAGTGCTCCCCCCACAAAGCCAGCACTGTCAGTGCTGACCCCACACAGGCAGAACTGTCAGTGCTCCCACCACACAGCAAGCACTGTCAGTGCTCCCACCACACAGCCAGCACTGTCAGTGCTCCCACCACACAGCCAGCATTGTCAGTGCTCCTACCACACAGCCAGCACTGTCAGCGCTCCCCCACACAGCCCGCACTGTCAGTGCTCCTCCCCACACAGCCAGCACTGGCAGTGCTCCCACCACACAGCCAGCACTATCAGTGCTCCGCGCGCACAACTAGCACTGTCAGTGCTCCACTACACAGCCAGGACAGCCAGTGCTCCCCCAGAGCCAGCATTGTCAGTGCTCCCCCACACAGCCAGCACTGTCAGTGCTCCCCCTACAGCCAACACTGCCAGTGTTCCTCCACATTCTGTCTGTGTCTCTGTCTGTGTCGCTATGTCTGTGTGTGTCTCTGTCTGTGTCTCTGTCTGTGTGTCTGTCTCTGTCTTTGTCTGTCTCTGTCTCTGTCCCTATCTCTGTCGCTGTCCCTGACTCTGTCTGTGCCCCTGTCTCTGTCTGTGTCTTTGTCTCTGTCTTTGTCCCTGTCTCTGTTTGTGTCCCTGTCTCTGCCTGTGTCGCTGCCTGTGTCCCTGTCTCTGTCTGTGTTCCTGTCTGTGTCTGTCTGTGTCTCTGTTTCTGTCTATGTCTCAGTCTCTGTCTCTGTCTGTGCCTGTGTCTCTGCCTGTGTCTATGTCTGTGTCACTGTGTCTGTCTGCGTCTCTCTCTGTGTCTCTGTGTCTGTCTCTGTCTCATTCTCTTTCTCTGCCTCTGTCTGTATCTCCGTGTCTGTCATTGTCTCAGTCTCTTTCTCTGTCTCTGTCTGGGGCACATTCTGCTTCACAGAATATGTTCAGGTGTGAGGCACCCACCCAGCTGATCGGCATTGGGGGAGTCACGCACACCCAGCTGATCGGCCATGGTGGAGGCACATACCCAGCTGATCGGCAATGGAAAGAGGCACACATCCAGCTGATCGGCATTGGGGGAGTCACACACACACAGCTGATCGGCAATGGGGGGAAGTACACACCCAGCTGATTAGCCGTGGGGGAAGCACACTCCCTGCTGATCAGCAATGGGGGTGGGGAAGCACACACACAGCTGATGTGCCAATGGGGAAGTCACACTGAACCAGGTGAAAGGCCATGGGGGAGCCACACTGAACCAGCTCATCGGCCATGGGGGAGTCACACTGACCGAGTTGATCGGCCATGGGGGAGTCACACAGACTCAGCTCATCGGCCATGGGGGAGTCACACTGACCCAGCTGATCGGCCATGGGGGAGTCACACAGACCCAGCTCATCGGCCATGGGGGAGTCACACTGACCGAGTTGATCGGCCATGGGGGAGTCACGCTGACCCAGCTGATCGGCCATGGGGGAGTCACACAGACCCAGCTCATCGGCCATGGGGGAGACACACTGACCCAGCTGATCGGCAATGGGGGAGTCACACCCACCCACCGACAGTCTCTCCTGGTAATTCAGAATGGTAAATCTCTGCCTGTGTCTCTGCCTGTACCTGTCCATCTCTGTCTGAATCTGTGTTTCTGTCTATGTTTCTGTCTGTGTTTCTGTTTGTGTTTCTGTCTGTTTCTCTGTCTGTGACTGTGTCTGTGTCTGTCTGTATCTGTGCCTGTGCCTCTGTCTGTATCTGTGCCTGTGTCTCTGTCTGTGCTTGTGTCCCTGTCTTTGTTTGTGTCTCTGTCTATATTTGTGCCTGTGTCCCTGTCTTTGTCTGTGTCTCTGTCTGTGTCTACGTCTCTGTCTGTGTCTCTGTCTGTGTCTGGCTGTGCAGCTGTCTCTGTCGCTGTTTCTGTCTGTTTCTCTGTCTATGTCAAGAGCAGTATTATGGTGCTCAAGAGCTAGTCAAGAGCAGTATTACGGTGGCGGAGAGGATGCTAGATGGGGACTCATCTTCTGAGGTAGTATGGGCTGAGGTTAGAAACAGGAAAGGAGAGGTCACCCTGTTGGGAGTTTTCTATAGGCCTCCAAAAAGTTCGAGGGATGTAGAGGAAAGGATGGCGAGGATGATCCTGGATAAGAGCGAAAGTAACAGGGTAGTTATTATGGGAGACTGTAACTTTCCAAATATTGACTGGAAAATATATAGTTCGAGTACATTAGATGGGTCGTTTTTTGTACAGTGTGTGCAGGAGGGTTTCCTGACACAATATGTTGACAGGCCAACAAGAGGCGAGGCCACGTTGGATTTGGTTTTGGGTAATGAACCAGGCCAGGTGTTGGATTTGGAGGTAGGAGAGCACTTTGGGGACAGTGACCACAATTCGGTGACGTTTACGTTAATGATGGAAAGGGATAAGTACACACCGCAGGGCAAGAGTTATTCCTGGGGGAAGGGCGATTATGATGCCATTAGATGTGACTTGGGGGGGGGGGGGGGTTAAGGTGGAGAAGTAGGCTGCAAGTGTTGGGCACACTGGATAAGTGGAGCTTGTTCAAGGATCAGCTACTGCGTGTTCTTGATAAGTATGTACCGGTCAGGCAGGGAGGAAGGCGTAGAGCGAGGGAACCGTGGTTGACCAAAGAAGTGGAATCTCTTGTTAAGAGGAAGAAGGAGGCCTATGTGAAGATGAGGTGTGAAGTTTCAGTTGGGGCGATGGATAGTTACAAGGTAGCGAGGAAGGATCTAAAGAGAGAGCTAAGACGAGCAAGGAGGGGACATGAGAAGTATTTGGCAGGTAGGATCAAGGAAAACCCAAAAGCTTTCTATAGGTATGTCAGGAATAAGCGAATGACTAGGGAAGAGATTGCTGGACCTTTGGCTTTGATTTTTATGTCATCATTGGCTGCAGGAATAGTGCCAGAGGGCTGGAGGATAGCAAATGTGGTCCCTTTGTTCAAAAAGGGAAGCAGAGACAACCCCGGCAACTATAGACCGGTGAGCCTCACGTCTGTAGTGGGTAAGGTCTTGGAGGGGATTATAAGAGACAAGATTTACAATCATCTAGATAGGAATAATATGATCAGGGATAGTCAGCATGGCTTTGTGAAGGGTAGGTCATGCCTCACAAACCTTATCGAGTTCTTTGAGAAGGTGACTGAACAGGTAGACGAGGGTAGAGCAGTTGATGTGGTGTATATGGGTTTCAGTAAAGCGTTTGATAAGGTTCCCCACGGTAGGCTATTGCAGAAAATACGGAGGCTGGGATTGAGGGAGATTTAGAGATGTGGATCAGAAATTGGCTAGCTGAAAGAAGACAGAGGGTGGTGGTTGATGGGAAATGTTCAGAATGGAGTTCAGTTACAAGTGGAGTACCACAAGGATCTGTTCTGGGGCCGCTGCTGTTTGTCATTTTTATAAATGACCTAGAGGAAGGCGCAGAATGGTGGGTGAGTATATTTGCAGGCGATACTAAAGCCGGTGGTGTTGTCGACAGTGTGGAAGGATGTAGCAGGGTGCAGAGGGATATAGATAAGCTGCAGAGCTGGGCTGAGAGGTGGCAAATGGAGTTCAATGTAGAGAAGTGTGAAGTGATTCACTTTGGAAGGAATAACAGGAATGCGGAATATTTGGCTAATGGTAAAGTTCTTTGAAGTGTGGATGAACAGGGGGATCTAGGTGTCCATGTACATAGATCCCTGAAAGTTGCCACCCAGGTTGATAGGGTTGTGAAGAAGGCCTATGGAGTGTTGGCCTTTATTGGTAGAGGGATTGAGTTCCGGAGTCGGGAGGTCATGTTGCAGCTGTACAGAACTCTGGTTCGGCCGCATTTGGAGTATTGCGTACAGTTCTGGTCACCGCATTATAGGAAGGACGTGGAGGCTTTGGAGCGGGTGCAGAGGAGATTTACAAGAATGTTGCCTGGTATGGAGGGAAAATCTTACGAGGAAAGGCTGATGGACTTGACGTTGTTTTCGTTGGAGAGAAGAAGGTTAAGAGGAGACTTAATAGAGGCATACAAAATGATCAGGGGGTTAGATAGGGTGGACAGTGAGATCCTTCTCCCGCGGATGAAAATGGCTGGCACGAGGGGACATAGCTTTAAACTGAGGGGTAATAGATATAGGACAGAGGTCAGAGGTAGGTTCTTTACGCAAAGAGTAGTGAGGCCGTGGAATGCCCTCCCTGCAACAGTAGTGATCTCGCCAACATTGAGGGCATTTAAAAGTTTATTGGATAAACATATGGATGATAATGGCATAGTGTAGGTTAGATGGCTTTTGTTTCGGTGCAACATCGTGGGCCGAAGGGCCTGTACTGCGCTGTATCGTTCTATGTTCTATGTTCTATGTCTGTGTCCGTGTCTCTGTCTAAATCTGTGCCTGTGTCTCTGTCTGTGCCTGTGTCTCTGTCTGTGCCTGTGTCCCTGTCTCTGTCGGTGTCTCTGTCTGTGTCTATGCCTCTGTCCGTGTCTCCGTCTGTGTCTGTCTGTGTCGCTGTCTCTGTCGCTGACTCTGTCGCTGTCTTTGTCTGTGTCTCTGTCTCTGTCTGTTTCGGTGTCTGTGTTGGTGTCTATGTCTCTGTGTCTGCCTGTGTCCCTGTGTCTGTCTGTGTCTCAGCCTGGGTCTCTGTCTGTGTCTCTGAATCTGACTGCGTTTCTGTTTGTGTCTCTGCCTGTGTATTTATCTCTCTCCCGGTCTGTGTCTGTCTGTGTTTCTGTCTGTGTCTCTGTCTGTGTCGCTGTCTCTGTCTGTGTCTCTGCCTGCGTCGCTGTGTCTGCCTGTGTCTCTGTCTCCGTCTGTATATCTGCCTGTGTCTCTGTGTCTGCCTGTGTCCCTGTATCTGTCTGTGTCTCAGCCTGGGTCTCTGTCTGTATCTCTGAATCTGACAGCGTTTCTGTCTGTGTCTCTGCCTGTGTCTTTTTCTCTCTCTCGGTCCGTGTCTGTCTGTGTTTCTGTCTGTGTCTCTTTCTCTGTCTGTGCCTGTGTATCTGTCTTTGTCTCTGTCTGTGTCTCTGTCTGAGTCTGTGTCTCTGTCTGTCTCTCTGTCTGTGTCTCGGTCTGTGTCTCTGGCTGTGTACCTGCCTGTGTCTGAGTCTGTGTCTGTGCATGTGCTTGTGTCTGTGTCAGTGTCTCTGTCTCTGTCTGAGTCTCTGTTTGTGTCTGTGTCTTTGTGTCTCTGTTTGTGTCTGTATCTCAGTCTGTGTCTCTGTCTGTGTCACTGCCTCTGTCTGTGTCTCTGCCTCTGTCTGTTTCTGTGTTTGTGTCTCTATCTGTGTCCCTGCCTCTGTCTGTGTCTGTGTCTGCCTCTGTATCTCTGCCTGTATCTCTGTCTGTGTCACTGCCTCTGTCTGTGTCTCTGTCTCTGTCTGTTTCTGTCTGTGTCTCGGCCTGTGTCTCTGTCTGTGTATCTGCCTGTGTCTGTGTCTGTGTCTGTGCTTGTGTCTGTGTCGGTGTCTCTGTCTCTGTCTGAGTCTCTGTTTGTGTCTGTGTCTTTGTGTCTCTGTTTGTGTCCGTGTCTCTGTCTGTGATTCTGTCTCTATCTGTGTCTCTATCTCTATCTCTGCCTGTGTTTCTGTCTGTGTCTCTGGCTGTTTTTCTTTCTCTGTCTGTGTCTGTCCCTGTATCTCTGTCTGTGTCTCTGTCTGTGTCACTGCCTCTGTCTGTGTCTCTGGCTCTGTCTGTTTCTGTGTTTGTGTCTCTCTATCTGTGTCTCTGTCTGTGTCTCGGCCTCTCCCTCTGTCTGTGTCTCGGTCTCTGTTTGTGTCTCTCTGTACCTCTGTCTGTGTCTCTGTATGTATATCTCTCTATGTCCGTGTCCCTGTCTCTGTCTGTGTCTCTGTCTCTGCCTCTGCCTGTGTCTGTATCTATGTCTGTGTCTCTGTCTGTGTCTCTCGGTACCTCTGTCTATCTCTGTGTCTGTCTGTGTCTCAGTCCCTGTCTCTGTCTGTGTCTATGTCTGTGTCTATGCCTCTGTCCGTGTCTCCGTCTGTGTCTGTCTGTGTCGCTGTCTCTGTCGCTGACTCTGTCGCTGTCTTTGTCTGTGTCTCTGTCTCTGTCTGTTTCGGTGTCTGTGTTGGTGTCTGTGTCTCTGTGTCTGTCTGTGTCCCTGTGTCTGTCTGTGTCTCAGCCTGGGTCTCTGTCTGTGTCTCTGAATCTGACTGCGTTTCTGTCTGTGTCTCTGCCTGTGTATTCTTCTCTCTCCCGGTCTGTGTCTGTCTGTGTTTCTGTCTGTGTCTCTGTCTGTGTCGCTGTCTCTGTCTGTGTCTCTGCCTGCGTCGCTGTGTCTGCCTGTGTCTCTGTCTCCGTCTGTATATCTGCCTGTGTCTCTGTGTCTGCCTGTGTCCCTGTATCTGTCTGTGTCTCAGCCTGGGTCTCTGTCTGTGTCTCTGAATCTGACAGCGTTTCTGTCTGTGTCTCTGCCTGTGTCTTTTTCTCTCTCTCGGTCCGTGTCTGTCTGTGTTTCTGTCTGTGTCTCTTTCTCTGTCTGTGCCTGTGTATCTGTCTGTGTCTCTGTCTGAGTCTGGGTCTCTGTCTGTCTCTCTGTCTGTGTCTCGGTCTGTGTCTCTGTCTGTCTATCTGCCTGTGTCTGAGTCTGTGTCTGTGTCTGTGCTTGTGTCTGTGTCGGTGTCTCTGTCTCTGTCTGAGTCTCTGTTTGTGTCTGTGTCTTTGTGTCTCTGTTTGTGCCCGTGTCTCTGTCTGTGTCACTGCCTCTGTCTGTGTCTCTGTCTGTTTCTGTGTTTGTGTCTCTATCTGTGTCTCTGCCTCTGTCTGTGTCTGTGTCTGCCTCTGTATCTCTGCCTGTGTCTCTGTCTGTGTCACTGCCTCTGTCTGTGTCTCTGTCTCTGTCTGTTTCTGTCTGTGTCTCGGCCTGTGACTCTGTCTGTGTATCTGCCTGTGTCTGTGTCTGTGTCTGTGCTTGTGTCTGTATCGGTGTCTCTGTCTGAGTCTCTGATTGTGTCTGTGTCTTTGTGTCTCTGTTTGTGTCCGTGTCTCTGTCTGTGATTCTGTCTCTATCTGTGACTCTATCTGTATCTCTGTCTGTGTTTCTGTCTGTGTCTCTGGCTGTTTCTCTTTCTCTGTCTCTGTCTGTCCCTGTATCTCTGTCTGTGTCTCTGTCTGTGTCTCTGTCTCTGTCTGTTTCTGTGTTTGTGTCTCTCTATCTGTGTCTCTGTCTGTGTCTCGGTCTCTCCCTCTGTCTGTGTCTCGGTCTCTGCCTGTGTCTCTCTGTACATCTGTCTGTGTCTCTGTCTGTATCTCTCTCTGTGTCCGTGTCCCTGTCTCTGTCTGTGTCTCTGTCTCTGCCTCTGTCTGTGTCTGTATCTATGTCTGTGTCTCTGTCTGTGTCTCTCTGTACCTCTGTCTATCTCTGTGTCTGTCTGTTTCTCAGTCCCTGTCTCTGTCTGTGTCTCTGTCTGTGTCTATGCCTCTGTCCGTGTCTCCGTCTGTGTCTGTCTGTGTCGCTGTCTCTGTCGCTGACTCTGTCGCTGTCTTTGTCTGTGTCTCTGTCTCTGTCTGTTTCGGTGTCTGTGTTGGTGTCTGTGTCTCTGTGTCTGCCTGTGTCCCAGTGTCTGTCTGTGTCTCAGCCTGGGTCTCTGTCTGTGTCTCTGAATCTGACTGCGTTTCTTTCTGTGTCTCTGCCTGTGTATTTTTCTCTCTCCCGGTCTGTGTCTGTCTGTGTTTCTGTCTGTGCCTCTGTCTGTGTCGCTATCTCTGCCTGCGTCGCTGTGTCTGCCTGAGTCTCTGTCTCCGTCTGTATATCTGCCTGTGTCTCTGTGTCTGCCTGTGTCCCTGTATCTGTCTGTGTCTCAGCCTGGGTCTCTGTCTGTATCTCTGAATCTGACAGCGTTTCTGTCTGTGTCTCTGCCTGTGTCTTTTTCTCTCTCTCGGTCCGTGTCTGTCTGTGTTTCTGTCTGTGTCTCTTTCTCTGTCTGTGCCTGTGTATCTGTCTGTGTCTCTGTCTGTGTCTCTGTCTGAGTCTGTGTCTCTGTCTGGCTCTCTGTCTGTGTCTCGGTCTGTGTCTCTGTCTGTGTATCTGCCTGTGTCTGAGTCTGTGTCTGTGTCTGTGCTTGTGTCTGTGTCGGTGTCTCTGTCTCTGTCTGAGTCTCTGTTTGTGTCTGTGTCTTTGTGTCTCTGTTTGTGTCCGTGTCTCTGTCTGTGATTCTGTTTCTATCTGTGTCTCTATCTGTATCTCTGTCTGTGTTTCTGTCTGTGTCTCTGGCTGTTTCTCTTTCTCTGTCTGTGTCTGTCCCTGTATCTCTGTCTGTGTCTCTGTCTGTGTCACTGCCTCTGTCTGTGTCTCTGTCTCTGTCTGTTTCTGTGTTTGTGTCTCTATCTGTGTCTCTGCCTCTGTCTGTGTCTGCCTCTGTATCTCTGCCTGTGTCTCTGTCTGTGTCACTGCCTCTGTCTGAGTCTGTGTCTCTGTCTGTCTCTCTGTCTGTGTCTCGGCCTGTGTCTCTGTCTGTGTATCTGCCTGTGTCTGAGTCTGTGTCTGTGTCTGTGCTTGTGTCTGTGTCTCTGTCTCTGTCTGAGTCTCTGTTTTGTGTCTGTGTCTTTGTGTCTCTGTTTGTGTCCGTGTCTCTGTCTGTGATTCTGTCTCTATCTGTGTCTCTATCTGTATCTCTGTCTGTGTTTCTGTCTGTGTCTCTGGCTGTTTCTCTTTCTCTGTCTGTGTCTGTCCCTGTATCTCTGTCTGTGTCTCTGTCTGTGTCACTGCCTCTGTCTGTGTCTCTGTCTCTGTCTGTTTCTGTGTTTGTGTCTCTATCTGTGTCTCTGCCTCTGTCTGTGTCTGCCTCTGTATCTCTGCCTGTGTCTCTGTCTGTGTCACTGCCTCTGTCTGTGTCTCTGTCTCTGTCTGTGTCTCGGTCTGTGTCTCTGTCTGTGTATCTGCCTGTGTCTGTGTCTGTGTCTGTGCTTGTGTCTGTGTCGGTGTCTCTGTCTCTGTCTGAGTCTCTGTTTGTGTCTGTGTCTTTGTGTCTCTGTTTGTGTCCATGTCTCTGTCTGTGATTCTGTCTCTATCTGTGTCTCTATCTGTATCTCTGTCTGTGTTTCTGTCTGTGTCTCTGGCTGTTTCTCTTTCTCTGTCTGTGTCTGTCCCTGTATAGCTGTCTGTGTCTCTGTCTGTGTCACTGCCTCTGTCTGTGTCTCTGTCTTTGTCTGTTTCTGTGTTTGTGTCTCTCTATCTGTGTCTCGGTCTCTCCCTCTGTCTGTGTCTCGGTCTCTGCCTGTGTCTCTCTGTACCTCTGTCTGTGTCTCTGTATGTATCTCTCTCTGTGTCCGTGTCCCTGTCTCTGGCTGTGTCTCTGTCTCTGCCTCTGTCTGTGTCTGTATCTATGTCTGTGTCTCTGTCTGTGTCTCTCTGTACCTCTGTCTATCTCTGTGTCTGTCTGTGTCTCAGTCTCTGTCTCTGTCTGGGGCACATTCTGCTGCACAGACTTTGTTTAAGTGTAAGGCACACACCCAGCTGATCGGCAATGGGGAGAGTCACACACCCAGCTGATCGGCAATGGGGGGAAGTACGCATCCTGCTGATCGACAATCCGGGGAAGGACACACCCACCTGATCGGCCATGGCGGAGGCACACACCCAGCTGATCGGCATTGGGGGAGTCACACACACCCAGCTGATGGGCCATGGTGGAGGCACATACCCAGCTGATCGGCAATGGGGGGAAGTACGCACTCTGCTGATCGGCAATGCGGGGACGCACACTCCCAGCTGATCGGCAATGGGGGGAAGAACAGACCCAGCTGATCGGCAATGGGGAGAAGGACACACCCAGCTGATCGGCAATGCGGGGAAGCACACTCCCAGCTGATCGGCAATGGGGGGAAGGACAGACCCAGCTGATCGGAAATGGGGGAAGCACACTCCCAGGTGATCGGCAATGGGGGAAAAGGACAGACCCAGCTGATCGGCAATGGGGGGAAGCACACTCCCAACTGATCGGCAATGGGGGAAAGGACAGATCCAGCTGATCGGCAATGGGGGGGGGGCGCACACACCCAGCTGTTCGGCAATGCGGGGAAGCATACACCCAGCTGATCCGCAATGGGGGGGGGTCACACCCACCCACCGATAGTCCTGGTAATGCAGAATAGTAAATCAGGGTGAGGCTGGCTGGGGAGGGTCAGTTTTACCGGCAGTGCGAGGAGAGAGATGCCGTGTGGGTGTGGTATCCTCTCAGGGTTTAGTGAATTGAAGAATTGAACTAACGTTAACTTTCAGCACATTCTTCAACTGCTGTCTGAACAAAGTCTGTGTCACGGCGTAAATCGCTGTGTTTGTGCAGCAACTCAGGAGCTGCAGCATGAAGCCCAATTCCAGAACATAATGATGTAACCATATAGACAGATACCCCATAGTGGACATCCGGCTCCATATAGAATAAACCATTAACGTTGACCATAACAGGATGACATTGGCGGAGATAATAAAGAGTAAAATGATGGATTTCCTCCGACTCTCCATCTCTGGGTCTCTGGGACTGTGCCCACTGCTGTGAGCCCGGAGTCTCCTGCGGGCCCTGCTGCTCAGGACAATGTGTCTGACGGTGAGAACATTGAGCAGCAGAATCAGGGTGAATGGAACACACGGGGTTACAATGTGGTGGAGGAACTCGATTGTTCCCCAGACCGGAGAACCCATAACACCCATTGTGACAGAACAAAACCAGGGGTTGTTCCCCAGCGAATACCGACCGGTCATCATAAACCCCCAGGAAATGTCCTTCAAACAGCTCAGCACAGCCACTGTTCCCAGAACCACAGCCGCAGTTTTCTCGCTGCAATATTTACTTTTCAGCTTCGGACAACAAATAGCCACAAATCGATCAAAGGTGAAAGTGACGGTGAACCAGACAGAACAGTCAGTGGCTGCAAAAAGCAGGGCGGCGTGGATATTACACACGGGGATGGACCGCAGGAATTTAAACTGTTCATCAAAAACAATGGGAATGTGTCTCAATATCAGGTCGAGAATAACGACCAGTAGATCCCCCACTGCCATGGCCAACAGGTAACAAGTCACACATTTGGACAGCCCACAGTTTCTTCTCTTCAGGATCAGAATTGTGATGAGGTTCACTGTGAGGAAGGGAAATAAACAATGAAATTATACATCAGCCGGAGAAAGACATCACAAGTATGGTCGACGTGGTGTTGAGGAAGTCAAATAAATATATACTAATACACACACTCACACTTACACAGACAGTAACACACTCACACACACACAAACTAACACACTCAGACTCACTAACACACACACAGCCAGTAATACACACACACACACTCACACATACACTAACACACTCACACAAACACAGGCACTAACACACACACTAACATACTCACACACAGACAGTAGTACACTCACACACATACTCACACACAGACACTAACACACACTCACACACAGACAGTAATACACTCACACACACACTCACACACATACACGAACACACACACAGACAGTAATACACACACACACAGGCACTAACAAACTCACACACACAGAGACAGTAACACACACACAGACAGTAATACACTCACACCAACACAGGCACTCTCACACACACACAGACAGTAACACACTCAAAGACACATAGCCATTAACACACTCACACTAACACACACACAGACACTAACACACTCACACACACACACAGACAGTAATACAGTCACTCACAAACACACATACACTAACACACTCACACACAGACAGTAACACACTCACACACACACACAGACAGCAATACACTCACACACACAGACACCTCTCGTGTCAGCCTCCCCGAACAGGCGCCGGAATGTGGTGACTAGGGGCTTTTCACAGTAACTTCATTTGAAGCCTACTTGTGACAATAAGCGATTTTCATTTCATTTCACTAACCCACTCACACACAGCAGAGACACTAACACACTCACACGCATACACGCACACACAGACACATACACACACACTAACACACCCACACACAGAAAGTAATACACTAACATACACACAGACACTAACACACACACAGACACTAACACATTCACACATTCACACACAGAAAGTAATACACTCACACTCACACAGACACTAACACACTCACACACACAGACAGAGACAGTAATACACTCACACTCACACAGACACTAACACACTCATACACACTGAGACAGTAATACACTCTCACACACACAGACACTTACACGCTCGCACAAACAAACAGAGACAGTAATACATACATACAGACACTAACACACTCACACACACGAACTAACACACCACACACACATACACTAACACACACACAGACACTAACACACTCACATGCCCATACAGAGACAGTAATACACTCACACTGACACACACACATACAGTAATACACTTATACAGAGAGAGAGAGACAGTAATGCACTCACCCAGGCACTAACACACATGCACACACACATACAGTAATACACTCACACTCACACAGACACTAACACATACACACGCATACAGTAATGCACTCACACACACACAGACAGAGACAGTAATACACTCACATACACAGACACTGCCACACACATACAGAGACAGTAATATACTCACACACACATACAGAGACAGTAATACACTCACACATACAGAGACAGTAATACACTCACACACAGACTAACACACTCACACACTCACATACATAGACAGTAACACACTTGCATACTCACACAGACACTAACACACTCACACACACACAGACAGTAATACACTCACACACACACAGACA
The DNA here is from genome assembly GCF_047496885.1 of Scyliorhinus torazame. NCBI lineage: Eukaryota > Metazoa > Chordata > Chondrichthyes > Carcharhiniformes > Scyliorhinidae > Scyliorhinus > Scyliorhinus torazame. The sequence continues at coordinate 118,104,792 of NC_092726.1, read as the reverse complement.
TACAGTAATACACTCACACTCACACAGATACTAACACACACACACAGTAATACACACACGCGCACAGATAGAGATAGTAATGCACTCACACAAAGACTAACACACTAACACACACATATTCAGAGACAGTAATACACACACACACAGACACTACACACTCAGCCACACGTACAGAGACAGTAATACACTCACACTCACAAAGACACTGACACACTCACTCACACACATACAGAGACAGTAATACACTCAGACACATACACACACATGCAGAGACAGTAATACACTCACACAGACACAAACACACTCAAAACACACATACAGAGACAGTTAGACACTCAGGCACAGAGGCACTAATACACACTCACAGAGACACTAATGCAGACACTCACACAAACAGACACACACACACACTCACTGACACTGATACCCGAATACAAACACTCACAGAAACAGAGACACTATTACACACACTCAACGACAGTGTGGGCAGCATGGTAGCATGGTGGTTAGCACAATTGCTTCACAGCTCCAGGGTCCCAGGTTCGATTCCGGCTTGGATCGCTGTCTGTGTGGAGTCTGCACATCCTCCCCATGTGTGCGTGGGTTTCCTCCGGGTGCTCCGGTTTCCTCCCACAGTTCAAAGATGTGCAGGTTAGGTGGATTGGCCGTGATAAATTGCCCTTAGTGTTGGGTGGGGTTACTGGGTTATGGGGATAGGGTGGAGGTGTTGACCTTGGGTAGGGTGCTCTTTCCAAGAGCCGGTGCAGACTCGATGGGCCGAATGGCCTCCTTCTGCTCTGTAAATTCTATGAATTCTATGAAGACACACAGAGACACTAATACACACACTCACTGACACGCAGATACAGTAATACAAACTCACAGACACACACAGACACTAATACACACACACACACAGACAATAATACACACACACAGACACATAGAGAAATAAGTATACACACTCACAGACACACACTGACACTAATACACACTCAAAGACACACAGACACATAGAGAAAGAAATATACACACTTACAGGCACACACTGACACTAATACACACTCACACTAACAGGCGGAGATACAATAATACACATACTCACACACAGACACTAATACACACTCACAGACAGACTGCGACACTGATACACACACTCGCACACAGATACACTAATATACACAATCACTGATTCACACAGACATTAATACATACACACACAGACGCACAGAGACACGAATACACACACACATAAACTATTAGACACACACACAGCCGCACAAAAGACACTAATACACACATACACTCACACACACAAATACACACACTCTCAGACACACAGATAGAACATAGAACATAGAACATTACAGCGCAGTACAGGCCCTTCAGCCCTCGATGTTGCGCCGACCTGTAGATAGACTAATACACACACGCACTGACACGCAGATACACTAATACATACTCACAGGCACACACACAAACACACAGACAGTAAGACACACACTCAGACACACAGGGACACAAATACACACTCACACAGATACAGTAATACACACACACACATTCACACACGCAAACACAAATACACACACTCACAGACACTCAGATCGACCCCAATACACACACTCACTCACACACACACACAAAGACACCAATGCACACAATCTCACACACAGATACACTAATACACATACACTCACAGGCCTAAACAGAGACTCTCATACACACACGCACTCACACACAGACACTAATACACACAAACAGATACACTAATGCACACACTCACAGACAAACACACAGACAGCAATACGCACACTCACACACACAGATACTAGTACACACACTCACACAAAACAGACACACACAGGGGCACTAATTCACACTCACAGACACAGAGACACGAATACACACACACTCACAGAGAGACAATAATACACACACTCACAGACACAAACACAGACATTAATACACACACTCACACACACAGACACTCACACACACACACACAGACACAGACAGAGGCACGAATACACAAACTCATAAACACAGGCAGCCACACACAGATACACTAATGCACACACACAGACATACACAGACACTAATACACACACTCAACGACACACATAGACACTAATACACACACTCACTGACAAGCAGATACACTAATACATACTCAGACACATACTAATACACACACAAACAGACAACAATACAGTGTCTCTCACATACAGTACACTCACATACACACGCCCACTAAAACACACACTTTCACACACAAGCACTAATGCACACACTCACAGACACACATAGACACTAATCCACACGCACACACAGACGCTAATACACACACTCACTGACACATAGAGACAGTAATATACACACTCAGAGACACAGACACAATAATATACACACTCACCCACAGGCACTAACACACACTCACAGACACACTAATACACACTCACACACGCACACATCCATTATACACACACTCACGCACACAGGAGCACTAATACATACACTCACAGTCACACACAGACACTAATACACAAACTCACATACACCCAGAGATACTATTTCACACACTCACTGACACACAGAGACACTAATGTACACACTTACAGACCCAGAGACACAAAACTCACAAACACGGACATACACAGGTAGATTGATAGATAAATTGAAACACACAGGGACTGCAATGCACACAATCACACCCACCCACTAATGCACACACTCACAGACATACAGAGACACTAAGACACGCACTGACTGACACATAGAGACACTTATATACACACTTACAGACACATAGACACCACAACACACACACAGACACACACAGATACAATGATACACACAGAGGGGCAGTAATAAACACAATCACAGACTCACACACACTAGCACACACACAGAAACACTAATACACACACTCACAGGCACACACAGCGACACTAATACACAGACTCACAGACACACACATAGACACTACTCACAGACTCACACAGACAGTAGCACACACACTCACAGACACACAGCGACACTAATACACAGACTCACAGACACACACATAGACACTACTCACAGACTCACACAGACAGTAGCACACACACTCACAGACACACAGAGACACGAATACACACACTCACATACACACACAGACAATAGCACACAACTCACAGGCACACAGAGACACTAATACACACACTGACTGACATATAGAGACACTATTATACACACTCACAGACACACACAGAGACACTAATACATACACTCACAGACTCACACAGACAGTAGCACACACACTCACAGACACACAGAGACACTAATACACGCACTCACAAACACACAGAGACACTAATACACACACTCACAGACACACAAATACACACACTTACATACACACAGAGAAACTAACACACTCTCAGACACACAGAGACACTAATACACAGACTCACAGACACACAGAGACACTAATACACACACTCACAGACACACAGAGACACGAATATTCACACACTCTCCCAGACACTAAGACAGACACTCACTGACACACAGAGACACTGACATACCCAGTCTCAGGTACACACAGAGACACTAATAAACACACTCACACAATTCAGACACTAATGCACAGACTCGTACACACACAGACACTAACACATACACACAGACACAGACAGACACACACATACACTAATGTACAAACTCAAAGACACACACAGAGACACTAATACACACACACAGACACACAGAGACACTAATAAAACTACTCACACACAGGCACTAATACACACACACACACTGACATGCAGGTACACTAATACACACACTCACACAAACACAGACACAAATGCACACACTCACACACACACAGACACTACTACATTTAAACAGGCACACACATACACTAATGCACAAACTCAAATACACACACAGAGGCACTAATACCCACAGACAGACACACAGAGACACTAATACACCACTCACACACAGACACTATCACACTCACTCACTGGCACCCAGATGCACTGAAACACACACTCACACAACACACAAACACACTAATACACACACACGCGCACAGATAGTAATACACACTCAAAGACACAGACACTAACACACAAACTCACACAAACACACACAGTCACACACAAACACTAATGCACAAACCGAAAGACACACACAGAGACACAAATGCACACACACAGACACTAAAACACACACAGACAGACACACTAATACACACACTCACGCATGCAGTCACTAATACACACATTCACACACACAGACACTAATACACGGATTGAAAAATAGCAAACGTGACACCACTGTTTAAAAAAGGAGGTAGGCAGAAAGCGGGTAATTATAGGCCAGTGAGCTTAACTTCAATAGTAGGTAAGATGCTGGAATCTATCACCAATGATATAATAGCGAGGCATCTGGCTGGAAATTGTTCCATTGGGCAGACGCAGCATGGTTTCATAAAGGGCAGGTGGTGCCTAACTAATTTAGTGGAATTTTTTGAGGACATTACCAGTGCGATAGATAACGGGGAGCCAATGGATGTGGTATATCTGGATTTCCAGAATACCATTGACAAGGTGCCACACAAAAGGTTGTTGCATCAGATAAAGATGCATTGCATTAAGGGGAAAGTAGTCGCATGGATAGAGGATTGGTTGATTAATAGAAAGCAAAGAGTGGGGATTAATGGGTGTTTCTCTGGTTGGCAATCAGTAGCTAGTGGTGTCCCTCAGGGATCAGTGTTGGGCCCACAATTGTTCACAATTTACATAGATGATTTGGAGTTGGGGACCAAGGGCAATGTGTCCAAGTTTGCAGACAACACTAAGATGAGTGGTGAAGCAAAAAAGTGCAGAGGATACTGGAAGTCTGCAGAGGGATTTGGATAGGCTAAGTGAATGGGCTAGGGTCTGGCAGATGGAATACAATGTTGACAAATGTGAGGTTATCCATTTTGGTAGGAATAATAGCAAAAGGGATTATTATTTAAATGATAAAATATTAAACATGCTGCTGTGCAGAGAGACCTGGGTGTGCTAGTGCATGAGTTGCAAAAAGTTGGTTTACGGGTGCAACAGGTGATTAGGAAGGCAAATTGAATGTTGTGCTTCATTGCTAGAGGGATGGAGTTTAAGACACGGAAGGTCATGCTGCAATTGTACAAGGTGTTAGTGAGGCCACACCTGGAGTATTGTGTTCAGTTTTGGTCTCCTTACTTGAGAAAGGAAGTACTGGCACTGGAGGGTGTGCAGAGGAGATTCACTAGGTTAATCCCAGAGCTGAAGGTGTTGGATTACGAGGAGAGGTTGAGTAGACTGGGACTGTACTCGTTGGAATTTAGAAGGATGAGGGCTGATCTTATAGAAACATATAAGATTATGAAGGGAATAGATAGGATAGATGCGGGCAGGTTGTTTCCACTGGCGGGTGAAAGCAGAAGTAGGGGGCATAGCCTTAAAATAAGGGGAAGTAGATTTAGGACTGAGTTTAGGAGGAACTTATTCACCCAAAGGGTTGTGAATCTATGGAATTCCCTGCCCAGTGAAGCACTAGTGGCTCCTTCACTAAATGTTTTTAAGATAAAGATAGATAGTTTTTTGAAGAATAAAGGGATTAAGCGTTATGGTGTTCGGGCCGGAAAGTGGAGCTGAGTCCACAAAAGATCAGCCATGATCTCATTGAATAGCGAAGCAGGCTCGAGGGGCCAGATGGCCTACTCCTGCTCCTAGTTCTTATGTTCTCACAGACACACGCTGGCACTAATACACACTCACAGGCTCAAAGAAACACTAATACACACTCGCAGACACACAGAGACACTAATACAGACTCACAGAAACACATACAGACACTAATACATACACACACAGACACGAATACACCCACTCACAGACACACACCGGCACCAATACACACAGACATTAACACACACACACAGATACTAATACACACACTAACGATGCACAGAGACAATAATATACACACTCACAGACACGGGGAGACTCGAATGCATACACTCACAGACTGCAACACTAATCCACACAGTCACACACGCATGCATTAATACACACACACAGAAACTAATACACACACTCACATGATACACAGCGACAACCATATACACACTCACAGACACAGGGAGATTGTAATGCACACACTCACAGACACACTAATACAAACACTCAAAGAGACATGCAGATACTAATACACACACTAACACACAGAGACACTAATACACATTCACAGACACACAGATACACTAATACATCAACTCACACACACAGAGGCACTAGTACACAGCTCACAGACCGACAGAGACACTAATACACAAACACACACACATTAGTAGAGACACTCTCACACATAGCCACTAATGCACTCACACAATCAGACACTAATGCACACATTCTCACACACACTCAGCACACACAGACACTAATGCACACACTCACACACACACAGACACTAGTACACACACTCACAGACACACATACAGACACTAATACACACACTTACATACACAGACAATAATACACGCACTCACAGACAGACACTGGCACCAGTACACACACTCACAAACACAGACACTAATACACACACTCACAAAGACACACTGGCACTAATACACACACTAACGCACAGACACAGATACTAATACACACACCCAGTGATACACAGAGACAATAATATACACACTCACAGACACAGGGAGACTCTAATGCACAAACTCACACACACAGCGACACTAATAAACACACTAACACAAACACACAGATACTAATACCCATACTTACTGATACACAGAGGCAATACTACACACTCACAGACACACACAGACACTAATGCACACACTCACACACAGTGACACTAATACACACACTCACACACATAGGCACTAATACACTCACACACACAGATTAATGCACACATTCTCACACACACCGACACTCACAGAGACATTAATATACACAGAAATACAGACGCGCACAGACTCTAATACACACACTCAAACGTCCCTCCACACACACACTAACCCCCTCAACCACAGACATACAAACCCCCCACAGACACTAACCCACCCTCCACACACACGAACCTCCCCACAAACACTGCCCCCACCCCACACACACTGACCCCCTCCCCCACACACACTCAACCCCCCACACACAATAACCCCTCATACACTAACCCCCCCACACACACTAACCCCCACACACACACCCTAACCCCCCCCACACACACACTAACCCCCACACACACAAACCACCCCCACACACTAACCCCCCCCACACACTAACCCACTCCACACACACACTAACCACACCCACACACACTAACCACAGCAACACACGACCCCCCCCACCACACACACTAACCCCCCAACACACACTAACCCCCCCACACACACTAACCCCCACACACACACTAACACCCCACACACACTAACCCCCCCACACACACACTAACCCCCACACACACTAACCCCCTCCACACACTAACCCCCCCCCACACACACACACACTAACCCCCACACCCCCTGGCACACACACACACACACACAGACACACCCACCCACACTAACCCCCTCACAAACTAACCCTCCCACACCCACACTAACCCTCCCACACCCACACTAACCCCCACACACACTAACCCCCCCACACACACACTAACCGCCCATACACACTGACCCCCCCACACACACACGAACACTCCCACACCCACACTAACCCTCCCACACCCACACTAACCCCCCCACACACACTAACCACCACCCCCACAGAAACACACATACTAACCCCCCCCCCACACACATTCATCCCCACGCCTCACACACACTAATCCCCCACACATACTAACCCCTTCACACACACTAATCCCTCCACACACACTAACACGCCCACACACACTAACCCCCCCACATACACACAGACCCCCCCACACACACTAACCCCCACCACACACACACTAACCCCACACATACTAACCTCCCCAGCAAACACACTAAACCCGCCCCACACACACTAACCCCCTCACACACTCAAACACTACAACCCCCACCACACACACACATTAACCCACCCACCCAAAAACTAAACCCTCCACACACACGAACCACACACACGCACTAATGACACCCAACGTACACACTAACTCCCCCACACGCACTAAGCCCCCCCACACACACATTAACCCTCCCACACACACTAACCATCCCACACACACACACTAAGCCCCCACCCGCACACACTAAACCTCCCACATACACTAATACCTCACTAACAAACGTTAACACCCCCCACACACACACACACTAACCCTCCCACACACACTAACCCCCTCAGAAACACACTAATCCCCCCACACACACTAACCCTCCCACACACTCAACCCCCCCCCCCCCGGCACACATTAACCCTCCCACCCACACACTAACACCCCACAAACTCACTAACCCTCCCATACACACACTAGCCCCGTGTGGTGGTATGTACTAGGGATATTGCGGTACCCTGTGATGCCGAGAGGCTATTGGTGGATAGATGCTGGGTCCCGAGTGGATCAGCCGCCTACTGGCTCCACCCAGTAAGGCAGAGTATAAGAGCCCGTGTTCTCCCAGCATTCGCATTCTGTAACTCTGCTGCTGGGGAAGAAGTCTGCGTAATAAAGTCATCGATCGACTCCTTCTCTTCTCGTCTCGTGAGTGATTGATTGTGCTGCAATTTATTACGAAGACTTAAAGGACATGGAGCTCCGACTCACTCCGGAGTGTCTGCGAATCAGCCCCCACGCGGCAGACTCAGCGGCCACTTTTAAACACTGGCTAGCGTGGTTCGAAGGATACCTCCGAACGGGCACCTGCATGACTACAGAAGACCAGAAAATGCAAGTACTGCATTCCAGGGTGAGCCCGTGATCCCCCCTCCACCCCCCCCCCCCCCGTGGGAGCACGGAGAGTTTTATACATCCCGATACGGTAAGACGCTGTTCCCTTTCAATCCACCCGAGTAATCAAAAGACTTTCCTGGCGGCAGGATTCCATTCCATACAGATCAAAGGGTTCTGCATCGCAAACCTCACGGTGCAGGGGAGGGAGTTCAAGAACTATCGGCTTTACGTCCTTCCCCACCTCTGCGCTGCCACACTGCTGGGTTGGATTTTCAGTGCAACCTCCAGAGTTTAACGTTTCAATCCGGCGGCCCTTTTCCCCCCACTCACTATCTGCGGCCTAGCGACCCACAAGGTCGACCCACCGTCCCTATTTGCGAACCTCACCCCTGATTTCAAACCTAATGCCACTAGGAGCAGACGGTACAGCGCCCAGGACCGAACATTTATCCAGTCTGAAGTCCAGCGGCTGCTGCGGGAAGGCGTAATCCAGACCAGCAATAGTCCTTGGAGAGCTCAGGTGGTAGTTGTAAAGACCAGGAAGAAGCAGAGGATGGTTATAGACTATAGTCAAACCATCAATAGGTACACGCAGCTGGATGCATACCCTCTCCCCCGCATATCTGACATGGTCAATCGGATTGCACAGTACAAGGTATTTTCCACTGTGGACCTTAATTCTGCATATCATCAGCTCCCCATCCGCCCGAGCGACCGCAAATAGACTGCTTTTGAAGCAGGTGGGCGGCTCTATCACTTTTTAAGGGTTCCATTCGGTGTCACTAACGGTGTCTCGGTCTTCCAATGGGAGATGGACCAAATGGTTGACCAGAACGGTTTGCCGGCCACGTTCCCAAACCACAATAACGGACACGACCAGCAGCACCACGACGCCAACCTACGCAAATTCCTCCAGACCGCAAACGCCCAGAATCTCACATACAACATGGAGAAATGCGTGTTTAGCCATCCTCGGCTACATAGTGCGAAAAGGAGCGATAGGCCCAGACCCCAAACCTCTTGGAGTTCCCCCTCCCTCACTGCTCCAAGGCCCTGAAACGCTGCCTGGGCTTTTTCTCTTATTACGCCCAGTGGGTCCCCAACTACGTGGACAAGTCCGTCCGCTAATCCAGTCCACTGTTTTTCCCCTGTCGACAGAGGAACGCCAGGCTTTCAGCCACATCAAAGCGGATTTCGGAAAGGCCACGATGCGTGCCATCGACGAGTCCCTCCCCTTCCAGGTCGAGAGTGACACATCCGATGTAGCTCTGGCGGCCACCCTCAACCAAGCGGGCAGAACCGTGGCCTTTTTTTCACGCACCACCCACGGTTCAGAAATCCGCAACTCCTCAGTGGACAAGGAGGCCCAGGCCATAGTGGAAGCTGTGCGGCATTGGAGGCATTACCTGGCCGGTAGGAGATTTACTCTCCTCACTAATTAACGGTCGGTTACCTTCATGTTCGATAATGAGCAGCGGGGCAGGATCAAGAACGACAAGATCCTGTGGTGGAGGATCGAACTCTCCACATATAACTATGAGATCTTGTATCGTCCCGGAAAGCTGAACGAGCCTCCTGATGCCCTCTCCCGCGGCACATGTGCCAACGCACAAGTGGACCATCTCTGAACCCTCTACGAGGACCTCTGCCACCCGGGGGTTACCCGGTTCTATCACTTCGTAAAGACCCGCTACGTGCCCTACTCCATCGAGGAGGTCAGGACAGCCACAAGGAACTGCCAAATCTTCCGCACTTCTACAGGCCAGAGAAAAAGCACGTGATAAAGGCTTCCCGTCCCTTTGAGCGCCTCAGTCTGGACTTCAAAGGCCCCTTCCCCTCCACCGACCGCAACAAGTACTTCCTGAACGTGATTGACGAATACTCCCGGTTCTCATTCGCCAACCCCTGTCCCGACATGAGAGCGGCCATGGCCATTCGAACCGTCGGCCATCTTTACCCTGTTCCGTTTCCCCGCGGACATACATAGCGATAGGGGGTCCTCCATCATGAGCGACGAACTGCGTCAATTCCTGCTCTGCATGGGCATCGCCTCGAGCAGGATGACCAGTTACAACCCGCGGGTAAACGGTCAGGTAGAATGGGAGAACGGAACGGTCTGGAAGACCGTCCTGCTGACCCTACGGTCCAGAAGTCTCCAAGTTTTCCGCTGCAGGAAGTCCTCCTGGACGCCCTCCACTCCATCCGGTCGCTGCTTTGTACAACGACGAATCAAACACCTCACGAACGCCACCTTGTCTTCCGTAGGAGGTCCTCTTCCAGAACGTCACTTCCGACCTGGCTGGCAGCCCCGGGACCTATCCTGCTCCGAAAACATGTGCGGACGCACAAATCGGACCCGTTGGTCGAGAGGGTTCATCTCCCCAACGCAAACCCTCAATACGCCTACGTGGCGTACCCCGACGGCAGACAGGACACGGTCTCCCTGCGGGACCTGGCACCCGCCGGAGCTCCACCCCTCACCCCCCCCCCCCAACACCACTCACCCCCTCTCTCCCACCGGCGCACCCAACAGCATCCCCCTCCGGAGATCCACACCCCCCCCAACACCAGTCACCCACTCTGGAGCTCCACACCCTCCCCCTCACACATCCCCTAACACCAATCACCCCCTCACTCCCACCGGCGCATCCCCAGCGAGTGGGGAGGATCGGTCCTTCCCCCGGTCCCGAATAGGGATGTTGGAGCAGGAGGAGGCATCGCGACGCTCCCAGAGACGACGGGGCCTTAACCAGCGCCTGCATCACCACCAGGGCTAAGCCGATCGGCGAGGCTGACCAGGGCACCAATTCGACTCATCAAATCAGTATAGTAAAGCAAAAAATGTCTCTGAAAATAATTTTTTTTGGTTGCCCAGTAAAAGCGGCATTTTAAGTAGTACTAGAGGTTGATATCGGAGCATTGCCGCCGTGTTAGCGGCAATCTAGGTCCCGACTCTGTAAACCCCGAACACCAAACGCCACACTATCCCGCCGGGTTCTTTTTCAACAAGGTGTGAATGTGGTGGTATGTATTAGGGGTATTAAGGTACCCTGTGATGCCGACAGCATATTGGTGGAGAGACGCTGTGTCCCGAGTGGATCAGCCGCCTTCTGGCTCCACCCAGTAAGGTGGAGAAAAGAGCGCGGGTTCTCTCAGCAGCCGCAGTCAATAACTGTGCTGCTGGGGATGAAGTCTGTGTAACAAAGCCATCGTTCGACTCATTCTCGTCTCGTCTCGTGAGTGATTGATTGTGCTACACCCTGTGTCTGCAGACAGTTAACCATTTACTGCTCAATAATCTCTGGGAGCAGGTGACAGGCAGTGTGGTCTGGGAGCCCCCAATTAAAAAGCTGTATCAGAGACCTCTGTGCTGTATATCGTTAACCATTTACTGCTCAATAATCTCTGGGTGCAGGGGACAGGCAGTGTGGCCTCAGGAGTCCCCAATTAAAAAGCTGTTTCAGAGACCTCTGTGCTGTATGTAGTTAACCATTTACTGCTCAATAATCCCTGGGTGCAGGGGACAGGCAGTGTGGTCTGGGAGCCCCCAATTAAAAAGCTGTTTCAGAGACCTCTGTGCTGTATATAGTTAACCATTTACTGCTCAATAATCCCTGGGTGCAGGGGACAGGCAGTGTGGCGCAGGGAGCCCCCAATTAAAAAACTGTTTCAGAGACCTCTGTGCTGTATACAGTTAACCATTTACTGCTCAATAATCCCTGGGTGCAGGGGACAGGCAGTGTGGCCTCGGGAGCCCCCAATTAAAAAGCTGTTTCAGAGAACTCTGTGCCTGTATATAGTTAACCTTTTACTGCTCAATAATCCCTGGGAGGTGGGGACAGGCAGTGTGGCTTCGGGAGCCCCCAATTAAAAAGCTGTTTCAGAGACGTCTGTGCTGTACACAGTTAACCATTTACTGTTCAATAATCCCTGGGAGCAGAGGACAGGCAGTGTGGCTCCAGGATCCCCCAATTAAAATGCTGTTTCTGTGACCTCTCTGCTGTATATATTTAAGCATTTTCTTCCTCTCAATATTCCCTGGGAGCAGGGAACAGGCTGTTTGGCCACGGGAGCCCCCACTTAAAAAGCTGTTTCAGAGACCTCTGTGCCTGTATATAGTTAACCATTTACTCCTCAATAATCCCTGGGAGCAGGGTACAGGCAGTTTGGCCTCGGGAGCCCCCACTTAAAACGCTGTTTCAGAGACGTCTGTGCCTGTATATAGTTAACTATTTACTGCTCTATAATCCCTGGGAGCAGGGTACAGGCAGAGTGGCCTCGGGTGCCCCCAATAAAAAAGCTGATTCGGTGATCTCTGTGCTGTGTATAGTTAACCATTTACTTCTCAATAATCCGTCGGAGCAGGGGACAGGAAGTGTGTCCTCGGGTGCCCAGAATTAAAAAGCTGTTTCAGTGACCTCTGTGCTGGATATAGTTAACCATTTACTGCTCAATAATCCCTGGGAGCAGTGTACAGGCAGCGTGGCCTCGGGTGCCCCCAATATAAAAGCTGATTCAGTGACCTCTGTGCTGTATATATTTAACCATTTTCTTCCTCTCAATAATACCTGGGAGCAGGGAACAGGCAGTTTGGCCTCGGGAGCCCCCACTTTAAAAGCTGTTTCAGAGACCTCTGTGCCTGTATATAGTTAACCATTTACTGCTCAATAATCCCTGGGAGCAGGGAACAGGCAGTTTGGCCTCGGGAGCCCCCACTTAAAACGCTGTTTCAGAGACGTCTGTGCCTGTATATAGTTAACTATTTACTGCTCTATAATCCCTGGGAGCAGGGTACAGGTAGCGTGGCCTCGGGTGCCCCCAATACAAAAGCTGATTCGGTGATCTCTGTGCTGTGTATAGTTAACCATTTACTTCTCAATAATCCGTCGGAGCAGAGGACAGGCAGTGTGGCTCCGGGAGCCCCCAATTAAAAAGCTGTTTCAGAGACCGCTGTGCTGTATATAGTTAACCATTTACTGCTCAATAATCCCTGGGAGCAGGGGACAAGCAGTGTGGCCTTGGGAGCCCCGAATTAAAAAGCTGTTTCAGAGACTTCTGTGCTGTATATAGTTAACCATTTACTGCTCAATAATCCCTGGGAGCAGGTTACAGGCAGTGAGGCCTCGAGAGCCCCCAATTAAAAAGCTGATTCGGTGATCTCTGTGCTGTATATAGTTAACCATTTACTTCTCAATAATCCCTGGGAGCAGGGGTCAGAGTGTGTGGTCCGGGAGCCCCCAATTAAAAAGCTGTTTCAGAGACCTCTGTGCTGTATATAGTTAACCATTTACTGCTCAATAATCCCCTGGGAGCAAGGGACAGGCAGTGTGGCTCCGGCAGCCCCCAATTAAAAAGCTGTTTTAGAGACCTCTGTGCCTGTATCTTGTTAACAATTTACTGCTCAATAAAAACAGGGAGAAGGGAACAGGCAGTGTGGCCTCGGGAGCCCCCAATTAAAAAGCTGTGTCAGAGACCTCTGTGCTGTATATAGTTAACCATTTACTGCTCAATAATCCCTGGGAGCAGGGGACAGGCAGTGTGGTCCGGGAGCCCTGTTGAAATCTTTAATTTGAAGGGTTCTTAACTTGCCAAACTACGCCATGTTGGGGGAAGCTTAGTTGATGAATCAATGTCCTGGCGCAATGCGACAAGTTGTAAGATTTGTAATATTTCTGGACGACGCCAAATTGTTCGATTCCTAGTATTATTCCGCACCCATCAGCGCCCCAATCATTATGCCCACATCTGCCACGGCATCGGCCCCCTCCACTCCTTCTGGGAGAGCCAGGATCCTCAAATTGTTTCTCCTCGACCTGTTCTCCAGATCTTCGAGTTTTCCCGACCACGTCTTGTGTTGCGCCTCGTGCTACTCCACTCTCACCGCCAGGCCCACGAGCTCGTCGTCATTCTCACTCATTTTTTCCTGGTTCTCCTGGATCTTCACCTCTTGGGATTTCTGGGTTGCTCCAAGTCCTTCAATTATTGCCAGCATAGGCGCCAACATCTCCTTGCGCAGCTCCTCGAAGCAGCGCTTGATGAACTCTTGCATCTCCTCTTTGTCCGTGGGCACCACCATTTTGCTTGTTTTCTCTTTCTTCTCCCGCTGCTCCAGGGCCGCTTTTTTAGCAATTTCGCTGCGGGTCCGGTCCATGCAGGTTAGTAGGGGACCTCTCTCCTCCCTTCCCCACGGTTTGGCTGTATAACAAGTTCCGGTGGGGTCCGTTAGCGAACCCAAAAGTCCGTCTTCGCGGGAGCTGCCGAATCGTGTGGCGGAGCTCCGCATCGCCGCAACCGGAAGTCGCGCCTGTACATCGGTAACCATTTACTGCTCAATAATCCCTGGGAGCAGGAGACAGGCAGTGTGGCCTCGGGAGACCCCAATTAAAAAACTGTTTCACTGACATCTGTGCTGTATATAGTTTTTGTAAGGGCCACGAAGAATCCAGCACGAGTTTTAAGGATACAGAGTAATAACATTTATTTACTATAACATATATACATAACAGTAGCAGTAACTTCCCTTGCTACATACTCCTTCCTCCTGGTTCCTGAATGGTCAGTTTATTTATACTAGGAATTTACTAGTATACTCATTGGGGAAGCTCATACTCCCAGAGGATTGTGGGATTGTCATTAGTCCCCAGCCAATGGTAAGTCGGCAGGTTATAACAATAGTTACTAATTTACTGCTAAATACTCCCTGGGAGCAGGGGTCAGGAGTGTGGCCTCCGGAGCTCCCAATTAAACAGCTGTTTCAGATACATCTGTGCCTGTCTATAGTTAACCATTTACTTCTCAACAATCCCTGGGAGCACGGGAAACGCAGTGTGGTCTCGGGAAACTCTAATTAAAAAGCTGTTTCAGAGACCTCTGTGCTGTATATAGTTAACCATTTACTGCTCAATAATCCCTGGGAGGAGGGGACAGGCAGTGTGGCATCGGGAGCCCCCAATTAAAAAGCTGGTTCAGAAACTTATGTTCCTGTATATAGTTAACCATTTACTGCTCAATAATCCCTGGGAGCAGGGGACAGGCAGTGTGGCCTCGAGAGCCCCCAATTAAAAAGCTGTTTCAGAGATCTCTGTGCCTGTATATAGTTAACCATTTACTGGTCAATAATCCCTGGGAGCAGGGGTCAGGCATTGTGGTCTCGGCAGACCCCAATTTAAAAGCTGTTTCAGTGACCCCTGTGCCTGTACATAGTTAACCATTTACTGCTCAATAATCCCTGGGAGCAGGGGTCAGGCATTGTGGTCTCGGGAGACCCCAATTTAAAAGCTGTTTCAGTGACCCCTGTGCCTGTATATAGTCGGAATAAGGATTGGCTCTAAGGGCTGGGTCGGTCGGGCTGGGGTGTGAAGCGGGGCTGGGCACGTGCCGCGGCTGGACGAGGCGCCGCCCTCCGGGGCGGTGGCGACTCTGGACGCGCGCCGGGCCCTTCCTGTGGATCGCCCCAGCTGCGGTGCTCATCGGCCTCCTCGGCAGGCGAGTGGCCTCGGCCGGCGCCTAGCAGCTGACTTAGAACTGGTGCGGACCAGGGGAATCCGACTGTTTAATTAAAACAAAGCATCGCGAAGGCCGCTGGCGGGTGTTGACGCGATGTGATTTCTGCCCAGTGCTCTGAATGTCAAAGTGAAGAAATTCAATGAAGCGCGGGTAAACGGCGGGAGTAACTATGACTCTCTTTAACTATGACTCTCTTGGATTGGTCTCCGAGGAGAGTCGGCTCTGGATAGTTACCCTTGTGATGTTTTCACGTGCTATTGTCATCACATGGAAAGGTGTGCCTCCACGACGGCCCCGCTGGTAAACTCAGTAGTCGTAAAAGAATACTGAGGGACGAAACGTCGAGAAAAAGCACGAGACGGCTGTTGTGATCTGTGTAGATCCGAGATATCTTGCGATATTGCTATTAAAAAACTTGTGAATATGCTATCAATGATAGATGAGACCGGTTGGGCTGCGTCCCGGAAGAAAAACCGCCCCGCAGAAGCGTCAGCAGCAGCGCTCTGTGAAAAATGCCGATGCTGCCCATGTTCTAGCCGATCCGCCGGGCTACTAACAGCGTCCGCCTCGACCCAATAGTCAGGTGTAGATGCGAGACCAATTTGACATTATCTCCTTCCCTATTGGGAGCTGGATCCGGGTGCCAGACCAAAAAGACCAGTATCCCCAATAGTCGATGACTCAACTGCTATAGAAGAACCTGAGCGGGCGACCCACCCGACAGGAGCAATAGTAACACAAACCTTCTATAGTAAGAAATACAAAAAAGGGAATAAGGGAACGGAAACTGAAACTAATCTGGGGGCACAAGACGAGTGCAATGAACCAGCCGATACGGTCGCCTTCATGGAAGAGGTCGTTATCGAACCCAGTTATGACCGAACAACAGTTAATGAAGTTACGATCCACTATCCCACCGATGCGTTGTACTGCAGAATCTGCGATTCCGTCCTCCCCAGCATGGGACTATTTAATAGTCATATGACAAAACGCCACCAGGTTAAAACCATCAGAACCAAGTGCTCAAAATGCAGCAAAACAGGTGAATACCACGCGATCGCCTGCCACTTTGCAAAGTGCAAAGGGCCAAGGGAAACGGCACCGGCCGGGGCCTTTGGATGCAGCATTTGTGAGACACGGTTCTCGACCAAAAGTGGACTCGGGCAGCATGAACGGCACGAGCACCCGGCTCTGCGGAACGAGAAAAGGCTCGAGTCCACCAAAGTCATAACCAAGCCGGGGAGGCGAGGCCAAGTATGGTCCACAGAGGAGGTTGCCCTCTTGAGACAACTTGAGGTTCGGTTCGAGAATGAGCGGTGTATCAATAAAATGATCGCCGCAAGTTTGACAACCAAGTCTGCGAAACAAATCTCAGACAAACGCAGAATCCTGCCGAGAACGCATACGGTGGCCCCAGACGCTGAGGACCATCTTGCGGAAGATGTCCCAGCACCCGAGCCTGAAGGGGAGACGAGCAGCCCCGAAACGTCAAACCCACGCCCACAGAGAGTATTAAGACCTCCGAAGGTCACCCCTAGACATAGGGAAGTGGATGAACAGCTAACGAAAGCTGAACAGTTACTGGGCGTGAGGAACAACCCCATCAGCCGGGCGAAGGGCATTGGGATAGTGGAGAGTATAACGGATTTGCTGTTAACAAGGGGAAAGAAACACCAGAAAGCTCAAGGGCCTCCAAGAGGTCAGAAAGAACGGAAACGGAAAGAGACGTGCAACGTTAATAGCGGCGCACGGAAAAGGTTGGCCACCCGGAAAGCAGCCTTTAGAGCAACACAGCTGCTCTATAAAAACAATAGGCGCCAACTGGCCCGTCAAATCATGGGCGCCCCATCCACACACACATGTCCTCTACCCATAGAGGAGCTCGAAAAGTGTTTTCGAGAGAAGCTATCGAAACCCAATAATAAGGCGAACGTGAGCAAGTTCGCTAAGTACAAAGGCAATATTGATAGGGGGGAGCTGATGAGACCAATTGAGGAAGAAGAGGTAACGAAAGCGATCAAGGGCGTGAAAGACAAAAGCGCGCCCGGCCCGGATGGCATGACACTGATAGACATCCAGGAAATACATGACGAGGATGATACACGGATTCCTCGGCTCTTCTCCCTTTGGTTAAAATCGGCAACGATCCCCGAATCACTCAAAAAGAGTCGAACGGTCTTGATTCCTAAGTGCGAGGATCAAGAACGCCTGAAAGACATTGACAACTGGCGTCCGATCACCATCGGTCCTATGCTGCTGCGCCTATTCACGAAGATCATGGCGAAACGTCTCAGCGAGACAGTGCGGATCAACCCGCGTCAGAAGGGTTTCCTAGCAGCTACTCCCGGGTGCAATGAAAACATTGCAATCCTCGATAACATCAACAAGGGAGCGAAAAAGAACAGGAAGGGCCTCGCAGTTGTCTTTGTCGATCTGGCCAAGGCGTTCGACTCGGTTGGGCACAAACTCATTGTTAAGGCACTACAAAGAGTGCAGCTACCATCAGATTTCATAACAATGGTCGCAGACCTATATACCGGCAATACCACCAGAGTTGAAGGTAACAAAACCAAAACTCATGAAATAAGCATAGAGAGGGGTGTCAAGCAAGGAGACCCACTCTCGCCAATCCTATTCAACATTGCTCTGGATCCATTGATATGCTCCCTGGAGGAGGCCAACTCAGGGGTAGCCATGCCCCTGGGAGAGGGCCGAGTCAACTGCTCGGCGTTGGCCTTCGCGGATGACATAGCCCTTCTGAGTGACTCTCACGCATGGATGGACAAGAACCTGAAGCTCCTCCAGTCCTTTTGCACAAATACGGGCTTAGCGATTAATATCAATGAGACCAAAGGTTATTTCTTTACCCACAAAGCGAAAACCTTCAGATACAATCATTGCGAAAACTGGAAGCTCGGGAACGAGGTCATCGCGTACATCCCCCCAGGTGAAACAGAGAAATACCTGGGAGCCAGAATAGACCCATGGGCTGGCGTGACAGAAGGGGAGTGGTCGGAAAAGCTCAAAGCCTGGACTAGTGCTTTACAGGCGGCGGCTCTCCGACCGGCACAGAAAATCGAGGTCCTAAAGACCCATGTCATCCCCAGGTTGTATTATCATTTGATCCTTTCCGAGGTATCGCAGAATACGCTCCGTAAACTGGACCAGATCATCCGGAATGCCACGAAAGAACTCCTACACCTTCCCCCGCACGTAACCGACGGACTCCTGTACTCGAGAAACAGGAGTGGTGGTCTGGGAATGCCCAAACTCGAAGTGCAAATACCATCCGCGATCGTTCGCAAAAGAGAAGCACTCGAGAAGTCCACAGACAGGATCATAAGGGCGTCCTTCCAGTACCGGGATGAATGCAATACTGACACCATCGGGGGACTGCGTATGCTGAAAATTCTAAAGGAAGTCGAGGACTTCCTTGCCAGCAAGTCAGATTGCAACCCGGACGAAGAGGACCCCGGAAATCCTGTTGAGGCGACATTGCCCATGGTGGAAGACCAAGACCGGCCCCGAGACAAGCCGGTGAACCGGTACGCTGCGTGGAGAGAGTGGGAGTTCGAAAAGTGGAAAAACCTGATCAGCCAGGGCCCTGGCATCACATACTATCAAAATGATAACATATCCAGTACGTGGATCAGAGCCTTCCACGAAATGAAGTCGTATCGACTTATCAATAACCTGTTGCTGCGCACCAACTTATACCCTACACGGACTACCCTATCAAGGGGACTTCCAAACGCTGTTAAAGCGTGCAGAAGGTGCGAGGCACCAAATGAGACGCTATCACACATCTCGGGTGGCTGCCCGTTTGTGAAGACGGCTAGGATCAAGCGTCACAACAAGATCCTAGACCGGTTGCGCATGTATGTATCCAAGTACGGCTGGACATCCTACATAGAACCAAGGCTAGTGGCAAAAGACGGAACCCTCTGGAAACCTGACGTAATATTCAGGAAGGACCAGAAAATAGCATTGGTGGATGTCACAGTTCGCTACGAGGACAACAACATGTCGCTGGAGAAGGCATGGAATGAGAAAAGGCTGAAATATAACCATCTGGGATCGGAGATCATGGAACTAACAGGAGGTTCACAACTGGAACATTTTGGCTTTGTACTGGGCGCAAGAGGCAAATGGTTGGACCTCAATAACACTCTGTTTACGTTCCTCGGCATCAAGAGATATAAGTCTTTTGCCCAGCAAGTATCCCGACTTACAATCTCCCTGACGCTGGAATTACTGCAAATATTCAGCGACAGGTAAGGGATACTTGAATAAGCTCACAGAACACTAGCTGGGAAGATGTGCCAACCCCGAGGGGTCGGGTAAAGGCAGTCGGAAGGCCTTCTCCCAGGATGCGCGAGCTGGCCTGTCACCCCCCAAAGTAATTGGGAGCCTACGGTTATTGTCACAATGCTGTTCGCTGTCAATTAACTCTGTAATCAAATGATGACCGTCAATCTTTACCTACGGGTAAGATGACATACAGGGTAAGTCTCCCGACACACCGTTAACAACTAACCTGTTCCCAGCTCACATGGGTGCGACACCAAGCTTGTGATCCCGCTGAATGAAAGGTCGTTCATACTGAGCAAAGATCCCCCCGGTCCACCACACAGTCCACCGGGGCTGTAGTAAGACGCTATGGTGGTAGGAAAAACACGTCGACGAGCGACGTAAAGACTCGGAAAAGGCGCTCTCCGGAGTGTAATCAATAGCCAAATGATTGAGTATAAGAATTGGCAAGTCATGTTGCAGCTGTATAGAACCTTAGTTAGGCCACACTTGGAGTATAGTGTTCAATTCTGGTCGCCACACTACCAGAAGGATGTGGAGGCTTTAGAGAGGGTGCAGAAGAGATTTACCAGAATGTTGCCTGGTATGGAGAGCATAAGCTATGAGGAGCGATTGAATAAACTCGGTTTGATCTCACTGGAACGAAGGAGGTTGAGGGGCGACCTGATAGAGGTATACAAAATTATGAGGGGCATAGACAGAGTGGATAGTCAGAGGCTTTTCCCCAGGGTAGAGGGGTCAATTACTAGGGGGCATAGGTTTAAGGTGAGAGGGGCAAGGTTTAGAGTAGATGTACGAGGCAAGTTTTTTACGCAGAGGGTATTGGGTGCCTGGAACTCACTACCGGAGGGGGTAGTGGAAGCAGGGACGATAGGGACATTTAAGGGGCATCTTGACAAATATATGAATAGGATGGGAATAGAAGGATACGGACCCAGGAAGTATAGAAGATTGTAGTTTAGTCGGGCAGTATGGTCGGCACGGGCTTGGAGGGCCGAAGGGCCTGTTCCTGTGCTGTACATTTCTTTGTTCTTTGTTGTTCTTTAATCATTTACTGCTCAATATTCCCTGGGAACAGGGGACAGGCAGTGTGGCCTCGGGAGCCCCCAATTAAAAAGCTGTGTCAGAGACCTCTGTGCTGTATATAGTTAACCATTTACTTCTCAATAATCCATGGGAGCAGGAGACAGGTAGTGTGGCCTCGGGAGTCCCCAAATAAAAAGCTGTTTCAGAGACCTCTGTGCTGTATATAGTTAACCATTTACTTCTCAATAATCCCTGGGAGAAGGGGACTTGCAGTGTGGCCTCGAGAGCCCCCAATTAAATAGCTGTTTCAGAGACCTCTATGCTGTATATAGTTAACCATTTACTTCTCAATAAAGCCTGGGAGCAGGGGACAGGTAGCATGCCCTGGACAGCCCCCAATTGAAAAGCTGTTTCAGAGACCTCTGTGCTATATATAGTTCACCATTTACTTCTCAATAATCCATGGGAGCAGGAGACAGGTAGTGTGGCTTCGTGAGCCCCCAATTAAAAAGCTGTTTCAGACACCTCCATGTGGTGGTATGTATCTGGGATATTAAGGTACCCTGTGATGTCGAGAGGCTATTGGTGGATAGACACTGTATCCCGATTGGATTAACCGCCTACTGGCTCCACCCAGTAAGGCGGCGTATAAGAGCCCGGGTTCTCCCAGCAGCCGCATTCTGTAACTGTGCTGCTGGGGAACAAGTCTGCAGGAAAAGCCATTGATTGACTCCTTCTCATCTCGCCTCGTGAGTGATTGATTGTGCGACAACTTATTCCGCACACTTTAAAGGACATGGAGCTCCGAATCACTCGGGAGTGTCTGCGAATCAGCCCCCACGCGGCAAACTCAGCGGCCACTTTTAAACATTGGGTAGCGTGTTTTCATGGATACCTCCGAACGGCCCCCGGCATACCTACAGAAGACCAGAAAATCCAGGTACTGCATGCCAGGGTGAGCCCGGAATTCTACACTCCCATAAAGGATGTGGACGATTTCCCGACGACGATCGCAATGCTGAGAGGAATCTGCATTAGCCCCGTCGACCAGGTATATGCACGCCACCAGCTCGCGACGAAACGGCAAATCCCCGGAGAATCGCTGGACGAATTCCACAGTGTGCTGTTAATACTGGGGAGAAATGCAACTGCCCATCGGTTTTGGCTAACGAACACAGGGAGCTGCTGGTCTGAGACCAGCGATGGCTGGAGAGAGACGCACTAGGCCTCAAAGAGGCACGCGCCCTCGCGGCCTCGTTCGATGTGGCATTGCAGAACACCTGTGCCTACGCCCGCGACCGCGCGGCAGCCCCCTGGACACTGTGGACCCGCACGCGACCGTACCCCCGGCACATCCCCCGCCCCCCCCCCCCCCCCCCACCCAGCAGGCCTGCGCTTCCAGAGCTACTTTTGTGGGCTGGGGAAACACCCCCGACTTCGCTGCCCGGCCCGCTCAGCCCTCTGTAAAGGCTGCGGCAAAAAGGAGCACTTTGCAGCAGTGTGCCAGGCCCGGGGGTCGCCGCAATCTCCTGGGGAGAACCGCAAACTCACTCCCCCCCCACCGATCCATGTGCAGCGAACGGGCGCCGCCATCTTGGGTCCCGGACTCCATGCGGGAGGGTTGGGCGCCGCCATTTTCTGCTCCTCCGGCAACTTGCGATCCATAGGCGGCGCCACCTTGTCCACCCCCGACCGTGTGAGACCCGTGGACGCCGCCATCTTGGCTGACGTCTAAGGACCCCGGGATGGACGGCCCCACGAGCCTGAAGAAAACGCCCCGATGCAGCAACTGCGACTGGCTTTGTTGACCCTGGACCCATCGCGGCCCTGAACGCTGCAAAAGGCAACAACGACGGTATTCATAAACGGGTACGAGACGCCCTGCCTGATCGACTCTTGGTGCACGAAGAGTTTTCTACATCCCGATACAGTAAGACGCTGTTCCCTTCCGATCCACCCGAGTAATGAAAAAAACATTCTGGCGGCAGAGTCCCATTCTGTAGAGATAAAAGGGTTCTGCATCGCAAACCTCACGGTGCAGGGGAGGGAGTTCTCCCCCACCTCTGCGCTTACACACTCCTGGGGTTGGATTTTCAGTGTAACCTCCAGAGTTTAACGTTTAAATTTGGCGGCCCTATACACCCACTCACTATCTGCAGCCTCACGACCCTCAGTTTTCTATCCTCCTTCCCAGTTCGCGAACCTGACCCCGGATTGCAAACCAGTCGCCACTAGGAGCAGACGGTACAGCGCCCAGGACCGATCTTTTATCCAGTCAGAAGACCAGCGGCTGCTGATGGAAGGCATAATCCAGGCCAGCAAGAGTCCCTGGAGAGCTCAGGCGGTAGTTGTAAAGACCAGGGAGAAGCAGAGGATGGGCGTAGACTATAGTCAAACCATCAATAGGTACACACAGCTGAATGCGTACCCTCTCCCCCGCATATCCGACATGGTCAATTGGATTGCACAGTACAATGTCTTTTCCACGGTGGACCTTAAGTCCGCCTATAACCAGCTCCCCATCCGCCCGAGCGACCGCAAATACACTGCTTTTGAAGCAGGTGGGCGGCTCTATCACATTTTAAGGGTTCCATTCGGTGTCACTAACGGGGTCTCGGTCTTCCAACGGGATATGGACCGAATGGTTGACCAGAACGGTTTGCGGCCTTGACCAGCAAGACCACAACGCCAACCGACGCAAATTCCTCCAGACCGCAAACGCCCTGAATCTCACATACATCAGTGAGAAATGCGTGTTTAGCACCGACTGTCTAGCCATCCTTGGCTACGTAGTGCAAAATGGAGTGATGGGCCCAGGCCCCGAAAGCATGCGCCCCCTCATGGAGTCCCCCCTCCCTCACTGCTCCAAGGCCCTGAAACGCTGCCTGGGCTCTTTCTCTTATTACGCCCAGTGGGTCCTCAACTACGCGGACAGTGTCCGTCCGCTAATCCTGTCTTCGGTCTTTCCCGTGTCGACAGAGGCCCGCCAGGCCTTCAGCCGCATCAAAGCGGATATTGCAAAGGCCACGATGCACGCGATCGACGATTCCCTCCCCTTCCAAGTCGAGAGTGACGCATCCAACGTAGCTCTGGCGTTAACACTCAACCAAGCGGGCAGACCCGTGGCCTTCTTTTCACGCACCCTCCACGCTTCAGAAATCCGCCACTCCTTAGTGGAAAAGGAGGCCCAGGACATAGTGGAAGCTGTGCGGCATTGGACGCATTACATGGCCGGTAGGAGATTCACTCTCCTCACTGACCAACAGTCGGTGGCCTTTATGTTCGATAATGCACAGTGGGTCAAGATCAAGAACGACAAGATCTTGCGGTGGAGGATTGAAATCTCCACCTGTAACTATAAGATCTTGTATCGTCCCGGAATGCTGAACGAGTCTTCAGGTGCCCTATCCCGCGACACATGTGCCAACGCACAAGTGGACCATCTCTGAACCCTTCATGAGAACCTCTGCCACCTGGGGTTCACTCGGTTCTATCACTTTGTTAAGGCCCGCAACCTGTCCTACTCCATCGAGGAGGTCAGGACAGCCACCAGGAACTGCCAAATCTGGACAGAGTGCAAACCGTACTTCTACAGACCATATAAAGTGCATGTGATAAAGGCTTCTGCAGGTTGCTGCATAAGATGAAGATGCATGACATTAAGGGGAAAGTAGTAGCATGGATAGAGCAATGGTTAATTAATAGAAAGCAAAGAGTGGGGATTAATGGGTGTTTCTCTGGTTGGCAATAAGTAGCTAGTGGTGTCCCTCAGGGATCAGTGTTGGGCCCACAATTGTTCACAATTTTCATAGATGATTTGGACTTGGGGACCAAGGGCAATGTGTCCAAATTTGCAGACGACACTGAGATGAGTGGTAAAGCAAAAAGTGCAGAGGATACTGGAAGTCTGCAGAAGGATTTGGATAGGCTAAGTGAACGGGCTAGGGTCTGGCAGATGGAATACATTGTTGACAAATGTGACGTTATCCATTTTGGTAGGAATAACAGCAAAAGGGATTATTATTTAAATGATAAAATATTAAAACATGCTGCTGTGCAGAGGGACGTGGGTGTGCTAGTGTATGAGTCGCAAAAAGTTGGTTTACAGGTGCAACAGGTGATTAAGAAGGCAAATGGAATTTTGTTCTTCATTGCTAGAGGGATGGAATTTAAGACTAGGGAGGTTATCTGCAATTGTATAAGGTGTTAGTGAGGCCACACCTGGAGTATTGGGTTCAGTTTTGGTCTTCTTACTTGAGAAAGGACGCACTGGCACTGGAGGGTGTGCAGAGGAGATTCACTAGGTTAATCCCAGAGCTGAAGGGGTTGGATTACGAGGAGAGGTTGAGCAGACTGGGACTGTACTCGTTGGAATTTTGAAGGATGAGGGGGGATCTTATAGAAACATATACGATTATGAAGGGACTAGATAGGATAGATGCAGGCAGGTTGTTTCCACTGGCGGGTGAAAGCAGAACTAGGGGGCATAGCCTCAAAATAAGGGCAAGTAGATTTAGGACTGAGTTTAGGAGGAACTTCTTCACCCAAAGGGTTGTGAATCTATGGAATTCCTTGCCCAGTGAAGCAATAGAGGCTCCTTCATTGAATGTTTTTAAGATAAAGGTAGACAGTTTTTTGAAGAATAAAGGGATTAAGGGTTATGGTGTTTGGGCCGGAAAGTGGAGCTGAGTCCACAAAAGATCAGCCATGATCTCATTGAATGGGGATGAGGCTCGAGGGGCCAGATGGCCTACTCCTGCTCCTAGTTCTTATGCTCTTATGTTCTTATGTTCCCGCCCCTTTGAGCGCCTCAGTTTGGACTTCAAAGGCCCCCTCCCCTCCACCGCCCGCAACACATACTTCCTGAACGCGATTGACGAGTACTCCCAGTTCCCATTCGTCATCCCTGTCCCGACATGATCGCGGCCACGGTCATTAGAGCCCTTGGCACCATCTTTACACTGTTCGGTTTCCCCGCGGACATACAGAGCGATGGTGGGTCCTCCTTCATGAGCGACGAACTGCGTCAATTCCTGCTCAACAAGGGCATCGCCTCGAGCAGGACGACCAGTTACCCCCCCCCCCCCCCTCCGGGGGAAATGTCAGGGAGAGAGGGGGAACGGAACGGCCTGGAAGACCGTCCTGCTGGCCCTACGGTCCAGAAGTCTCCCAGTTTCCCACTGCAGGAAGTCCTCCCGGACGCCCTCCACTCCATCCAGTCGCTGCTGTGTACAACGACGAATCAAACACCTCACGAACAGCTCCTTGTCTTCCCTAGGAAGTCAACCTCCGGAACGTCACTTCCGACCTTGCTGGCAGCACCGGGACCCAGCCTGCTCCAGAAGCATGTGCGGACGCACAAATCGGACCCGTTGGTCGAGAGGGTTCATCTCCTCCACGCAAACCCTCAATACTCCTACGTGGCGTACCCCGACGGCCGACAGGACACGGTCTCCCTGCGGGACCGGGCACCCGCCGGAGCTTCACCCCCCCCCCAACACCAGTTACCACCTATGGATCTTCACCCCCCCCCCCAACACCAATCACCCCCTCTGGACCTCCACCGCCCGCAACACCAGGCACCACCTATGGAGCTCCACACACACCCCCAACACAAGTCACCCCCTCTGGACCTCCCCCCCCCCCCCCCAACACCAATCACCACCCCCCCCCCCGACCGGCGCACCACACAGCTACCCCCTACCGGTTCGATCGGTCCTTCCCCCGGCCCCGGGGTATTGGAGCGGGAAGAGGCATCTCGATGCTCCCAGAGACGATGGGGCCCGAACCAGCGCCTGCATCACCACCAGGGCGAAGACGATTGGCGAGGAAGGCCAGGGCACCCATTCGACTCATCGAATCAGTACAGTAAAGCAAGAAATGTCTCTGTAAATAATTATTTTTTGGTTGCCTAGTAAAAGCGGCATTGTAAGTAGTACAAGTAGTTGATATCGGAGCACAGGCGGCATCCTAGGTACCGACTCTCTAAACCCCTACCACCATACAGCCCACTACTGCGCCGGGTCCTTTTTCAACAAGGGGTGAATGTGGTGGTATGTATTAGGGGTATTACGGTACCCTGTGATTCCGAGAGCCTATTGGTAGATAGTCGCTGGTTCACGATTGGATCAGCCAGCTACTGGCTCCACCCAGTTAGGCGGAGTGTAAGACCCCGGGTACTCCCAGCAGCCCCATTCTGTAACTGTTCTGCTGGGGAATAAGTATGCGTAACAAAGCCATCGTTCAACTCCTTCTCATCTCGTCTCATGAGTGATTGATTCTGCTACACTCTGTGCCTGTACACAGTTAACCATTTACTGCTCAATAATCCCTGGGAGCAGGGGTCAGGCAGTGTGCCCTCGGGAGCCCCCAATTAAAAAGCTGTTTCAGAGTCCTCTGTGCCTGTATATAATTAACCATTTACTGCTCAATAATCCCTGGGAGTAGGGGACAGGCAGTGGGGATCCGGGAGCCCCCAATTAAAAAGCTGTTTCAGAGACCTCTGTGCTGCATGTAGTTAACCATTTACGTTTTCCTCAATAATCACCTTTCGTGTGATACAAGGAGCCCCTGCAGTGCTGCCTCAAACCACCACAGTGTAATGGTCACCATTACTGAGACGTGTTTTTAAATTCCGGATACGGAAACGGACAATGGAACTGTGACGTTAACAGCCCCTGACAGGACCATCCACAGCCTGGTGTCAGGCTCCAGGCCGTGCTGAAGGAGGTGACACCGTTCTGTAACCAGTGCCTTGTTATATCAGATTTCACAGGACCATCCACAGCCTGGTGTCAGGCTCCAGGCCGTGCTGAAGGAGGCGACACCGTTCTGTAACCAGCTCCTTGTTTTCTCAGATTTGATAGGAACATCCACAGCCTGGTGTCAGGCTGCAGGCCGTGCTGAAGGACGCGACACCGTCTGTAACCAGCACCTTGTTATATCAGATTTCACAGGACCATCCACAGCCTGGTGTCAGGCTCCAGGCCGTGCAGAAGGAGGCAACACCGTTCTGTAACCAGCACCGTGTTATATCAGATTTGACAGGACCATCCACAGTCTGGTGTCAGGCTCCAGACCGTGCTGAAGGAGGCGACACTGTTCTGTAACCAGCACCTTGTTATATCAGATTTGACAGGACCATCCACAGCCTGGTGTCAGGCTCCAGGCCGTGCTGAAGGAGGCGACAACGTTCTGTAACCAGCTCCTTGTTATATCAGATTTGACAGGACCATCCACAGCCTGGTGTCAGGCTCCAGGCCGTGCTGAAGGAGGCGACACCTTTCTGTAACCAGCACCTTGTTATATCTGATTTGACAGGACCATCCACAGCCTGGTGTCAGTCTCCAGGCCGTGCTGGAGGAGGCGACACCGTTCTGTAACCAGCTCCTTGTTGTATCAGATTTGACAGGACCATCCACAGCCTGGTGTCAGGCTCCAGGCCGTGCTGAAGGAGGTGACACAGTTCTGTAACCAGCTCCTTGTTATATCAGATTTGACAGGACCATCAACAGCCTGGTGTCAGGCTCCAGGCCGTGCTGAAGGAGGTGACACAGTTCTGTAACCAGCAGTGTTATTTCAGATTTGACAGGACCATCCACAGCCTGGTGCCAGGCTCCAGGCCGTGCTGAAGGAGGCGACACCGTTCTGTAAGCAGCACCGTGTTATATCAGATTTGACAGGACCATCCACAGCCTGGTATCAGGCTCCAGGCCGTGCTGAAGGAGCGACACCGTTCTGTAACCAGCAGTGTTATATCAGATTTGACAGGACCATCAACAGCCTGGTGTCAGGCTCCAGGCCGTGCTGAAGGAGGTGACACAGTTCTGTAACCAGCAGTGTTATTTCAGATTTGACAGGACCATCCACAGCCTGGTGTCAGGCTCCAGGCCGTGCTGAAGGAGGCGACAACGTTCTGTAACCAGCTCCTTGTTATATCAGATTTGACAGGACCATCCACAGCCTGGTGTCAGGCTCCAGGCCGTGCTGAAGGAGGCGACACCGTTCTGTAACCAGCTCCTTGTTATATCAGATTTGACAGGACCATCCACAGCCTGGTGTCAGGCTCCAGGCCGTGCGGAAGGAGGCGACACCGTTCTGTAACGAGCTCCTTGTTATATCAGATCTCACAGGACCATCCACAGTCTGGTGTCAAGCTCCAGGCCGCGCTGAAGGAGGCGACACCGTTCTGTAACCAGCTCGTTGTTATATCAGATTTGACAGGACCATCCACAGCCTGGTGTCAGGCTCCAGGCCGTGCTGAAGGAGGCGACACCGTTCTGTAACCAGCACCTTGTTATATCAGATTTGACAGGACCATCCACAGCCTGGTGTCAGGCTCCAGGCCGTGCTAAAGGAGGTGACGCCATTTTGTAACCAGCTCCTTGTTATATCAGATTTCACAGGACCATCCACAGCCTGGTGTCAGGTTCCAGGCCGTGCTGAAGGAGGCGACACCGTTCTGTAACCAGCACCTTGTTATATCAGGTTTGACAGGCCCATCCACAGCCTGGTGTCAGGCTCCAGGCCGTGCTGAAGGAGGCGACACCGTTCTGTAACCAGCACCTTGTTGTATCAGATTTGCCTCACACTTTGCTCCCGGGTTGGAGAAGTTTGGTAAAGTCTCCTTGTAATTCCCCAAGATAATGGCCCAGAGACCATTCTCCTGTATCTGTTCGTCTCTTCTCTCTCTGCAGCCTTTGCTCCATTTGTTGGTCATGTTCCAGACCCAGATTCACGGTAACTACAGTCCCCAGATCTCGTTTAGAGCTGGGTCATGACATTATCTGTTCTCCTTTAATATCAGCAACAGCTCACCACACAAACTGCAGACACAAATCCTCAGCATCTCCACTCACCTCCCAATAACACAACTTGCACAAACGCATCCTCAGCATCTCCTCTCACCTCCCAATAACCCAACCTGCAGAAACCCATCCTCAGCATCTTCACGAACCTCCCAATAACACAACCTGCAGAAACCTATCCTCCGCATCTTCACTAACCTCCCAATAACACACCCTGCAGAAACCCACCCTCAGCATCTCCAATCACCTCCCAATAACACAACCTGCAGAAACCCATCCTCAGCATCTTCACTCAGCTCCCAATAACACAACCTGCAGAAACCCATCCTCAGCATCTCCACTCACCTTCCAAGAACACAACCTGCAGATATCCATCCTCAGCATCTCCACTCACATTCCAATAACACAACCTGCAGAAACCCATCGTCAGCATCTCCACTCAAATCCCAATAACACGACTTGCACAAACCCATCCTCAGCATCTCCACTCACCTCCAAATAACACAACCTGCAGAAAACCATCCTCAGCATCTCCACTTACCTCCCAATAACACAAACCGCAGAAACACATACTCAGCATCTTCACGAACCTTCCAATAACACAACCTATACAATCCCATCCTCAGCATCTTAACTAATCTTAGACTAACACAACCTGCAGAAACACATACTCAGCATCGCCAATCAGCTCCCAATAACACAACCTGCAGAAACCCATTATTAGCATCTGCTCTCACCCCGCAATTACACAACCTCAGAAACACATCCTCAGCATCTCCACTCACCTCCCAATAACACAGCCTGCAGAACCCCATCCTCAACATCTCCACTCACCTCCCAATAACACAACCTGCAGAAACCCATCCTCAGCATCGCCACTCGCCTCCCAATAACACAACCTGCAGAAACCCATCCTCAGCATCTTCACTAATCTTTGACTAACACAAACTTCAGAAACCCATCGACAGCATCACCACTAACCTCCCAATAACACACCCTGCAGAAACCCGTCCTCAGCATCTCCAATCACCTTCCAATAACACAACCTGCAGAAACCCGTACTCAGCATCTCCACTCACCTCCCAATAACACAACCTGCAGAAACCCATCCTCAGCATCTCCACTCGCCTCCCAATAACACAATGGGC
The DNA here is from genome assembly GCF_047496885.1 of Scyliorhinus torazame. Classification (NCBI taxonomy): domain Eukaryota; kingdom Metazoa; phylum Chordata; class Chondrichthyes; order Carcharhiniformes; family Scyliorhinidae; genus Scyliorhinus; species Scyliorhinus torazame. Next base: position 118,073,081 of record NC_092726.1, on the reverse strand, counting down.
AGATAACATCATCTGCATCTCCATTCAAGTCCCAATAACACAGCCTGCTGAAATCCATCCCGAGCATTCACTAACCTTCCAATAACACAACCTGCAGAAACCCATCCTCAGCATCTTCACTCACCTCCCAATAACACAACCTGCTGAAACCCATCCTCAGCATGTTCACTGACCTCCAAATAGCACATCCTGCATAAACCCATCGTCAGCATCTCCACTCACCTCCCGATAACACAACCTGAAGAAACCCATGCTCAGCATCTCCACACACCTCCCAACAATATAACCTGCAGAAACCCATGCTCAGCATCTCCACTAACCTCCCAATAACACAACCTGCAGAAACCCAGCCTCAGCATCTCCACTCACCTCCCAATAACACAATCTGCAGAACCACAACCTCAGGAACCTCTCTCACCTCGCAATAACACAATCTACAGAACCACAACCTTAGCAACCTCTCTCAACTCCCAATAACACAACCTGCAGAAACCCATCCTCACCATCTATGCTTACCTTCCATTAAGACAACCTGCAGAAACTCATCCTCAGCATCTGCACTCACCTCCCAATAACACATCCTGCAGAAACCTATCCTCAGCGTCTCCACTCACCTTCCAAATACACAACCTGCAGAAGGCCACCCTCAGCATATCCACTAACCTTCCAATAACACAACCTGCAGAAACCCAATCTCATTATCTTCACTCACCTTCAAATAACACAACCTGAAGAAACCTAACCTCAGCATATCCACCATCCTTCCAATAATACAACCTGCACAAACCCATCCTCAGCATCTCCACGAACCTCCCACTAACACAACCTGCAGAAACTCGTTCTCAGCATCTCCACTCACCTTCCAATGACACAACCTTCAGAAACCCATCCTCAGAGTCTTCACTAACCTGCCAATAACACAACCTGCAGAAACCCATCCTCAGCATCTCTACGAACCTCCCACTAACACAACCCGCAGAAACTCATCCTCAGCATCTTCACTAACGTTCCAATAACACAACCTGCAGAAAACTATCCTCAGCATCTCCACTCGCCTTCCAAGATCACAACCCGCAGAAACCGATTCTCAGCATCTTCACTCACCTCCTAATAACAAAACCTGCTGAAACCCATCCTCATCATCTTCACTCACCTCCCAATCACACAACCTGCAGAAACCCATCATCAGCATATCCACTCACCTCCCAATAACACAACCTGCAGAAACCAATCCTCAGTATCCTTCACTCACCGCAAATTAACACAACCTGCAGACACCCATCCTCAGCATCTCCACTCACCTCCCAATAACACAACCTGCTGAAAATCATCCTCAGCATCTTCAGTCACCTCCCAATCACACAACCTGCAGAAACCCATCCTCAGCATCTACACTCACCTCCCAATAACACAACCTGCAGAAACCAATCCTCAGTATCCTTCACTCACCGCAAATTAGCACAACTTGCAGACACCCATCCTCAGCATCTTCACTCACCTCCCAATAACAAAACCTGCAGAACCCCATCCTCAGCATCTCCACCCACCCCCCAATAATGCAACCTGCAGAAACCCATCCTCAGCAACTCCACTCACCTACCAATAACAAAACCCGCAGAACCCCATCCTCAGCATCTCCACTCTCTTCCAAATAACACAACCTGCAGAAACCCATCCTCAGCATCTCAACTAACCTCCCAATAACACAACCTGCAGAAACCCATCCTCAGCCTCTCCACCTACCTTCCAATAACACAACCTGCAGAAACCCATCCTCAGCATCTCCACGAACTTCCCAGTAAGACAACCCGCTGAAACTCATCCTCAGCATCTTGACTAATGTTCCAATAACACAACCTGCAGAAAACCATCCTCAGCATCTCCACTCGCCTTCCAATAGCACAACACGCAGAAACCCATTCTCAGCATCTTCACACACCTCCAAATATCGCAACTGCAGAAACCCACCCTCAGCATCTCCACTCACCTTCCAAGAACACAACCTGCAGAAACCCATCCTCAGCATCTCCACTCACCTCCCAATAACACAACCTGCAGAAACCCATCCTCAGCATCTTCACTCACCTCCCAATAACACAATGGGCAGATAAACATCATCTGCATCACCATTCAAGTCCCAATAACACAGCCTGCTGAAATCCATCCCCAGCATTCACTAACCTTCCAATAACACAACCTGCAGAAACCCATCCTCAGCATCTCCACGAACCTCCCACTAACACAACCCGCAGAAACTCATCCTCAGCATCTTCACTAACGTTCCAATAACACAACCTGCAGAAAACTATCCTCAGCATCTCCACTCGCCTTCCAAGAACACAACCCGCAGAAAACGATTCTCAGCATCTTCACTCACCTCCTAATAACAAAACCTGCTGAAACCCATCCTCATCATCTTCACTCACCTCCCAATCACACAACCTGCAGAAACCCATCATCAGCATATCCACTCACCTCCCAAAAACACAACCTGCAGAAACCAATCCTCAGTATCCTTCACTCACCGCAAATTAACACAACCTGCAGACACCCATCCTCAGCATCTCCACTCACCTCCCAATAACACAACCTGCTGAAACTCATCCTCAGCATCTTCAGTCACCTCCCAATCACACAACCTGCAGAAACCCATCCTCAGCATCTACACTCACCTCCCAATAACACAACCTGCAGAAACCAATCCTCAGTATCCTTCACTCACCGCAAATTAGCACAACTTGCAGACACCCATCCTCAGCATCTTCACTCACCTCCCAATAACAAAACCTGCAGAACCCCATCCTCAGCATCTCCACCCACCCCCCAATAATGCAACCTGCAGAAACCCATCCTCAGCAACTCCACTCACCTACCAATAACAAAACCCGCAGAACCCCATCCTCAGCATCTCCACTCTCTTCCAAATAACACAACCTGCAGAAACCCATCCTCAGCATCTCAACTAACCTCCCAATAACACAACCTGCAGAAACCCATCCTCAGCATCTCCACCTACCTTCCAATAACACAACCTGCAGAAACCCATCCTCAGCATCTCCACGAACTTCCCACTAAGACAACCCGCTGAAACTCATCCTCAGCATCTTGACTAATGTTCCAATAACACAACCTGCAGAAAACCATCCTCAGCATCTCCACTCGCCTTCCAATAGCACAACACGCAGAAACCCATTCTCAGCATCTTCACACACCTCCAAATATCGCAACTGCAGAAACCCACCCTCAGCATCTCCACTCACCTTCCAAGAACACAACCTGCAGAAACCCATCCTCAGCATCTCCACTCACCTCCCAATAACACAACCTGCAGAAACCCATCCTCAGCATCTTCACTCACCTCCCAATAACACAATGGGCAGATAAACATCATCTGCATCACCATTCAAGTCCCAATAACACAGCCTGCTGAAATCCATCCCCAGCATTCACTAACCTTCCAATAACACAACCTGCAGAAACCCATCCTCAGCATCTCCACGAACCTCCCACTAATACAACTCGCAGAAACTCATCCTCAGCATCTTCACTAACGTTCCAATAACACAACCTGCAGAAAACTATCCTCAGCATCTCCACTCGCCTTCCAAGAACACAACCCGCAGAAAACGATTCTCAGCATCTTCACTCACCTCCTAATAACAAAACCTGCTGAAACCCATCCTCATCATCTTCACTCACCTCCCAATCACACAACCTGCAGAAACCCATCATCAGCATATCCACTCACCTCCCAATAACACAACCTGCAGAAACCAATCCTCAGTATCCTTCACTCACCGCAAATTAACATAACCTGCAGACACCCATCCTCAGCATCTCCACTCACCTCCCAATAACACAACCTGCTGAAACACATCCTCAGCATCTTCACTCACCTCCCAATCACACAACCTGCAGAAACCCATCCTCAGCATCTACACTCACCTCCCAATAACACAGCCTGCAGAAACCAATCCTCAGTATCCTTCACTCAGCGCAAATTAGCACAACTTGCAGACACGCATCCTCAGCATCTCCACCCACCCCCCAATAATGTAAACTGCAGAAACCCATCCTCAGCAACTCCACTCACCTACCAATAACAAAACCTGCAGAACCCCATCCTCAGCATCTCCACTCTCCTCCCAATAACACAACCTGCAGAAACCCATCCTCAGCATCTCCACTCACCACCCAATAATACAACCTGCAGAAACCCATCCTCAGCATCTCAACTAACCTCCCAATAACACAACCTGCACAAACTCATCCTCAGCATCTCCACCTACCTTCCAATAACACAACCTCAGAAACCCATCCTCAGCATATCCAATCACCTCCCAAGAACACAACCTGCAGAATCCAATCCACAGTATCCTTCACTCACCGCAAATTAACACAACCTGCAGACACCCATCCTCAGCATCTTCACTCACCTCCCAATAACAAAGCCTGCAGAAACCCGTCCCCAGCATCTCCACTCACCCCCCAATTATACAAACTGCAGAAACCCATCCGCAGCATCACCACTAAACTTCCAATAACACAACCTGCAGAAACCCATCCTCAGCTCCTCCACTCACCTGCCAATAACACAACCTGCAGAAATCCGTTCTCAGCATCTTTTCTCACCTCCCAATAACACAACCTACAGAAACCCATCCTAAGCATCTCCACTAACTTCCCAATAAAAATACCGACAGAAACCCATCCTCAGTATCTCCACTAACCTCACACTAACACAACATGCAAAAACCCATCCTAAGCATCACCATTAACATCCCAATAACACAACTTGCAGAACCCCATACTCAGCATCTTCACTAACCTTCCAATAACACAACCTGCAGAAAACCCTTCCTCAGCATTTTCACTCACCTCCCAATAACACAACCTGCAGAAACCCATCCTCAGCATCTCCACTCAGCTCACAATAACACAACCTGCAGAAACTCATCCTCAACATCTCCAGTCACCTCCCAATAACAAAACCTGCAGGACCCCATCCTTAGCATCTGCACTCACCCCCCAATAATACAACGTGCAGAAACCCATCCTCATCATCTCCACTCTCCTCCCAATAACACAACCTCCAGAAACCCATCCTCAGCATCTCCACTCACCTTCCAAGAACACAACCTGCAGAAACCCATCCTCAGCATCTCCACTCACCTCCCAATAACACAACCTGCAGAAACCCATCCTCAGCATCTCCACTCACAGCCCAATAACACAACTTGCACAAACCCATCCTCAGCATCTCCACTCACCTCCCAATAACACAATCTGCAGAAACACATACTCAGCATATTCACGAATCTTCCAATAACACAACCTATACAATCCCATCCTCAGCATCTTAACTAATCTTAGACTAACACAACCTGCAGAAACACATACTCAGCATCTTCACTAACTTTCCAATAACACAACCTGCAGAAACCCATTATCAGCATCAGCACTCACCCCGCAATAACACAACCTCAAAAACCCATCCTCAGCATCTCCACTAACCTCACAATAACACAACTTGTAGAAAACCATCCTCAGCATCTTCACTATCCATCCAATAATACACTTGCAGAAACCAATCTTTAGTATCTTCACGACCCTTCCAAAAACACAACCTACAGAAACCCATCCTCCGCATCTCCACTAACCTCCCAATAACACAATCTGCAGAAACCCACCCTCAGCATCTTCACTAATCTTAGACTAACACAAACTTCAGAAACCCATCCACAGCATCACCACTAACCTCCCAATAACACACCCTGCAGAAACCCGTACTCAGCATCTCCAATCACCTTCCAATAACACAACCTGCAGAAAACCTTCCTCAGCATTTTCACTCAACTCCCAATTACACAACCTGCAGAAACCAATCCTCAGCATTTTCACTCACCTTCGAATAAGACAACCTGCAGAAACCCATCCTCAGCATCGCCAATCAGCTCCCAATAACACAACCTGGAGAAAAACAATCTCAGCCTCTTCACTAACTTTCCAATAACACACAGTGCAGGCACCCATCCTCAGCATCTTCACTCACCTCCCAATAACAAAACCTGCAAACCCCATCCTCAGCATCTCCACCCACCCCCCAATAATGCAAACTGCAGAAACCCATCCTCAGCAACTCCACTCACCTACCAATAACAAAACCTGCAGAACCCCATCCTCAGCATCTCCACTCTCCTCCCAATAACACAACCTGCAGAAACCTATCCTCAGCATCTCAACTAACCTGCCAATAACACAACCTGCACAAACTCATCCTCAGCATCTCCACCTACCTTCCAATAACACAACCTGCAGAAACCCATCCTCAGCATATCCATCACCTCCCAAGAACACAACCTGCAGAATCCAATCCTCAGTATCCATCACTCACCGCAAATTAACACAACCTGCAGACACCCATCCTCAGCATCTTCACTCACCTCCCAATAACAAAGCCTGCAGAACCCCATCCCCAGCATCTCCACTCACCCCCCAATAATACAAACTGCAGAAACCCAACCTTAGCATCTCTACTCACCTCCCAATAACACAACCTGCAGAAACCCATCCTCAGCATCTCCACTAACCTCCCAATAACACAAACTGCAGTAACCCATCCGCAGCATCTCCACTAAACTTCCAATAACACAACCTGCAGAAACCCATCCTCAGCTCCTCCACTCACCTCCCAATAACACAACCTGCAGAAATCCGTTCTCAGCATCTTTTCTCACCTCCCAGTAACACAACCTACAGAAACACATCCTCAGCATCTCCACTAACTTCCCAATAAAAATACCTGCAGAAACCCATCCTCAGTATCTCCACTAACCTCAGACTAACACAACATGCAAAAACCCATCCTAAGCATCACCATTAACCTTCCAATAACACAACCTGCAGAAAACCTTCCGCAGCATTTTCACTCACCTCCCAATAACACAACCTGCAGAAACCCATCCTCAGCATCTCCACTCACCTCACAATAACACAACCTGCAGAAACTCATCCTCAACATCTCCAGTCACCTCCCAGTAACAAAACCTGCAGGACCCCATCCTTAGCATCTCCACTCACCCCCCAATAATACAACGTGCAGAAACCCATCCTCATCATCTCCACTCTCCTCCCAATAACACAACCTCCAGAAACCCATCCTCAGCATCTCTACTAACCTTCCAAAACACAACCTGCAGAAACCCATCCTCAGCATCTTCACTCACCTCCCAATAACACAACCTGCAGAAACCCTTCCTCAGCATCTTCACTCACCTCCAAATAACGCAAGCTGCAGGTACCCATCTTCAGCATCTCCACTCACCTTCCAATAAAACACCCTGCAGTAACCCATCCTCAGCATCTCCACTCACCTCCCAATAACACAATCTGCAGAAAACCATCCTCAGCATCTCCACTTACCTCCCAATAACACAAACCGCAGAAACAGATCCTCAGCATATTCACGAATCTTCCAATAACACAACCGATACAATCCCATCCTCAACATCTTAACTAATCTTAGACTAACACAACCTGCAGAAGCACATACTCAGCATCTTCACTAACTTTCCAATAACAGAACCTGCAGAAACCCATTATCAGCATCAGCACTCACCCCGCAATAACACAACCTCAAAAACCCATCCTCAGCATCTCCAATCAGCTCCCAATAACACAACCTGTAGAAAACCATCCTCAGCATCTTCACTATCCATCCAATAATACACTTGCAGAAAACCATCTTTAGTATCTTCACGATCCTTCCAAAAACACAACTTACAGAAACCCATCCTCCGCATCTCCACTAACCTCCCAATAACACAACCTGCAGAAACCTATCCTCAGCATCTTCACTAATCTTAGACTAACACAAACTTCAGAAACCCATCCACAGCATCACCACTAACCACCCAATAACACACCCTGCAGAAACCCGTACTCAGCATCTCCAATCACCTTCCAATAACACAACCTGCAGAAAAACATCGTCAGCATCTTCACTAACCTTCCAATAACACAACCTGCAGAATCCCATCCTCAGCATTTTCACTCAACTTCGAATAAGACAACCTGCAGAAACCCATCCTCAGCATCGCCAATCAGCTCCCAATAACACAACCTGGAGAAAAACAATCTCAGCCTCTTCACTAACTTTCCAATAACACACAGTGCAGACACCCATCCTCAGCATCTTCACTCACCTCCCAATAACAAAACCTGCAAACCCCATCCTCAGCATCTCCACCCACCCCCCAATAATGCAAACTGCAGAAACCCATCCTCAGCAACTCCACTCACCTACCAATAACAAAACCTGCAGAACCCCATCCTCAGCATCTCCACTCTCCTCCCAATAACACAACCTGCACAAACTCATCCTCAGCATCTCCACCTACCTTCCAATAACACAACCTGCAGGAACCCATCCTCAGCATATCCAATCACCTCCCAAGAACACAACCTGCAGAATCCAATCCTCAGTATCCTTCACTCACCGCAAATTAACACAACCTGCAGACACCCATCCTCAGCATCTTCACTCACCTCCCAATAACAAAGCCTGCAGAACCCAATCCCCAGCATCTCCACTCACCCCCCCAATAATACAAACTGCAGAAACCCAACGTTAGCATCTCCACTCACCTCCCAATAACATAACCTGCAGAAACCCATCCTCAGCATCTCCACTAACCTCCCAATAACACAAACTGCAGTAACCCATCCGCAGCATCTCCACTAAACTTCCAATAACACAACCTGCAGAAACCCATCCTCAGCATATCCATCACCTCCCAAGAACACAACCTGCAGAATCCAATCCTCAGTATCCATCACTCACCGCAAATTAACACAACCTGCAGACACCCATCCTCAGCATCTTCACTCACCTCCCAATAACAAAGCCTGCAGAACCCCATCCCCAGCATCTCCACTCACCCCCCAATAATACAAACTGCAGAAACCCAACCTTAGCATCTCTACTCACCTCCCAATAACACAACCTGCAGAAACCCATCCTCAGCATCTCCACTAACCTCCCAATAACACAAACTGCAGTAACCCATCCGCAGCATCTCCACTAAACTTCCAATAACACAACCTGCAGAAACCCATCCTCAGCTCCTCCACTCACCTCCCAATAACACAACCTGCAGAAATCCGTTCTCAGCATCTTTTCTCACCTCCCAATAACACAACCTACAGAAACCCATCCTAAGCATCTCCACTAACTTCCCAATAAAAATGCCTGCAGAAACCCATCCTATGTATCTCCACTAACCTCACACTAACACAACATGCAAAAACCCATCCTAAGCATCACCATTAACCTCCCAATAACACAACTTGCAGAACCCCATACTCAGCTTCTTCACTAACCTTCCAATAACACAACCTGCAGAAAACCTTCCGCAGCATTTTCACTCACCTTCGAATAAGACAACCTGCAGAAAACCGTCCTCAGTATCTCCACTCACCACCCAATAACACAACCTGCAGAAACCCATCCTCAGCATCGCCAATCAGCTCCCAATAACACAACCTGGAGAAAAACAATCTCAGCCTCTTCACTAACTTTCCAATAACACACTGTGCAGACACCCATCCTCAGCATCTTCACTCACCTCCCAATAAAACAACCTGAACAAACCCATCCTCAGAATCTTCACTGACCTCCCAATAACACAACTTGCAGAAGCCCATCCTCAGCATCTATACTGACCTCCCAATAACACAACATGCAGAACCCCATTCTCAGCATCTCCACACTCCTAGCGATAACATAACCTGCAGAAATCCATTCTCATCATCTTTACTCACCTCCCAATAACACAACTTGCAGAAACCCATCCTCAGCATCTCCACTCACCTCCCAATAACACAATCTGCAGAACCACAACATCAGCAACCTCTCTCACCTCCCAATAACAAACCTGCAGAAACCCATCCTAAGCATTACCATTAACCTCCCAATAACACAACCTGCAGAACCCGATACTCAACATCTTCACTAACCTTCCAATAACACAACCTGCAGAAAACCTTCCTCAGCATCTTCTCTCACCTCCCAATAACAAAACCTGCAGAACCCCATCCTCAGCATCTCCACTCACCCCCCAATAATACAACCTGCAGAAACCCATCCTCAGCATCTCCACTCACCTCCCAATAACAAAACCTGCAGAACCCCATCCTCAGCATCTACACTTTCCTCCCAATAACACAACCTGCAGAAACCCATCCTCAGCATCTCCACCTACCTTCCAATAACACAACCTGCAGAAACCCATCCTCAGCATCTCCACGAACCTCCCACTAACACAACCCGCAGAAACTCATCCTCAGCATCTTCACTAACGTTCCAATAACACAACCTGCAGAAACCCATTCTCAGCATCTCCACTCGCCTTCCAATAGCACAACCCGCTGAAACCCATTATCAGCATCTCCACTCAACTTCCAACAACACGACCTGCAGAAACACATCCTCAGCGTCTTCACAAAACTTCCAATAACAACCTGCTGAAACCTATCCTCAGCATCTTCACTCACCTCCCAAGCACACAACCTGCAGAAACCCATCCTCAGCATCTTCACTCACCCCCCAATAACACAACCTGCAGAAACCCAACCTTAGCATCACCACTCACCTCCCAATAACAAAACCTGCAGAACCCCATTCTCAGCATCTCCACACTCCTACCAATAACATAACATTCAGAAACCAATCCTCTGCATCTTCACTAAACTTCGAATAACACAACATGCAGAAACCAATCCTCAGCGTCTTCACTAACCTGCCAATAACACAACCTGCAGAAACCCATCCTCAGCATCTCCACGAACCTCCCACTAACACAACCCGTAGAAACTCATCCTCAGCATCTTCACTAACGTTCCAATAACACAACCAGCAGAAACCGATCCTCAGCATTCCCACTCGCCTTCCAAGAACACAACCCGCAGAAACCGATTCTCAGCATCTCCACTCACCTCCTAATAACACAACCCGCAGAAACCCATCCTCAGCATATCCACTCACCTCCCAATAACACAACCTGCAGAAACCAATCCTCAGCATCTCCACTCACCTCCCAATAAAACAACCTGAACAAACCCATCCTCAGAATCTTCACTGACCTCCCAATAACACAACTTGCAGAAGCCCATCCTCAGCATCTATACTGACCTCCCAATAACACAACATGCAGAACCCCATTCTCAGCATCTCCACACTCCTAGCGATAACATAACCTGCAGAAATCCATTCTCATCATCTTTACTCACCTCCCAATAACACAACTTGCAGAAACCCATCCTCAGCATCTCCACTCACCTCCCAATAACACAATCTGCAGAACCACAACATCAGCAACCTCTCTCACCTCCCAATAACAAACCTGCAGAAACCCATCCTAAGCATTACCATTAACCTCCCAATAACACAACCTGCAGAACCCGATACTCAGCATCTTCACTAACCTTCCAATAACACAACCTGCAGAAAACCTTCCTCAGCATCTTCTCTCACCTCCCAATAACAAAACCTGCAGAACCCCATCCTCAGCATCTCCACTCACCCCCCAATAATACAACCTGCAGAAACCCATCCTCAGCATCTCCACTCACCTCCCAATAACAAAACCTGCAAAACCCCATCCTCAGCATCTACACTCTCCTCCCAATAACACAACCTGCAGAAACCCATCCTCAGCATCTCCACCTACCTTCCAATAACACAACCTGCAGAAACCCATCCTCAGCATCTCCACGAACCTCCCACTAACACAACCCGCAGAAACTCATCCTCAGCATCTTCACTAACGTTCCAATAACACAACCTGCAGAAACCCATTCTCAGCATCTCCACTCGCCTTCCAATAGCACAACCCGCTGAAACCCATTATCAGCATCTCCACTCAACTTCCAACAACACGACCTGCAGAAACACATCCTCAGCGTCTTCACAAAACTTCCAATAACAACCTGCTGAAACCTATCCTCAGCATCTTCACTCACCTCCCAAGCACACAACCTGCAGAAACCCATCCTCAGCATCTTCACTCACCCCCCAATAACACAACCTGCAGAAACCCAACCTTAGCATCACCACTCACCTCCCAATAACAAAACCTGCAGAACCCCATTCTCAGCATCTCCACACTCCTACCAATAACATAACATTCAGAAACCAATCCTCTGCATCTTCACTAAACTTCGAATAACACAACATGCAGAAACCAATCCTCAGCGTCTTCACTAACCTGCCAATAACACAACCTGCAGAAACCCATCCTCAGCATCTCCACGAACCTCCCACTAACACAACCCGCAGAAACTCATCCTCAGCATCTTCACTAACGTTCCAATAACACAACCAGCAGAAACCGATCCTCAGCATTCCCACTCGCCTTCCAAGAACACAACCCGCAGAAACCGATTCTCAGCATCTCCACTCACCTCCTAATAACACAACCCGCAGAAACCCATCCTCAGCATATCCACTCACCTCCCAATAACACAACCTGCAGAAACCAATCCTCAGCATCTCCACTCACCTCCAAATAACACAACCTGCAGTAACCAATCCTCAGTATCCTTCACTCACCGCAAATTAACACAACCTGCAGACACCCATCCTCAGCATCTTCACTCAACTCCCAATCACACAACCTGCAGAAACCCATCCTCAGCATCTACACTCACCTCCCAATAACACAACCTGCAGAAACCAATCCTCAGTATCCTTCACTCACCGCAAATTAGCACAACTTGCAGAAACCAATCCTCAGTATCCTTCACTCACCGCAAATTAGCACAACCTGCAGAAACCCATCCTCAGCATCTTCACTCACCTCCCAATAACAAAACCTGCAGAACCCTATCCTCAGCATCTCCACTCACCTCCCAATAATGCAACCTGCAGAAACCCATCCTCAGCATCTCCACTCACCGCCCAATAACACAATCAGCAGAATCCCATCCTCAGCATCACCACTCACCTCCCAATGACACAACCTGCAGAAACTCGTTCTCAGCATCTCCACTCACCTTCCAATGACACAACCTTCAGAAACCCATGCTCAGTGTCTTTACTAACCTGCCAATAACACAACCTGCAGAAACCCATCCTCAGCATCTCCACGAACCTCCCACTAACACAACGTGCAGAAACCAATCCTCAGCATCCTTCACTCACCGCAAATTAACACAACCTGCAGACACCCATCCTCAGCATCTCCACTCACCTCCCAATAACACAACCTGCTGAAACCCATCCTCAGCATCTTCACGCACCTTCCAATAACACAACCTGCAGAAACGCATCCTCAGCATCTACACTCACCTTCCAATAACACAACCTGCAGAAACACAGCCTCAGCATCTTCACGCAACTCCCAATCACACAACCTGCAGAAACCCATCCTCAGCATCTACACTCACCTTCCAATAACACAACCTGCAGAAACAAAGCCTCAGCATCTTCACTCACCTCCCAATAACAAAACCTGCAGAACCCCATCCTCAGCATCTACACTAACCTTCGAATAACACAACCTGCAGAAACCCATCCTCAGCATATTCACTAACCTCACAATAACACAACCTGCAGAAACCCACCCTCAGCATCTCAACTAACCTCCCAATAACACAACCTGCAGAAACCCATCCTCAGAATCTCCACCTACCTTCCAATAACACAACCTGCAGAAACCCATCCTCAGCATCTCCACGAACCTCCCACTAACACAACCCGCAGAAACTCATCCTCAGCGTCTTCACTAACGTTCCAATAACACAACCTGCAGAAACCCATTATCAGCATCTCCACTCAACTTCCAACAACACGACCTGCAGAAACACATCCTCAGCGTCTTCACATAACTTCCAATAACAACCTGCTGAAACCTATCCTCAGCATCTTCACTCACCTCCCAAACACACAACCTGCAGAAACCCATCCTCAGCATCTCCACTCACCTCCCAATAACACAACCTGCATAAACCAATCCTCAGTATCCTACACTCACCGCAAATTAACACAACTTGCAGACACCCTTCCTCAGCATCTCCACTCACCTCCCAAAAACAAAACCTGCAGAACCACATTTTCAGCATCTCCACACTCCTACCAATAACACAACCTGCAGAAATCCGTTCTCAGCATCTTTACTCACCTCCCAATAACACAACCTGAAGAAACCCATCCTCTGCATCTTCACTAACCTTCGAATAACACAACCTGCAGAAACCCATCCTCAGCATATTCACTAACCTTCCAATAACACAACCTGCAGAAAACCTTCCTCAGCATTTTCACTCACCTCCCAATAACACAACTTGCAGAAACCAATCCTCAGCATCGCCACTCACCTCACAATAACACAACCTGCAGAAACTCATCCTCAAGATTTCCACTCACCTCCCAATAACACGACCAGCATAACTCATCCTCAGCATCTCCACTCACCTCCCAATAACAAAATCTGCAGAACCCCATTCTCATCATCTCCACTCTCCTCCCAATAACACAACCTCCAGAAACCCATCCACGGCATCTCCACTGACCTCCCACTAACTCAACATGCAGAAACCCATCCTAAGCATCACCACTAACATTCCAATAACAAAACCTGCAGAATCCCATCCTCAGCATCTCCACTCACCTCCCAATAACACAACCTGCAGAAACTCGTTCTCAGCGTCTCCACTCACCTTCCAATGACACAACCTTCAGAAACCCATGCTTAGCGTCTTCACTAACCTGCCAATAACACAGCCTGCAGAAACCCATCCTCAGCATCTCCACGAACCTCCCACTAACACAACCCGCAGAAACTCATCCTCAGCATCTTCACTAACGTTCCAATAACACAACCTGCAGAAACCGATTCTCAGCATCTCCACTCACCTCCCAATAACACAACCTGCAGAAACCCATCCTCAGCATCTTCACTCACCTTCCAATAACACAACCTGCAGAAACCCATCCTCAGCATCTTAAATCACCTTCCAATAACACCAACTGCAGAAACCCATCCTCAGCATCTTCACTTACCTCCCAATAACACAACCTGCAGTAAACCATCCTCAGCATCTTCACTCACCTCCCAATAACAAAACCTGCAGAACCCCATCCTCAGCATCTCCACTCACCCCCGCAATAATACAACCTGTAGAAACCCATTCTCAGCATCTCCACCTACCTTCCAATAACACAGCCTGCAGAAACCCATCTTCAGCATCTTCACTCACCTCCCAATGACACAACCTGCTGAAACCCATCCTCAGCATCTTCACTCACCTCCCAATCACACAACCTGCAGAAACCCATCCTCAGCATTTCCATACACCTCTAAGAACAAAACCTGCAGAATCCAATCCTCAGTATCCTTCACACACCACAAATTAACAAAAGCTGCAGACACCCATCCTAAGCATCTTCACTCACCTCCCAATAACACAACCTGCAGAACCCATTCTCAGAAACTCCATACTCCTACCAATAACGCAACCTGCAGAAACCCATCCTCAGCATCTCCACTAACCTCCCAATAACACAACCTGCAGTAACCCATCCTCAGCATCTCCACTAACCTTCCAATAACACAACCTGCAGAAACCCATCCTCAGCATCTAGACTAACCTCCCAATAACACAACCTGCAGTAACCCATCCTCAGCATCTCCACTCACCTCCCAATAACAAAACCTGCAGAACCCCATTCTCAGCAACTCCACAATCCTACCAATAACACAACCTGCAGAAACCCATCCTCAGCATCTCCACTAACCTCCCAAAAGCGCAACCTGCAGAAACCCATCCTCAGCATCTTCACTCAACTCCCAATCACACAACCTGCAGAAACCCATCCTCAGCATCTACACTCACCTCCCAATAACACAACCTGCAGAAATCCGTTCTCAGCATCTTTACTCACCTCCCAATAACACAACCTGCAGACACCCATCCTCAGCATCTTCACTCTCCTCCCAATAACACAAACTGCAGAAACCCATCCTCAGCATCTTCACTCAACTCCCAATCACACAACCTGCAGAAACCCATCTTCAGCATCTACACTCACCTCCCAATAACACAACCTGCAGAAACCAAACCTCAGTGTCCTTCACTCACCGCAAATTAGCACAACTAGCAGACACCCATCCTCAGCATCTTCACTCACCTCCCAATAACAAAACCTGCAGAACCCCATCCTCAGCTTCTCCACTCACCCCACAATAATACAACATGCAGCAACCCATCCTCAGCATCTCAACTCACCTCCCAATAACAAAACCTGCAGAACCCCATCCTCAGCATCTTCACTAACCTCCCAATAACACAACCTGCAGAAACCCATCCTCAGCATCTCAACTAACCGCCCAATAACACAACCTGCAGAAACCCATCCTCAGCATCTCCACCTACCTTCCAATAACACAACCTGCAGAAACCCATCCTCGGCATCTCCACGAACCTCCCACTAACACAACATGCAGAAAGCCATCCTCAGCATCTCCACTCACCTCCCAATGACACAACCTGCTGAAACCCATCCTCAGCATCTTCACTCACCTCCCAATCACACAACCTGCAGAAACCCATCCTCAGCATATCCAATCACCTCTCAGAACACAACCTGCAGAATCCAATCCTCAGTATCCTTCACACACCGCAAATTAACACAACCTGCAGACACCCATCCTCAGCATCTTCACTCACCTCCCAATAACACAACCTGCAGAACCCCATCCCCAGCATCTCAACTCACCCATCAATAATACAACCTGCAGAAACCCAACCTTAGTATCTCCAGTCACCTCCCAATAACAAAACCTGCAGAACCCCATTCTCAGCAACACCACACTCCTACCAATAACACAACCTGCAGAAACCCATCCTCAGCATCTCCACTAACCTCCCAATAACACAACCTGCAGTAACCCATCCTCAGCATCTCCACTAACCTTCCAATAACACAACCTGCAGAAACCCATCCTCAGCATCTCCACTCACCTCCCAATAACACAACCTGCAGAAATCCGTTCTCAGCATCTTCACTTACCTCCCAATAACACAACCTGCAGAAACCCATCCTCTGCATCTTCACTAACCTACGAATAACACAACATGCAGAAACCCATCCTAAGCATCACCATTAACCTCCCAATAACACAACCTGCAGAACCCCATACTCAGCATCTTCACTAACCTTCCAATAACACAACCTGCAGAAAACCTTCCTCAGCATTTTCACTCACCTCCCAATTACACAACCTGCAGAAACCAATCCTCAGTATCCTTCATTGACCGCAAATTAACGCAACCTACAGACACCAATCCTCAGTATCCTTCATTGACCGCAAATTAACACAACCTGCAGAAACTCATCCTCAACATTTCAACTCACCTCCCAAAAACAAAACCTGCAGGACCCCATCCTCAGCATCTCGACTCACCCCCCAATAATACAACGTGCAGAATCCCATCCTCAGCATCTCCAATGACCTCACAATAACACAACCTGCATAACTCATCCTCAGCATCTCCACTCACCTCCCAATAACAAAATCTGCCGAACCCCATCCTCATCATCTCCACTCTCCTCCCAATAACACAACTTCCAGAAACCCATCCACAGCATCTCCACTAACCTCCCACTAACTCAACATGCAGAAACCCATCCTAAGCATCACCACGAATATCCCAATAACACAACCAGCAGAAACCTATCCTCAGCATCTCCACTCACCTTCCAAATACACAACCTGCAGAAGGCCACCCTCAGCATATCCACCAACCTTCCAATAACACAACCTGCAGAAACCCAATCTCATCATCTTCACTCACCGTCCAATAACACAAGCTGAAGAAACCCAACCTCAGCATATCCACCATCCTATCAATAATACAACCTGCACAAACCCATTCTCAGCATCTCCACTCACCTTCCAATAACACAACATGCAGAATCCCATCCTCAGCATCTCCACGAATCTCCCACTAACACAACCTGCAGAAACTCGTTCTCAGCATCTCCACTCACCTTCCAATGACACAACCTGCAGAAACCCATCCTCAGCATCTTCACTCACCTCCCAATAACACAACCTGCAGAAACCCATACTCAGTGTCTTCACTAACCTGCCAATAACACAACCTGCAGAAACCCATCCTCAGCATCTCCACGAACCTCCTACTAACACAACCCGCAGAAACTCATCCTCAGCATCTTCACTAACGTTCCAATAACACAACCTGCCGAAACCGATCCTCAGCATCCCCACTCGCCTTCCAAGAACACAACCCGCAGAAACCGATTCTCAGCATATTCACTCACCTCCTAATCACACAACCTGCAGAAACCCATCATCAGCATATCCTCTCACCTCCCAATAACACAACCTGCAGAAACACATCCTCAGCATCTCCACGAACCTCCCACTAACACAACCCGCAGAAACCCATCCTCAGCATCTTCACTAACGTTCCAATAACACAACCTGCAGAAACCGATTCTCAGCATCTCCACTCGCCTCCCAATAACACAACCTGCAGAAACCCATCCTCAGCATCTTCACTCACCTTCCAATAACACAACCTGCAGAAACCCATCCTCAGCATCTTCACTCACCTCCCAATAACACAACCTGCAGTAAACCATCCTCAGCATCTTCACTCACCTCCCAAGAACAAAACCTGCAGAACACCATCTTCAGCATCTCCACTCACCCCCCAATAATACAACCTGCAGAAACCCATCCTCAGCATCTCAACTCACCTCCCAATAACAAAACCTGCAGAACCCCATCCTCAGCATCTTCACTAACGTTCCAATAACACAACCTGCAGAAACCGATTCTCAGCATCTCCACTCGCCTCCCAATAACACAACCTGCAGAAACCCATCCTCAGCATCTTCACTCACCTTCCAATAACACAACCTGCAGAAACCCATCCTCAGCATCTTCACTCACCTCCCAATAACACAACCTGCAGTAAACCATCCTCAGCATCTTCACTCACCTCCCAAGAACAAAACCTGCAGAACACCATCTTCAGCATCTCCACTCACCCCGCAATAATACAACCTGCAGAAACCCATCCTCAGCATCTCAACTCACCTCCCAATAACAAAACCTGCAGAACCCCATCCTCAGCATCTACACTCTTCTCTCAATTACACAACCTGCAGAAACACATCCTCAGCATCTCAACTAACCGCCCAATAACATAACATGCAGAAACCCATTCTCAGCATCTACACCTACCTTCCAATAACACAGCCTGCAGGAACCCATCCTCAGCATCTTCACTCACCTCCCAATGACACAACCTGCTGAAACCCATCCTCAGCATCTTCACTCACCTCCCAATCACACAACCTGCAGAAACCCATCCTCAGCATTTCCAATCACCTCTAAGAACACAACCTGCAGAATCCAATCCTCAGTATCCTTCACACACCACAAATTAACACAAGCTGCAGACACCCATCCTCAGCATCTTCACTCACCTCCCAATTACACAACCTGCAGAACCCCATTCTCAGCAACTCCACACCCCTACCAATAACGCAACCTGCAGAAACCCATCCTCAGCATCTCCACTAACCTCCCAATAACAAAACCTGCAGTAACCCATCCTCAGCATCTCCACTCACCTCCCAATAACAAAACCTGCAGAACCCCATTCTCAGCAACTCCACAATCCTACCAATAACACAACCTGCAGAAACCCATCCTCAGCATCTCCACTAACCTCCCAATAACACAACCTGCAGAAACCCATCCTCAGCATCTTCACTCAACTCCCAATCACAAAATCTGCAGAAATCCGTTCTCAGCATCTTTAATCACCTCCCAATAACACAACCTGCAGACACCCATCCTCAGCATCTTCACTCTCCTCAAAATAACACAAACTGCAGAAACCCATCCTCAGCATCTTCACTCAACTCCCAATCACACAACCTGCAGAAACCCATCCTCAGCATCTACACTCACCTCCCAATAACACAACCTGCACAAACCAATCCTCAGTATCCTTCACTCACCGCAAATTAGCACAACTTGCAGACACCCATCCTCAGCATCTTCACTCACCTCCCAATAACAAAACCTGCAGAACCCCATCCTCAGCATCTCCACTCACCCCCCAATAATACAACCTGCAGCAACCCATCCTCAGCATCTCAACTCACCTCCCAATAACAAAACCTGCAGAACCCCATTCTCACCATCTTCACTAACCTCCCAATACCACAACCTGCAGAAACCCATCCTCGGCATCTCCACGAACCTCCCACTAACACAACCTGCAGAAACCCATCCTCAGCATCTCCACTCACCTCCCAATGACACAACCTGCTGAAGCCCATCCTCAGCATCTTCACTCACCTCCCAATCACACAACCTGCAGAAACCCATCCTCAGCATATCCAATCACCTATCAGAACACAACCTGCAGAAACCCATCCTCAGCATCTCCACTCACCTCCCAATAACACAACCTGCAGAAATCCGTTCTCAGCATCTTTACTCACCTGCCAATAACACAACGTGCAGAAACCCATCCTCTGCATCTTCACTAACCTACGAATAACACAACATGCAGAAACCCATCCTAAGCATTACCATTAACCTCCCAATAACACAACCTGCGGAACCCCATGCTCAGCATCTTCTCTAACCTTCCAATAACACAAATTGAAGAAAACCTTCCCCAGCATTTTCACTCACCTCCCAATTACACAACCTGCAGAAACCAATCCTCAGTATCCTTCATTCACCGCAAATTAACACAACCTGCAGACACCCATCCTCAGCATCTCCACTCACCTCACAATAACACAACCTGCAGAGACTCATCCTCAACATTTCCACTCACCTCCCAATAACAAAACCTGCAGAACCCCATCCTCATCATCTCCATTCTCCTCCCAATAACACAACTTCCAGAAACCCATCCACAGCATCTCCACTAACCTCCCACTAACTCAACATGCAGAAACCCATCCTAAGCATCACCACTAACATCCCAATAACACAACCAGCAGAAACCCATACTCAGCATCTTCACTAACCATCCAATAACACAACCTGCAGAAACCCATTCTCAGCATCTTCACTCACCTCCCAATAACACAACCTGCAGAAACCCATCCTCAGCATCTGCACTCACCACCCAATAACACAACCTACAGAAACCCATCCTCAGCATCTCCACTCACCTTCCAATAACACAACCTGCAGAAACCCATCCTCAGCATCTTCTCTAACCTTCCAATAACACAACCTGCATAAACCCATCCTCAGCATCTTCACTCGCCTCCCAATAACACAACCTGCAGCAACACATATTCGGCATCTCCACTCACCCCCCCCAATAACATAACCTGCAGAAGCCCATCCTCAGCATCTTCACTCACCTCCCAATCACACAACCTGCAGAAACCCATCCTCAGCATCTACACTCACCTCCCAATAACACAACCTGCAGAAACCAATCCTCAGTATCCTTCACTCACCGCAATTTAGCACAACCTGCAGAAAACCATCCTCAGCATTTCCACTCACTCCCCAATAACACAACCTGCAGAAACCAATCCTCAGCATCTCCACTCACCTCCCAATCACAAAACCTGCATAAACTCATCCTCAACATCTCCACTCACCTCCCAATAACACAACCTGCAGAAACCCATCCTCAGCATCTCCACTCTCCTCCCAATAACACAACCTAAATAAACCCATCCTCAGCATCTCCACGAACCTCCCACTAACACAACCCGCAGAAACTCATCCTCAGCATCTTCACTAACGTTCCAATAACACAACCTGCAGAAACCCATCCTCAGCATCTTCACTCAACTCCCATCAACAAAACCTGCAGAACCCCATCCCCAGCATCTCCACTCACCCCCCAATAATACAACCTGCAGAAACCCAACCATCGCATCTCCACTCACCTCCCAATAACAAAACCTGCATAACCCCATTCTCAGCATCTCCACTCTCCTCCCAATAACACAACCTGCAGAAACACATCCTCATCATCTCCACCAACCTCCCAATAACACGACCAGCAGAAACCCATCCTCGGAATCTCCACTCACGTCCCAATAACACAATCTGCAGAATCCAATCCTCAGTATCCTTCACTCACCGCAAATTAACACAGCCTGCAGACACCCATCCTCAGCATCTTCACTCACCCCCCAATAATACAACCTGCAGAAACCCAACCATAGCATCTCCACTCACTTCCCAATATGAAAACCTGCAGAAACCCATCCTCAGCATCTCCACTAACCTTCCAATAACACAACCTGCAGAAACCCATCCTCAGCATCTCCACTCACTTTCCAATAACACAACATGCATACGCCCATCCTCAGCACCTCCACTCACCTCCCAATAACACAACCTGTCGAAATCCGTTCTCAGCATCTTCACTCAACTCCCAATAACACAACATGCAGAAACCCATCCTAAGTATCACCATTAATCTACCAATAACACAACCTGCAGAACCCCATACTCAGCATCTTCAATAACCTTCCAATAACACAACCTGCAGAAAACATTCCTCAGCATTTTCACTCACCTCACAATAACACAACCTGCAGAAACTCATCCTCAGCATCTCCATTCACCTCCCAATAACAAAACCTGCAGGACCCCATCCTCAGCATCTCCACTCACCCCCCAATAATACAACGTGCAGAAACCCATCCTCAGCATTTCCAATCACCTCACAATAACACAACCTGCAGAACTCATCCTCAGCATCTCCACTAACCTCCCACTAACTCAACATGCAGAAACCCATCCTAAGCATCACCACTAACATTCCAATAACACAACCAGCAGAAACCCATAGTCAGCATCTTCACTAACCATCCAATAACACAACCTGCATAAACCCATCTTCAGCATCTGCACTCACCACCCAATAACACAACCTACAGAAACCCATCCTCAGCATCTCCACTCACCCCCCAATAATACAACCTGCAGCAACTCAACCTTAGCATCTCCACTAGCCTTCCAATAACACAACCTGCAGAAACCATTCCTCAGCATCTCCACTCACCTTCCAATAACACAACCTGCATACGCCCATCCTCAGCACCTCCACACACCTCCCAATAACACAACCTGTCGAAATCCGTTCTCCGCATCTTTACTCACCTCCCAATAACACAACCTACAGAAACCCATCCTAAGCATCTCCACTAACATCCCAATAAAACAACCTGCAGAAACCCATCCTCAGTATCTCCAGTAACCTCAATCTAACACAACATGCAGAAACCCATCCTAAGCATCACCACTAACCTCCCAATAACACAACCTGCAGAAACCCATCCTCAGCATCTCCACTCGCCTTCCAATAGCACAACCCGCAGAACCCCATTCTCAGCATCTCCACTCTCCTCCCAATAACACAACCTGCAGAAACACATCCTTATCATCTCCACCAACCTCCCAATAACACGACCTGCAGAAACCCATCCTCAGCATCTCCACCAACCTTCCAATAACACAACATGCATACGCCCATCCTCAGCACCTCCACTCACCTCCCAATAACACAACCTGTAGAAATCCGTTCTCAGCATCTTCACTCAACTCCCAATAACACAACCTACAGAAACCCATCCTAAGCATCTCCACTAACTTCCCAATAAAACAACCTGCAGAAACCCATCCTCAGTATCTCCACTAACCTCACACTAACACAACATGCAGAAACCCATCCTAAGCATCACCATTAACCTCCCAATAACACAACCTGCAGAACCCCATACTCAGCATCTTCAATAACCTTCCAATAACACAACCTGCAGAAAACATTCCTCAGCATTTTCACTCACCTCACAATAACACAACCTGCAGAAACTCATCCTCAGCATCTCCATTCACTTCCCAATAACAAAACCTGAAGTCCCCATCCTCAGCATCTCCACTCACCCCCCAATAATACAACGTGCAGAAACCCATCCTCAGCATTTCCAATCACCTCACAATAACACAACCTGCAGAACTCATCCTCAGCATCTCCACTAACCTCCCACTAACTCAACATGCAGAAACCCATCCTAAGCATCACCACTAACATTCAAATAACACAACCAGCAGAAACCCATAGTCAGCATCTCCACTAACCTTCCAATAACACAACCTGCAGAAACCATTCCTCAGTATCTCCACTCACCTTCCAATAACACAACCTGCATACGCCCATCCTCAGCACCTCCACTCACCTCCCAATAACACAACCTGTCGAAATCCGTTCTCCGCATCTTTACTCACCTCCCAATAACATAACCTACAGAAACCCATCCTCAGTATCTCCAGTAACTTCAAACTAACACAACATGCAGAAACCCATCCTAAGCATCACCATTAACCTCCCAATAACACAACCTGCAGAAACCCATCCTCAGCATCTCCACTCGCCTTCCAATAGCACAACCCGCAGAAACCCATTCTCAGCATCTTCACTCATCTCCTTATAACACAACCTTCAGAAACACATCCTCAGCTTCTCCACTCATCTTCCAACAACACGACCTGCAGAAACCCATCCTCAGCGTCTTCACAAAACTACCAATAACAACCTGCTGAAACCCATCCTCAGCATCTCAACTAACCTTCCAATAACACAACCTGCAGAAAAACATCCTCAGCATCTTTACTTCCTTCGAATAACACAACCTGCTGAAAACCAACCACAGCATCTTCACCCACCTCCCAATGACAAAACCTGCAGAAACCCATCCTCAGCATCTTCACTAACCGTCCCATAACACAACCTGCCGAAACCCATCCTCAGCATCTTCACACACCTTCCAATAACACAACCTGCAGAAACCCATCCACAGCATCTTCACTCACCTTCCAATAATAAAACCTACAGAACCCATCCGCAGCATCTTCACTCACCTCCCAATAATAAAACCTGCAGAACCCCATCCGCATCATCTCCACTCACCCCCCAATAATACAACCTGCAGAAACTAATCATCAGCATCTCCACTCACCTCCCAATAACACAAGCTGCAGAACCCCATCCTCAGCATCTCCACTCTCCTCCCAAAAACACAACCTGCAGAAACCCATCCTCAGCATCTCAACTAACCTCCCAATAACACAACCTGCAGAAACACATCCTCAGCATCTCCACCTACCTTCCAATAACACAACCCGCAGAAACCCATCCTCAGCATCTTCACTAACGTTCCAATAACACAACCTGCAGAAACCCATCCTCAGCATCTCCACTCGCCTTCCAATAGCACAACCTTCAGAAACAAAAGCTCAGCATCTCCACTCAACTACCAACAACACGACCTGCAGAAACACATCCTCAGCGTCTTCACAAAACTTCCAATAACAACCTGCTGAAACCCATCCTCAGCATCTTCACTCACCTCCCAATAACACAACCTGCAGAAACCCATCCTCAGCATCTCCAATCACCTCCCAAGAACACAATCTGCAGAATCCAATCCTCAGTATCCTTCACGCACCGCAAATTAACACGACCTGCAGACACCCATCATCAGCATCTTCACTCACCTCCCAATAACAACGCCTACAGAACCCTATTCCCAGCATCTCCACTCCCCCCCCCTCGATAATACAACCTGCAGAAATCCGTTATCAGCATCTCCACTCACCTCAATATCACACAACCTGCAGAAACGCATCCTCAGCATGTCCACTAACCTTCAAATAATACAACCTACATACGCCCATCGTCAGCACCTCCACTCTCCTCCCAACAACACAAACTGCAGAAATCCGTTATCAGCATCTCCACTCACTTCCCAATAACACAACCTGCAGAAACCCATACTCAGCATTTTCACTAACCTTCCAAAAACACAACCTGCAGAAAGTTATCCTCAGCATCTTCACTACCCTTCCAATAACACAGCCTTCAGAAACCCATCCTCAGCATCTCCACTAACCTCCCACTAACTCAACATGCAGAAACACATCGTAAGCATCACCACTAATATCCCAATAACACAACCTGCAGAAACCCATACTCAGCATCTTCACCATCCTTCCAATAACACAACCTGCAGAAATCCATCCTCAGCATCTGCACTCAGCCCCCAAAAACACAACCTACAGAAACCCACCACCAGCATCTCCACTCACCTTCCAGTAGCACAAACTGCAGAAAACCATCCTCAGCATCTTCACTCACCTACCAATAACACAACCTGCAGAAACCTATCCTCGGCATCTCCACTCACCACCCAATAACATAATCTGCAGAAACACATTCTCAGCATCTTCACTCACCTCCCAATAGCACAACCTGCAGAAACCCATCCTCAGCATCTCCACTCACCTCCCAGTAACACAATGGGCAGAATAACATCCTCTGCATCTCCATTCAATTCCGAATAACACAAACTGCTGAAATCCATCCCCAGCATTCACTTACCTTCCAATAACACAACCTGCAGAAACCCATCCTCAGAATATTTACTCACCTCCCAATAGCACAACCTGCAGTAACCCATCCTAAGCATCCCCACCCCACCTCCCAATAACACGACCTGCAGAAACCCATACTCAGCATCTTCACTAACCTTCCAATAACACAAAATGCAGAAACCCATCCTCAGCATCTCCACCAACCTCCCACTAACTCAACATGCAGAAACACATCATAACCATCACCACTAACATCCCAATAACACAATGGGCAGAAAACCATCCTCTGCATCTCCATTCAAATCCCAATAACACAACCTGCTGAAATCCATCCCCAGCATTCACTAACTTCCCAATAGCACAGCCTGCAGTAACCCATCCTAAGCATCTCCACTCACTTCCCAACAACACAACCTGCAGAAGCGCACCCTCAGCATATCCACTAACCTTCCAATAACAGAACATGCAGAAACCCATCCTCACCATCCCCACTGACATTCCAATAACACAACCTGCAGAAACCCATCCTCAGCATCTCCACTCACCTCCCAATAAAACAACCTGCACAAACCCATCCTCACCATTTCCATTCACCTTCCAATAACTCAACCAGCAGAAACCCATCCTCAGCACGTTCACTAACCTTCCAATAATACAACCTACAGAAACACATCCTCAGCATCTCCACTCACCTCCCAATAACACAACCTGCAGAAAACTATCCTCAGCATCTCCACTCACCTTCCAATAACACAACCTGCAGAAGCCCACCCTCAGCTTTTCCACTAACCCTCCAATAACAGAACCTGCAGAAACCCATCCTCACCATCCCCACTCACATTCCAATAACACAACCAGCACAAACCTATCCACAGCATCTCCACTCACCTTCCAAAAACACAACCTGCTGACACCCATCCTCAGCATCTTCACTAACGTTCCAACAGCACAACCTGCAGAAACCCATCCTCAGCACCGCCACGAACATCCCAATAACGCAACCCGCAGAAACCCATCCTCAGCATCTTCACTAACGTTCCAATATCACAATCTGCAGAAACCCATCCTCAGCATCACCACTAAACTCCCAATAACACAACATGCAGAAACCTATCCTCAGCATCTCCACTCACCTTCCAATAACACAACCTGCAGAAGCACACCCTCAGCATATCCACTAACCTACCAATAACAGAAACTGCAGAAACCCATTCTCACCATCCCCACTCACATTCCAATAACACAACTTGCTGAAACCCATCCTCAGCATCTCTACTAACCTCCCAATAAAACAACCTGCACAATCCCATCCTCACCATCTCCATTCACCTTCCAATAACTCAACCAGCAGAAACCCAACCTCAGCATCTCCACTCACCTCCCAATAACACAACCTGCGGAAACTCATCCTCAGCATCTCCACTCACCTCCCATTAACACAACCTGCAGAAACCCATCCTCAGCATCTTCACTCACCTTCCAATAACACAAACAGCAGAAACCCATCCTCATTATCTTCACTCACCTCCCAATAACACAACCTTGACAAACCCATCCTCAGCATCTTTACTCACCTCCCAATAACACAACCTTCAGAAACACATCCTCAGCATCTCCACTCACCTTCCAATAACACAATCTGCAGAAACCCATCCTCAGCATCTTCACTCACCTTCCAATAACACAACCTGCAGAAACCCATCCTCAGCATCTTCACTCACCTCCCACTAACAGAACCCGCTGAAACCCATCCTCAGAATCGTCACTAACCTTCCAATAACACAACCTAAAGAAACCCATCGCCAGCATCTCCTCTAACCTCCCAATAACACAATGGGCAGACAACCATCATCTGCATCTCCATTCAAATCCCAATAACACAAACTGCTGAAATCCATCCCCAGCATTCACGAACCTTCCAATAACACAACCTGCAGAAACCCATTCTCAGCATCTCCACTCACCTTCCAATAACACAACCTGCAGAAACACATCCTCAGCATCTCCACTCACCTCCCAATAGCACTACCTGCAGTAACTCATCCTCAGCATCTCCACTCACCTCCCAATAACACAACCTGCAGAAACACATCCTCAACATCTCCACTCACCTCTCAATAACACAACCTGCAGAAACACATCCTCAGCATCACCACTAAACTCCCAATAACACAACCTGCAGAAACCCATCCTCAGCATCTCCACTCACCTCCCAATAACACAACCTGCAGAAACCCATCCTCAGCATCTCCACTCACATTCCAATAACACAACTTCCAGAAACCCATCCTCAGCATCTATGCTGACCTCCCAATAACACAACCTGCAGAACCCCATCCTCAGCATCTACTCTCTCCTCCCAATAACACAACCTGCAGAAACCCATCCTCAGCATCTCCACTAACCTTCCAATAACAGAACCTGCAGAAATCCATCCTCACCATCCCCACTCACATTCCAATAACACAACCAGCTGAAACCCATCCTCAGCATCTCAACTAACCTCCCAATAAAACAACCTGCAAAAACCCATCCTCACCATCTCCATTCACCTTCCAATAACACAACCTGCAGATACCCATCCTCAGCATCTCTACTCACCTCCCAATAACACAACCTGTAGAAACCCATCCTCAGCATCTCCACTCACCTCCGAATAGCACAACCTACAGAAACCCATCCTCAGCATCCCCACTAACATTCCAATAACACAACCAGCTGAAACCCATCCTCAGCATCTCAACTAACCTCCCAATAAAACAACCTGCAAAAACCCATCCTCACCATCTCCACTAACCTTCCAATAACAGAACCTGCAGAAATCCATCCTCACCATCCCCACTCACATTCCAATAACACAACCAGCTGAAACCCATCCTCAGCATCTCAACTAACCTCCCAATAAAACAACCTGCAAAAACCCATCCTCAGCATCTCAACTAACCTCCCAATAAAACAACCTGCAAAAACCCATCCTCACCATCTCCATTTACCTTCCAATAACACAACCTGCAGATACCCATCCTCAGCTTGTTCACTAACCTTCCAATAACACAACCTGCAGAATCCCGTTCTCAGCATCTCTACTCACCTCCCAATAACACAACCTGCTGAAACCCATCCTCAGCATCTCCACTCACCTCCCAATTAGACAACCTGCAGAAACCCATCCTCACCATCTAAATTCACCTTCCAATAACACAACCTGCAGATACCCATCCTCAGTTTGTTCACTAACCTTCAAATAACACAACCTGCAGAATCCCGTTTTCAGCATCTCTACTCACCTCCCAATAACACAACCTGCAGAAACCCATCATCAACATCTCCACTAACCTCCAATAACACAGCCTGCAGAAAACCATCCTCAGCACCTTCACTCACCTCCCAATAACACAAACTTCAGAAACCCATCCTCAGCATCTTCACTAACCTTCCAATAACACAACCTGCAGAAACCGTTCCTCAGCATCTCCACTAACCTCCCAATAACACAACCTGCAGAAACCCATCATCAACATCTCCACTAACCTCCAAATAACACAGCCTGCAGAAACCCATCCTCAGCATCTTCACTGACCACCGAATAACACAACCGAGAGAAACCCATCCTCAGCATCTTCACTAACCTCCCAAGAACACAACCTGCAGAAACCCATCCTCAGCATCTCTCCTTACCCCTCAATAACACAACCTGCAGAAACCCATCCTCAGCATCTCCACTCACCTTCCCATAACACAACCTGCAGAAAACCATCCTCAGCATTTCTCCTCACCTCCCAATCAAAAAACCTACAGAAACCCATCCTGAGCATCTCCACTCACCTCCCAATAACACAACATGACGAAACCCAACCTCACCATCTCCACTTACCTCCCAATAAAACGACCAGCACAAACCAATCCTCAGCATCTCCACTCACCTTCCAATAACACAACCTGCTGACATCCATCTCCAGCATCTTCACTAACGTTCCAATAACACAACCTGCAGAAACCCATCCTCAGCATCTCCACTCACATTCCAATAACACAACTTCCAGAAACCCATCCTCAGCATCTATGCTGACCTCCCAATAACACAACCTGCAGAACCCCATCCTCAGCATCTACTCTCTCCTCCCAATAACACAACCTGCAGAAACCCATCCTCAGCATCTCCACTAACCTTCCAATAACAGAACCTGCAGAAATCCATCCTCACCATCCCCACTCACATTCCAATAACACAACCAGCTGAAACCCATCCTCAGCATCTCAACTAACCTCCCAATAAAACAACCTGAAAAAACCCATCCTCACCATCTCCATTCACCTTCCAATAACACAACCTGCAGATACCCATCCTCAGCATCTCTACTCACCTCCCAATAACACAACCTGTAGAAACCCATCCTCAGCATCTCCACTCACCTCCCAATAGCACAACCTACAGAAACCCATCCTCAGCATCTCAACTAACCTCCCAATAAAACAACCTGCAAAAACCCATCCTCACCATCTCCACTCACCTCCCAATAGCACAACCTGCAGAAAAATCCTCCTCAGCATCTCCACTAACCTTCCAATAACAGAACCTGCAGAAATCCATCCTCACCATCCCCACTCACATTCCAATAACACAACCAGCTGAAACCCATCCTCAGCATCTCAACTAACCTCCCAATAAAACAACCTGCAAAAACCCATCCTCACCATCTCCATTTACCTTCCAATAACACAACCTGCAGATACCCATCCTCAGCTTGTTCACTAACCTTCCAATAACACAACCTGCAGAATCCCGTTCTCAGCATCTCTACTCACCTCCCAATAACACAACATGCAGAAACCCATCCTCAGCATCTCCACTCACCTCCCAATAACACAACCAACAGAAACCCATCATCAACATCTCCACTAACCTCCAATAACACAGCCTGCAGAAAACCATCCTCAGCACCTTCACTCACCTCCCAATAACACAAACTTCAGAAACCCATCCTCAGCATCTTCACTAACCTTCCAATAACACAACCTGCAGAAACCGTTCCTCAGCATCTCCACTAACCTCCCAATAACACAACCTGCAGAAACCCATCATCAACATCTCCACTAACCTCCAAATAACACAGCCTGCAGAAACCCATCCTCAGCATCTTCACTGACCACCGAATAACACAACCGAGAGAAACCCATCCTCAGCATCTTCACTAACCTCCCAAGAACACAACCTGCAGAAACCCATCCTCAGCATCTCTCCTTACCCCTCAATAACACAACCTGCAGAAACCCATCCTCAGCATCTCCACTCACCTTCCCATAACACAACCTGCAGAAAACCATCCTCAGCATTTCTCCTCACCTCCCAATCAAAAAACCTACAGAAACCCATCCTGAGCATCTCCACTCACCTCCCAATAACACAACATGACGAAACCCAACCTCACCATCTCCACTTACCTCCCAATAAAACGACCAGCACAAACCAATCCTCAGCATCTCCACTCACCTTCCAATAACACAACCTGCTGACATCCATCTCCAGCATCTTCACTAACGTTCCAATAACACAACCTGCAGTAACCCATCCTCAGCATCACCACTAAACTCCCAATAACACAACCTGCAGAAACCCATTCTCAGAATCTTCACTCACCTCCCACTAACAGAACCCGCTGAAACCCATCCTCAGAAACTTCACTAACGTTCCAATCACACCACCTGCAGAAACCCATCCTCAGCATCACCATTAAATTCCCAATAACACAACCTGCAGAAACCCATCCTCAGAATCTTAAATCGCCTCCCAATAACACGACCTTCAGAAACCCATCCTCAGCATCTCCACTCACCTTCCAACATCACAACCTGCAGAAACCCATCCTCAGCATCTCCACTCACCTCCCAATCACACAACCTGCAGAAACCCATCCTCAGCATCTCCACTCACCTCCCAATCACACAACCTGCAGAAACCCATCCTCAGCATCTCCACTCACCTCCCAATAACAAAATCTGCAGAACCCCATCCTCAGCATCTCCACTCACCTTCCAATAACACAACCTGCAGAAACCTATCCTCAGCGTCTCCACTCACCTCCCAATAACACAACCTGCAGAAATCCATCCTCAGCATCTTCACTCACTTTCGAATAACGCAACCTGCAGAAACCCATCCTCAGCATCTTCACTAACCTCCCAATAACACTATTTGCAGAGTCCCATCCTCAGCACCTTCACTCACCCCCACCCACAATAACACAACCTGCAGAAACCCATCCTCAGCATCTTGTCTCACCTCCCAATAACACAACCTGCAGAAAGCCATCCTGAGCATATTCGCTAACTTTCCAATAATACTACCTGCAGAAACCCATCCTCAGCATCTCCACTCACTCCCCCAAATAACACAACCTGCAGAAACCCACCCTCAGTACCTTCACTAACCTTGCAGTAACAAAACCTGCAGAAAACCATCCACAGCATCTCCACTCAACCCCCAGTAACACAACCTGCAGAAACCCATCCACAGCATCTACACTCACCTCCCAATAACACGACCTGCAGAAACCCATACTCAGCATCTTCACTAACCTTCCAATAATAAAACCTGCAGAATCCCATCCGCAGCATCTACACTCACCTCCCAATAATAAAAACTGCAGAACCCCATCCGCAGCATCTCCACTCACCCCCCCCCCCCAATAATACAACCTGCAGAAACCAATCATCAGCATCTCCACTCACCTCCCAATAACACAACCTGCAGAACCCCATCCGCAGCATCTCCACTCACCCCCCCCAATAATACAACCTGCAGAAACCCATTCTCAGCATCTCCACCTACCTTCCAGTAACACAACCTGCAGAAACCCATCCTCAGCATCTCCACGAACCTCCCACTAACACAACCCGCAGAAACCCATCCTCAGCATCTTCACTAACGTTCCAATAACACAACCTGCAGAAACCCATCCTCAGCATCTCCACTCGCCTTCCAATAGCACAACCTTCAGAAACAAAACCTCAGCATCTCCACTCAACTACCAACAACACGACCTGCAGAAACACATCCTCAGTATCCTACACAAAACTTCCAATAACAACCTGCTGAAACCCATCCTCAGCATCTTCACTCACCTCCCAATAACACAACCTGCAGAAACCAATCCTCAGTATCCTACACTCACCGCAATTTGACACAACCTGCAGACACCCTTCCTCAGCATCTCCACTAACCTCTCAATGACACAACCTGCTGAAACCCATCCTCAGCATCTTCACTCACCTCAATATCACACAACCTGCAGAAACCCATCTTCAGCATCTCCAATCCCCTCCCAAGAACACAATCTGCAGAATCCAATCCTCAGTATCCTTCACGCACTGCAAATTAACACAACCTGCAGGCACCCATCATCAGCATCTTCACTCACCTCCCAATAACAGCGCCTGCAGAACCACATCCCCAGCATCTCCACTCACCCCCCCCCCCAATAATACAACCTGCAGAAATCCGTCATCAGCATCTCCACTCACCTCAATATTACACAACCTGCAGAAACGCATCCTCAGCATGTCCACTAACCTTCCAATAATACAACCTACATACGCCCATCCTCAGCACCTCCACTCACCTCCCAACAGCACAACCTGCAGAAATCCATTATCAGCATCTCCTCTCACCTCCCAATAACACAACCTGCAGAAACCCATACTCAGCATTTTCACTAACCTTCCAATAACACAATCTGCAGAAAGTTATCCTCAGCATCTTCACTATCCTTCCAATAACACAACCTTCAGAAACCCATCCTCAGCATCTCCACTAACCTCCCACTAACTCAACACGCAGAAACCCATCATAAGCATCACCACTAACATCCCAATAACACAACCTGCAGAAACCCATACTCAGCATCTTCACCATCCTTCCAATAACACAACCTGCAGAAATCCATCCTCAGCATCTGCACTCACCCCCCAATAACACAACCTACAGAAACCCACCACCAGCATCTCCACTCACCTTCCAATAACACAAACTGCAGAAACCCATCCTCAGCATCTTCACTCACCTACCAATAACACAACCTGCAGAAATCTATCCTCGGCATCTCCACTCACCCCCCAATAACATAATCTGCAGAAACAGATCCTCAGCATCTCCACTCACCTCCCAGTAACACAATGGGCAGAATACCATCCTCTGCATCTCCATTCAATTCCGAATAACACAAACTGCTGAAATCCATCCCCAGCATTCACTTACCTTCCAATAACACAACCTGCAGAAACCCATCCTCAGCATCTCCACTCACATCCCAATAACACTATTTGCAGAGTCCCATCCTCAGCACCTTCACTCACCCCCACCCACAATAACACAACCTGCAGAAACCCATCCTCAGCATCTTGTCTCACCTCCCAATAACACAACCTGCAGAAAGCCATCCTGAGCATATTCGCTAACTTTCCAATAATACTACCTGCAGAAACCCATCCTCAGCATCTCCACTCACTCCCCCAAATAACACAACCTGCAGAAACCCACCCTCAGTACCTTCACTAACCTTGCAGTAACAAAACCTGCAGAAAACCATCCACAGCATCTCCACTCAACCCCCAATAACTCAACCTGCAGAAATCCATTCTCAGCATTTTCACTCACATTCCAAGAACAGAACTTGCAGAAACACATCCTCAGTATCGCCACCCACCTCCCAGTAACACAACCTGCAGAAACCCATCCACAGCATCTACACTCACCTCCCAATAACACGACCTGCAGAAACCCATACTCAGCATCTTCACTAACATTCCAATAATAAAACCTGCAGAATCCCATCCGCAGCATCTACACTCACCTCCCAATAATAAAAACTGCAGAACCCCATCCGCAGCATCTCCACTCACCCCCCCCCCAATAATACAACCTGCAGAAACCAATCATCAGCATCTCCACTCACCTCCCAATAACACAACCTGCAGAACCCCATCCGCAGCATCTCCACTCACCCCCCCCAATAATACAACCTGCAGAAACCCATTCTCAGCATCTCCACCTACCTTCCAGTAACACAACCTGCAGAAACCCATCCTCAGCATCTCCACGAACCTCCCACTAACACAACCCGCAGAAACCCATCCTCAGCATCT
This sequence comes from Scyliorhinus torazame, assembly GCF_047496885.1. NCBI lineage: Eukaryota > Metazoa > Chordata > Chondrichthyes > Carcharhiniformes > Scyliorhinidae > Scyliorhinus > Scyliorhinus torazame. Next base: position 118,037,469 of record NC_092726.1, on the reverse strand, counting down.
TCACTAACGTTCCAATAACACAACCTGCAGAAACCCATCCTCAGCATCTCCACTCGCCTTCCAATAGCACAACCTTCAGAAACAAAACCTCAGCATCTCCACTCAACTACCAACAACACGACCTGCAGAAACACATCCTCAGTATCCTACACAAAACTTCCAATAACAACCTGCTGAAACCCATCCTCAGCATCTTCACTCACCTCCCAATAACACAACCTGCAGAAACCAATCCTCAGTATCCTACACTCACCGCAATTTGACACAACCTGCAGACACCCTTCCTCAGCATCTCCACTAACCTCTCAATGACACAACCTGCTGAAACCCATCCTCAGCATCTTCACTCACCTCAATATCACACAACCTGCAGAAACCCATCTTCAGCATCTCCAATCCCCTCCCAAGAACACAATCTGCAGAATCCAATCTTCAGTATCCTTCACGCACCGCAAATTAACACAACCTGCAGGCACCCATCATCAGCATCTTCACTCACCTCCCAATAACAGCGCCTGCAGAACCACATCCCCAGCATCTCCACTCACCCCCCCCCCAATAATACAACCTGCAGAAATCCGTCATCAGCATCTCCACTCACCTCAATATTACACAACCTGCAGAAACGCATCCTCAGCATGTCCACTAACCTTCCAATAATACAACCTACATACGCCCATCCTCAGCACCTCCACTCACCTCCCAACAGCACAACCTGCAGAAATCCATTATCAGCATCTCCTCTCACCTCCCAATAACACAACCTGCAGAAACCCATACTCAGCATTTTCACTAACCTTCCAATAACACAATCTGCAGAAAGTTATCCTCAGCATCTTCACTATCCTTCCAATAACACAACCTTCAGAAACCCATCCTCAGCATCTCCACTAACCTCCCACTAACTCAACACGCAGAAACCCATCATAAGCATCACCACTAACATCCCAATAACACAACCTGCAGAAACCCATACTCAGCATCTTCACCATCCTTCCAATAACACAACCTGCAGAAATCCATCCTCAGCATCTGCACTCACCCCCCAATAACACAACCTACAGAAACCCACCACCAGCATCTCCACTCACCTTCCAATAACACAAACTGCAGAAACCCATCCTCAGCATCTTCACTCACCTACCAATAACACAACCTGCAGAAATCTATCCTCGGCATCTCCACTCACCCCCCCAATAACATAATCTGCAGAAACAGATCCTCAGCATCTCCACTCACCTCCCAGTAACACAATGGGCAGAATACCATCCTCTGCATCTCCATTCAATTCCGAATAACACAAACTGCTGAAATCCATCCCCAGCATTCACTTACCTTCCAATAACACAACCTGCAGAAACCCATCCTCAGAATATTTACTCACCTCCCAATAGCACAACCTGCAGTAACCCATCCTAAGCATCCCCACTCACCTCCCAATAACACGACCTGCAGAAACCCATACTCAGCATCTTCACAAACCTTCTAATAACACAAAATGCAGAAACCCATCCTCAGTATCTCCACCAACCTCCCACTAACTCAACATGCAGAAACACATCATCACCATCACCACTAACATCCCAATAACACAATGGGCAGAAAACCATCCTCTGCATCTCCATTCTAATCCCAATAACACAACCTGCTGAAATCCATCCCCAGCATTCACTAACCTCCCAATAGCACAGCCTGCAGTAACCCATCCGAAGCATCTCCACTCACCTCCCAATAACACAACCTGCAGAAGCGCACCCTCAGCATATCCACTAACCTTCCAATAACAGAACATGCAGAAACCCATCCTCACCATCCCCACTGACATTCCAATAACACAACCTGCAGAAACTCATCCTCAGCATCTCCACTCACCTCCCAATAAAACAACCTGCACAAACCCATCCTCACCATCTCCATTCACCTTCCAATATCTCAACCAGCAGAAACCCATCCTCAGCACGTTCACTAACCTTCCAATAATACAACCTACAGAAACACATCCTCAGCATCTCCACTCACCTCCCAATGACACAACCTGCAGAAAACTATCCTCAGCATCTCCACTCACCTTCCAATAACACAGCATGCAGAAGCCCACCCTCAGCATATCCACTAACCCTCCAATAACAGAATCTGCAGAAAACCATCCTCACCATCCCCACTCTCATTCCAATAACACAACTTGTTGAAATCCATCCTCAGCATCTCCACTTACCTCCCAATAAAACAACCAGCACAAACCTATCCTCAGCATCTCCACTCACCTTCCAATAACACAACCTGCTGACACCCATCCTCAGCATCGTCACTAACGTTCCAAAAACACAACCTGCAGAAACCCATCCTCAGCACCGCCACGAACCTCCCAATAACACAACCCGCAGAAACCCATCTTCAGCATCTTCACTAACGTTCCAATATCACAATCTGCAGAAACCTAGCCTCAGCATCACCACTAAACTCCCAATAACACAACATGCAGAAACCCAACCTCAGCATCTCCACTCACCTCCCAATAACACAACCTGCAGAAACCTATCCTCAGCATCTCCACTCACCTTCCAATAACACAACCTGCAGAAGCCCACCCTCAGCATATCCACTCACATTCCAAGAACAGAACCTGCAGAAACACATCCTCAGTACCGCCACCCACCTCCCAGCAACACAACCTGCAGAAACCCATCCACAGCATCTACACTCACCTCCCAATAACACGACCTGCAGAAACCCATACTCAGCATCTTCACTAACCTTCCAATAATAAAACCTGCAGAACCCCATCCGCAGCATCTTCACTCACCTCCCAATAATAAAACCTGCAGAACCCCATCCGCCGCATCTCCACTCACCCCCCCCCCAATAATACAACCTGCAGAAACCAATCATCAGCATCTCCACTCACCTCCCAATAACACAACCTGCAGAACCCCATCCTCAGCATCTCCACTCTCCTCCCAAAAACACAACCTGCAGAAACCCATCCTCAGCATCTCAACTAACCTCCCAATAACACAACCTGCAGAAACCCATCCTCAGCATCTCCACCTACCTTCCAATAACACAACCTGCAGAAACCCATCCTCAGCATCTCCACGAACCTCCCACTAACACAACCCGCAGAAACCCATCCTCAGCATCTTCACTAACGTTCCAATAACACAACCTGCAGAAACCCATCCTCAGCATCTCCACTCGCCTTTCAATAGCACAACCTTCAGAAACAAAACCTCAGCATCTCCACTCAACTACCAACAACACGACCTGCAGAAACACATCCTCAGCGTCTTCACAAAACTTCCAATAACAACCTGCTGAAACCCATCCTCAGCATCTTCACTCACCTCAATATCACACAACCTGCAGAAACCCATCCTCAGCATCTCCAATCACCTCCCAAGAACACAATCTGCAGAATCCAATCCTCAGTATCCTTCACGCACCGCAAATTAACACAACCTGCAGACACCCATCATCAGCATCTTCACTCACCTCCCAATAACAACGCCTGCAGAACCCCATCCCCAGCATCTCCACTCACCCCCCCCCACAATAATACAACCTGCAGAAATCCGTCATCAGCATCTCCACTCACCTCAATATCACACAACCTGCAGAAACGCATCCTCAGCATGTCCACTAACCTTCCAATAATACAACCTACATACGCCCATCCTCAGCACCTCCACTCACCTCCCAACAACACAACCTGCAGAAATCCATTATCAGCATCTCCACTCACCTCCCAATAACACAACCTGCAGAAACCCATACTCAGCATTTTCACTAACCTTCCAATAACACAACCTGCAGAAAGTTATCCTCAGCATCTTCACTATCCTTCCAATAACACAACCTTCAGAAACCCATCCTCAGCATCTCCACTAACCTCCCACTAACTCAACATGCAGAAACACATCATAAGCATCACCACTAATATCCCAATAACACAACCTGCAGAAACCCATACTCAGCATCTTCACCATCCTTCCAATAACACAACCTGCAGAAATCCATCCTCAGCATTTGCACTCACCCCCAATAACACAACCTACAGAAACCCACCACCAGCATCTCCACTCACCTTCCAATAACACAAACTGCAGAAACACATCCTCAGCATCTTCACTCACCTACCAATGACACAACCTGCAGAAACCTATCCTCGGCATCTCCACTCACCCCCCAATAACATAATCTGCAGAAACACATCCTCAGCATCTCGACTCACCTCCCAGTAACACAATGGGCAGAATACCATCCTCTGCATCTCCATTCAATTCCGAATAACACAAACTGCTGAAATCCATCCCCAGCATTCACTTCCCTTCCAATAACACAACCTGCAGAAACACATCCTCAGAATATTTACTCACCTCCCAATAGCACAACCTGCAGTAACCCATCCTAAGCACCCCCACTCACCTCCCAATAACACGACCTGCAGAAACCCATACTCAGCATCTTCACTAACCTTCCAATAACACAAAATGCAGAAACCCATCCTCAGCATCTCCACCAACCTCCCACTAACTCAACATGCAGGAACACATCATAACCATCACCACTAACATCCCAATAAAACAATGGGCAGAAAACCATCCTCTGCATCTCCATTCAAATCCCAATAACACAACCTGCTGAAATCCATCCACAGCATTCACTAACCTCCCAATAGCACAGCCTGCAGTAACCCATCCTAAGCATCTCCACTCACCTCCCAATAACACAACCTGCAGAAGCGCACCCTCAGCATATCCACTAACCTTCCAATAACAGAACATGGAGAAACCCATCCTCACCATCCCCACTGACATTCCAATAACACAACCTGCAGAAACCCATCCTCAGCATCTCCACTCACCTCCCAATAAAACAACCTGCACAAACCCATCCTCACCATCTCCATTCACCTTCCAGTAACTCAACCAGCAGAAACCCATCCTCAGCACGTTCACTAACCTTCCAATAATACAACCTACAGAAACACATTCTCAGCATCTCCACTCACCTCCCAATGACACAACCTGCAGAAAACTATCCTCAGCATCTCCACTCACCTTCCAATAACACAACCTGCAGAAGCCCACCCTCAGCATATCCACTAACCCTCCAATAACAGAACCTGCAGAAACCCATCCTCACCATCCCCACTCACATTCCAATAACACAACTTGTTGAAACCCATCCTCAGCATCTCCACTTACCTCCCAATAAAACAACCAGCACAAACCTATCCTCAGCATCTCCACTCACCTTCCAATAACACAACCTGCTGACACCCATCCTCAGCATCGTCACTAACGTTCCAACAACACAACCTGCAGAAACCCATCCTCAGCACCGCCACGAACCTCCCAATAACACAACCCGCAGAAACCCATCCTCAGCATCTTCACTAACGTTCCAATATCACAATCTGCAGAAACCCATCCTCAGCATCACCACTAAACTCCCAATAACACAACATGCAGAAACCCAACCTCAGCATCTCCACTCACCTCCCATTAACACAACCTGCAGAAACCTATCCTCAGCATCTCCACTCACCTTCCAATAACACAACCTGCAGAAGCCCACCCTCAGCATATCCACTAACCTTCCAATAACAGAACCTGCAGAAACCCATCCTCACCATCCCCACTCACATTCCAATAACACAACTTGCTGAAACCCATCCTCAGCATCTCTACTAACCTCCCAATAAAACAACCTGCACAAACCCAACCTCAGCATCTCCACTCACCTCCCAATAACACAACCTTCAGAAACACATCCTCAGCATCTCCACTCACCTTCCAATAACACAATCTGCAGAAACCCATCCTCAGCATCTTCACTCACCTTCCAATAACACAACCTGCAGAAACCCATCCTCAGCATCTTCACTCACCTCCCACTAACAGAACCCGCTGAAACCCATCCTCAGAATCGTCACTAACATTCCAATAACACAACCTAAAGAAACCCATCCTCAGCATCTCCTCTAACCTCCCAATAACACAATGGGCAGACAACCATCATCTGCATCTCCATTTAAATCCCAATAATACAACCTACAGAAACCCATCTTCAGCATCTTTACTCACCTCCCAATAGCACAACCTGCAGAAACCCATCCTCAGCATCTTCACTCACCTCCCACTAACAGAACCCGCTGAAACCCATCCTCAGAATCGTCACTAACCTTCCAATAACACAACCTAAAGAAACCCATCCTCAGCATCTCCTCTAACCTCCCAGTAACACAATGGGCAGACAACCATCATCTGCATCTCCATTCAAATCCCAATAACACAAACTGCTGAAATCCATCCCCAGCATTCACGAACCTTCCAATAACACAACCTGCAGAAACCCATTCTCAGCATCTCCACTCTCCTTCCAATAACGCAACCTGCAGAAACACATCCTCAGCATCTCCACTCACCTCCCAATAGCACAACCTGCAGTAACTCATCCTCAGCATCCCCACTCACATTCCAAGAACACAACCAGCTGAAACCCATCCTCAGCATCTCTACTCACCTCCCAATAACACAACCTGCAGAAACCCATCCTCAACATCTCCACTCACCTCCCAATAGCACAACCTACAGAAACCCATCCTCAGCATCTCAACTAACCTTGCAATAAAACAACCTGCAAAAACCCATCCTCACCATCTCCATTCACCTTCCAATAACACAACCTGCAGATACCCATCCTCAGCTTGTTCACTAACATTCCAATAACACAACCTGCAGAATCCCGTTCTCAGCATCTCTACTCACCTCCCAATAACACAACCTACAGAAACCCATCATCAACATCTCCACTAACCTCCAATAACACAGCCTGCATAAAACCATCCTCATCATCTTCACTCACCTCCCAATAACACAAACTTCAGAAACCCATCCTCAGCATCTTCACTAACCTTCCAATAACACAACCTGCAGAAACCGTTCCTCAGCATCTCCACTAACCTCCCAATAACACAACCTGCAGAAACCCATCATCAACATCTCCACTAACCTCCAAATAACACAGCCTGCAGAAACCCATCCTCAGCATCTTCACTGACCACCGAATAACACAACCTGCAGAAACCCATCCTCAGCATCTTCACTAACCTTCCAATAACACAACCTGCAGAAACCGTTCCTCAGAATCTTCACTCACCTCCCACTAACAGAACCCGCTGAAACCCATCGTCAGAAACTTCACTAACGTTCCAATCACACCACCTGCAGAAACCCATCCTCAGCATCACCATTAAATTCCCAATAACACAACCTGCAGAAACCCATCCTCAGAATCTTAAATCGCCTCCCAATAACACGACCTTCAGAAACCCATCCTCAGGATCTTCACTCACGTCCCAATAACACAACCTGCAGAAACCAATCCTCAGTATCCTTCACTGACCGCAAATTAACACAACCTGCAGAAACCCATCCTCAGCATCTTGTCTCACCTCCCAATAACACAACCTGCAGAAAGCCATCCTGAGCATATTCGCTAACTTTCCAATAATACTACCTGCAGAAACCCATCCTCAGCATTTCCACTCACTCCCCCAAATAACACAACCTGCAGAAACCCACCCTCAGTATCTCCACTCACCTCCCAATCACACAACCTGCAGAAACCCATCCTCAGCATCTCCACTCACCTCCCAATAACAAAATCTGCAGAACCCCATCCTCAGCATCTCCACTCACCTCCCAATAACACAACCTGCAGAAACCTATCCTCAGCGTCTCCACTCACCTCCCAATAACACAACCTGCACAAACCCATCCTCAGCATCTTCACTCACCTTCGAATAACGCAACCTGCAGAAACCCATCCTCAGCATCTTCACTAACCTCCCAATAACACAACCTGCAGAAACGCATCCTCAGCATCTCCACTCACATACCAATAACACTATTTGCAGAGTCCCATCCGCAGCACCTTCACTCACCCCCACCCCCAATAACACAACCTGCAGAAACCCATCCTCAGCATCTTGTCTCACCTCCCAATAACACAACCTGCAGAAACCCATCCTGAGCATATTCGCTAACTTTCCAATAATACTACCTGCAGAAACCCATCCTCAGCATCTCCACTCACTCCCCCAAATAACACAACCTGCAGAAACCCACCCTCAGTATCTTCACTAACCTTCCAGTAAAAAAGCTGCAGAAAACCATCCACAGCATCTACACTCAACCCCCAATAACTCAACCTGCAGAAATCCATTCTCAGCATTTTCACTAACATTCCAAGAACAGAACCTGCAGAAACACATCCTCAGTATCGCCACCCACCTCCCAGTAACACAACCTGCAGAAACCCATCCAAAGCATCTACACTCACCTCCCAATAACACAACCTGCAGAAACCAATCAATAGCATCATCGTAAACCTCCCAATAACACAACCTGAAGAAACCCATCCTCAGCATTTTCACACACCTTCAAATAACACAACCTGCAGAAACCCATCCTCAGCATCTTCACTCTCCTCCCAATAATACAACCTGCAGAAACACATCCTCAGCATCTCCACTAACCTCTCAGTAACACAAACTGCAGAAACCGATCCTCAGCGTTTTTACTCACCCCCCCAATAACACAACTTGCAGAAACCCATCCATAGCACCTTCGTTCACCCCCCCCCCAATAACGCAGCCTCAGCATCTTCACTAACCTTCCAATAACTAAAACTGCAGAAACCCATCCTCAGCATCTCCACTCAACTGCCAATAACGCAAACTGCAGAAACACATCCTTAGCATTTTCACTCAGCTCCCAATAACACAACCTGCAGACACCCATCCTCAGCATCTTCACTCACCTCCCAAGAACACAACCTGCAGGAACCCATCCTCAGCATCTTCACTCACCTCACAATAACAAAACCTGCTGAAACCCATCCTCAGCATCTTCACTCACCTCCCAATAACAAAACCTGCAGAAACCCATCCTCAGCATCTCCACTCAACTGCCAATAACGCAAACTGCAGAAACACATCCTTAGCATTTTCACTCACCTCCCAATAACACAACCTGCAGACACCCATCCTCAGCATCTTCACTCACCTCCCAAGAACACAACCTGCAGGAACCCATCCTCAGCATCTTCACTCACCTCACAATAACAAAACCTGCTGAAACCCATCCTCAGCATCTTCACTCACCTCCCAATAACAAAACCTGCTGAAACCCATCCTCAGCATCTTCCCTAACCTTCCAATAACTAAAACTGCCGAAACCAATCCTCAGCATCTCCACTCAACTGCCAATAACGCAAACTGCAGAAACACATCCTTAGCATTTTCACTCAGCTCCCAATAACACAACCTGCAGACACCCATCCTCAGAATCTCCAATCTCTTCCCAATAACACAACCTGCAGAAACCCATCCTCAGCATCTTCACTCAACTCCCAATAACACAACCTGCTGAAACCCATCCTCAGCATCTTCACTCACCTCTAAATAACACAACCTGCAGAAACCCATCCTCAGCATATCCACTCACCCCCCCCCTCCCCGCCCAATAATAGAACCTGCAGAAACCCATCCTCAGCATATCTACTCACTTCCCAGCAACATAATCTGGAGAAACCCATCCTCAGCATCTCCACTCACCCCCCCAAATAACACAACCTGCAGAAACCCATCCTCAGCATCTCCACTTCCCGCCCAGTAAAACAACCGGCAGAAATCCACCCTCAGTATCTTCACTAAACTTCGAATACCACAACCTGCTTACACCCATCCTCAGCATCTCCACTCACCCCCCCCCCCCACCAATAGCACAAACTGCAGAAACCCATCTGCAGCATCTCCACTCACCACCCAATAACACAACCTGCAGAAACCCACCCTCAGTATCTTCACTAACCTCCCCATAACACAACCTGCAGAAACCCACCCTCAGTATCTTCACTAACCTTCCAGTAACAAAACCTGCAGAAAACCATCCACAGCATCTCCACTCAACCCCCAATAGCTCAACCTGCAGAAGCCCATCCTCAGCATCTCCACTCACCTCCCAATAACACAACCTGCTGACACCCATCCTCAGCATCTCCACTCACATCCCAATTACAAAATCTGCAGAAACCCATCCTCAGCATCTCCACTCACCTCCCAATAACACAACCTGCAGAAGCCCATCCTCAGCATCTCCACTCACCTCCCAATAACACAACTTGCAGAGTCCCATCCTCAGCAACTTCACTCACCTCCCAATAACACAACTTGCAGAGTCCCATCCAAAGCAACTTAACTCACCCCTCTTCCCCAATAACACAACCTGCAGAAACCCATCCTCAGCACCTTCACTCACCCCCCCCCATAACACAACCTGCAGAAACCCATCCTCAGCATCTTCACTCACCTCCCAATAACACAACCTGCAGAAACCCATCCTCAGCATCTTCACTCACCTCCCAATAACACAACCTGCAGAGACCCATCCACAGCATCTCCACTCACCTCCCAATAACACAACTTGCAGAGTCCCATCCAAAGCAACTTAACTCACCCCTCTTCCCCAATAACACAACCTCCAGAAACCCATCCTCAGCACTTTCACTCACCCCCCCCCCATAACACAACCTGCAGAAACCCATCCTCAGCATCTTCACTCACCTCCCAATAACACAACCTGCAAAACCCCGTCCTCAGCATCTTCAGTCACCTTCGAATAACGCAACCTGCAGGAACCCATCGTCACCATTTTCACTAAACTCCCAATAACACAGCCTGCAGAAACCCATTCTCAGCATCTCCACTCAACTCCCAATAACACAAGCTGCAGAAACCCATCCTCAGCACCTTCACTCCCCCACCCAATATCACAACCTGAAGAAACCCATCCTCAGCATCTCCACTCACCTCCCAATAACACAAGCTTCAGAAAACCATCCTCAGCATCTTCACTCACCTTCCAATAACACAACCTGCAGAAACCCATCCTCAGTATCTCCACTCACCTCCCAAAAACACAACCTGCAGAAACCCATCCTCAGCATCTCCACTCACATCCCAATTACAAAATCTGCAGAAACCCATCCTCCGGATCTTCTCTCACCCCCCAATACCACAACCTGCAGAAACCCATCCACAGCATCTACACTCACCTCCCAATAACACAACCTGCAGAAGCCCATCCACAGCATCTTCAATCACCTCCCAAAAACACAACCTGCAGAAGCCCATTCACAGCATCTCCACTCACCTCCCAATAACACAACTTGCAGAGTCCCATCCTCAGCAACTTCTCTCACCACTCTCCCCCAATAACACAACCTACAGAAACCCATCCTCAGCACCTTCACTCACCCCCCCCCAATAACACAACATGCAAAAACCCATCCTCAGCATCTTCACTCACCTCCCAATAACACAACCTGCAAAACCCCGTCCTCAGCATCTTCAGTCACCTTCGAATAACACAACCTGCAGGAACCCATCGTCAGCATTTTAACTAAACTCCCAATAACACAGCCTGCAGAAACTCATCCTCAGCATCTTCACTAACCTTCTAATAACAAAAACTGCAGAAACGATCCTCAGCATCTCCACTCAACTCCCAATAACGCAACCTGCAGAAACACTACCACAGCATTTTCACTCACCTCCCAATAACACAACCAGCAGACACCCATCCTCAGCATCTCCACTCAACTCCGAATAACGCAACCTGCAGAAACACATCCTCAGCCTCTTCACTCTCCTCCCAATAATACAACCTGCAGAAACCCATCCTCAGCATCTTCACTCACCCCCAAATAACAGACCCTGCAGACACCCATCCTCAGCATCTTCACTCACCTCCCAATAACACCACCTGCAGAAACCCATCCTCAGCATCTCCACTCACCTCTAAATAACACAACCTGGAGAAACCCATCCTCAGCATCTCCACTCACTCCCCCAAATAATACAAGCTGCAGAAACCCATCCTCAGCATCTCCACTCACCACACAATAACACAACCTGCTGTAACCCATCCTCAGCAACTCCACTCACCTCCCAATAACACAACCGGCAGAAATGCACCCACAGTATCTTCACTAACCTTCGAATAACACAACCTGCAGAAACCCATCTGCAGCATCTCCACTCACCACCCAATAACACAACCTGCAGAAACCCACCCTCAGTATCTCCACTCCACTCCCAATAACAGAACCTGCAGAAACCCATCCTCAGTATCTTCACTAACCTTCCAATAACAAAACCTGCAGAAAACCATCCACAGCATGTCCTCTCAACCCCCAATAACAAAACCTGCAGAAACCAATCCTCAGCATCATCATAAACCTCCCAATAACACAACCTGCAGAAACCCATCCTCAGCATCTTCACTCTCCTCCCAATAATACAATCTGCAGAAACCCATCCTCAGCATCTCCACTAACCTCTAAGTAACACAAACTGCAGAAATCAATCCTCAGCATTTCCACTCACCTCCCAATAACACAACCTGCAGAAACCCATCCTCAGCATCTTCACTGACCTTCCAATAACATAACCTGCAGAATCCCAGCCTCAGCATCTCCACTCAACTCCCAATAACACAACCTGCAGAAACACATATTCAGCATTTTCACTCACCTTCCAATAACAAAACATGCAGAAACCCATCCACGGCATCTTCACTCACCTTCCAATTACACAACCTGCAGAAACCCGTCCTGAGCATATTCGCTAACCTGCCAATAACACAACCTGCAGAAACCCATCCTGAGTATCTCCACTCACCTCCCAATAACACAACCTGAAGCAACCCATCCTCAGCATCTCCACTCACCTCCGAATAACACAAACTGCAGAAACCCATCCTCAGCACCTTCACTCAGCCCCCCCCCCAATAACACAACCTGCAGAAACCCATCCTCAGCATCTCCACTCACCTCCCAATAACACAACCTGCAGAAACCCATCCTCAGCATCTCCACTCACCTCCCAATAACACAACCTGCAGAAACCCATCCTCAGATACTCCACTCACCTCCCAACAACACAAACTGCAGAAACCCATCCTCAGCATCTCCACTCACCTCCCAAAAACACAACCTGCAGACACCCATCCTCAGCAACTCCACTCACCACCCAATAACACAACCTGCAGAAACCCATCCTCAGCATCTCCACTCACCTCCCAATAACACAACCTGCAGAAGCCCATCCTCAGCATCTTGATTATCCTTCCAGTAACAGAACCTGCAGAAACCCAGCCTCAGGATCGCCACTCAACTCCCAATAACACAACCTGCAGAAACCCATCCACGGCATCTCCACTCACCTCCCAATAACACAACCTGCAGACCCCCATCCTCAGCAACTCCACTCCCCACCCAATAACACAACCTGCAGAAACTCATCCTCAGCATGTTCACTCACCTCCCAACAACACAAACTGCAGAAACCCATCCTCAGCATCTCCACTCACCTCCCAATAACACAACCTGCAGACACCCATCCTCAGCAACTCCACTCACCACCCAATAACACAACCTGCAGAAACCCATCCTCAGCATCTCCACTCACCTCCCAATAACACAACCTGCAGAAACCCATCCTCAGCATCTTGATTATCCTTCCAGTAACAGAACCTGCAGAAACCCGGCCTCAGGATCGCCACTCAACTCCCAATAACACAACCTGCAGAAACCCATCCTCAGCATCTCCACTCACCTCCCAAAAACACAACCTGCACAAACCCATCCTCAGCATCTCGACTCACCTCCCAATAACACAACCTGCACAAACCCATCCTCAGCATCTCTACCAACCTCCCAATGACACAACCTGCAGAGGCCCAACCTCAGCATCTTCACTCACCTCCCAATATCACAAACTGCAGAAACCCATCCTCAGCATCTTCACTAATATTCTAATAAACACAACTTACAGAAACCCATCCTCAGCATCTCCACTCGCTTCCCAATAACACAACCTGCAGAAAACCATCCTCAGCATCGTCACTCGCCTCCCAATAACACAACCTGCAGAAACCCATCCTCAGCATCTCCACTCACTTCCCAATAACACAACCTGCAGAAAAACATCCTCGGCATCGTCAATCCCCTCCCAATAACACAACCTGCAGAAACCCATCCTCAGCATCTCCACTCACTTCCCAATAACACAACCTGCAGAAAACCATCCTCGGCATCGTCACACCCCTCCCAATAACACAACCTGCAGAAACCCATCCTCAGCATCTCCACTCACTTCCCAATAACACAACCTGCAGAAAACCATCCTCGGCATCGTCACTCACCTCCCAATAACATAACCTGCAGAAACCCATCCTCAGCATCTCCACTCACCCACCACCCCCAAATAACCCAACCTGCAGAAACCCATCCTCAGCATCTCCACTCACTAAGCAACAACACAATCTATAGAAACCCATCCTCAGCATCTTTACTCACCTCCGAATAACACAACCTGCACAAACCAATCCTCAGCATCTTCACTAACATTCGAATAACACAACCTGAAGAAACCCATCCTCAGCATCTTCACTCACCTCCCAATATCACAACCTGCAGAAAACCATCCTCAACATCTTCACTCAGCTCCCAAGAACACAACCTGCAGAAACCCATCTTCAGCATCTCCACTAATATTCCAATAACACAACCTTCAGAAACCCATCCTCAGCATCTTCACTCACCTCCCAATATCAGAACCTGCAGAAACCCATCCTCTGCATCTCCACTCACTTCCCAATAACACAACCTGCAGAAACCCATCCTCAGCACCTTCACGAACATTCCAATAACACAACCTGCAGAAACCCATCCTCAGCATTTCCACTCACCCACCACCCCCCAATAACCCAACCTGCAGAAACCCATCCTCTGCCTCTCCACTCACTCAGCAACAACATAATCTATAGAAGCCCATCCTCAGCATCTTCAGTCACCTCCCAATAACACAACCTGCAGAAACCAATCCTCAGCATCTTCACTAACCTTCCAATATCACAACCTGCAGAAAACCATCCTCAGCATCTTCACTCACCTCCCAATAACACAACGTGCAGAAACCAATCCTCAGCATCTTCACTAACCTTCGAATAACGCAACCTGCAGAAACCCATCCTCAGCATCTTCACTCACCTCCCAATATCACAACCTGCAGAAAACCATCCTCAGCATCTTCACTCAGCTCCCAATAACACAACCTGCAGAAACCCATCCTCAGCATCTTCACTAATATTCCAATAACACAACCTTCAGAAACCCATCCTCAGTACCTTCACTCACCTACCAATAAACACAACCTGCAGAAACCCATCCTCAGCATCTCCACTCACTTCCATATAACACAACCTGCAGAAACCCATCCTCAGCATCTTCACTCACCTACCAATAAACACAACCTGCAGAAACCCATCCTCAGCATCTCCACTCACCTTCCAATAACACAACCTGCAGAAACCCATCCTCAGCATCGTCACTCACCTCCCAATAACACAACCTGCAGATACTCACCCTCAGCATCTTCACTAATATTCCAATAACACAACCTGCAGAAACCCATCCTCACCGTCTTCACTCACCCCCCAATAACACAACCTGCAGAAACCCATCCTCAGCGTCTTCACTCACATCCCAATAACACAACCTGCAGAAACCTATCCTCAACATCTCCACTCACCTCCCAATAATTGGATTGTACAAGTAATGAAAAATAACTCATTTCCACATTCATTGTCATTGGACTTGGGTAGTGTCTAATTTGATGAGTGATACTGTTGAGAATTTCAATGACTGAATGATAATTCAGATAGTGAGTTGCTTCCAGACTGGGAACCAATCTACATCAGCTAGCACAGGGATGATAGGTGACTGGGATTGGGTGCGGGTTAGGACCCAGACTGGGAACCAATCTACACCAGTGAGCACAGGGATGATAGGAGACTGGGATTGGGTGGGGGTTAGGACCCAGACTGGGAACCAATCTACATCAGTGAGCACAGGGATGACAGGTGACTGGGATTGGGTGAGGGTTAGGACCCCATCCTCAGCATCTTCACTAACCTCCCAGTAACATAACATACTGAAGCCCATCCTCAGCATCTTCACTCACCTCCCAATATCACAACCTGCAGAAAACTATCCTCAGCATCTTCACTCAGCTCCCAATAACACAACCTGCAGAAACCCATCCTCAGCATCTCCACTCACCTCCCATTAACACAACCTGCAGAAACCCATCCTCAGCATTTTCACTAATCTTCCAACAACACAACCTGCAGAAACCCATCCTCAGTATCTCCACTAATCTTCCACCAACACAACCTGCAGAAAGCCATCCTCAACATCTCCACTAACCTTCCAATAACACAACCTGCAGAAACCCATCCTCCGCATCTCCACTTACCTTCCAATAACACAACCTGCAGAAACCCATCCTCAGCGTCTTCACTCACCTCCCAATAACACAACCTGCAGAAACCTATCCTCAGCATCTCCACTCACCTCCCAATAATTGAATTGTACAAGTAATGAAAAATAACTCATTTCCACATTCATTGTCATTGGACATGGGTAGTGTCTAATTTGATGAGTGAGACTGTGGAGAATTTCAATGACTGAATGAGAATTCAGATAGCGAGATGCTTCCAGACTGGGAACCAATCTACCTCAGCGAGCACAGGGATGATAGGGGACTGGGATTGGGTGCGGGTTAGTACCCAGACTGGCAACCAATCTACAGCAGTGAGCACACGGATGACAGGTGACTGGGATTGGGTGAGGGTTAGGACCCAGACTGGGAACCAATCTACATCAGTGAGCACAGGGATGATAGGTGACTGGGATTGGGTGATGGTTAGGACCCAGACTGGGAACCAATCTACATCATTGAGCACAGTGATGATAGGAGACTGGGATTGGGTGAGGGTTAGGACCCAGGCTGGGAACCAATCTACAGCAGTGAGCACAGGGATGATAGGTGACTGGGATTGGGTGAGGGTTAGGACCCAGACTGGGAACCAATCTACATCAGTGAGCACAGGGATGATAGGAGACTGGGATTGGGTGAGGGTTAGGACCCAGGCTGGGAACCAATCTACAGCAGTGAGCACAGGGATGATAGGTGACTGGGATTGGGTGAGGGTTAGGACCCAGACTGGGAACCAATCTACATCAGTGAGCACAGGGATGATAGGTGACTGGGATTGGGTGAGGGTTAGGACCCAGGCTGGGAACCAATCTACATCAGTGAGCACAGGGATGATAGGTGACTGGGATTGGGTGAGGGTTAGGACCCAGGCTGGGAACCAATCTACAGCAGTGAGCACAGGGATGATAGGTGACTGTGATTAGGTGAGGGTTAGGACCCAGGCTGGGAACCAATCTACAGCAGTGAGCACAGGGATGACAGGTGACTGGGATTGTGTGAGGGTTAGGACCCAGGCTGGGAACCAATCTACAGCAGTGAGCACAGGAATGATAGGAGACTGGGATTGGGTGAGGCTTAGGACCCAGACTGGGAACCAATCTACATCAGTGAGCACAGGGATGATAGGTGACTGTGATTAGGTGACGGTTAGGACCCAGGCTGGGAACCAATCTACAGCAGTGAGCACAGGGATGATAGGAGACTGGGATTGGGTGAGGCTTAGGACCCAGACTGGGAACCAATCTACATCAGTGAGCACAGGGATGATAGGTGACTGGGATTGGGTGAGGGTTAGGACCCAGACTGGGAACCAATCTACAGCAATGAGCACAGGGATGATAGGTGACTGGGATTGGGTGAGGGTTAGGACCCAGACTGGGAACCAATCTCCAGCAATGAGCACAGGGATGATAGGTGACTGGGATTGGGTGAGGGTTAGGACCCAGACTGGGAACCAATCTACATCATTGAGCACAGTGATGATAGGAGACTGGGATTGGCTGAGGGTTAGGACCCAGGCTGGGAACCAATCTACAGCAGTGAGCACAGGGATGATAGGTGACTGGGATTGGGTGAGGGTTAGGACCCAGACTGGGAACCAATCTACAGCAGTGAGCACAGGGATGATAGGAGACTGGGATTGGGTGAGGCTTAGGACCCAGACTGGGAACCAATCTACATCAGTGAGCACAGGGATGATAGGTGACTGGGATTGGGTGAGGGTTAGGACCCAGACTGGGAACCAATCTACAGCAGTGAGCACAGGGATGATAGGGGACTGGGATTGGGTGAGGGTTAGGACCCAGACTGGGAACCAATCTACATCAGTGAGCACAGGGATGATAGGTGACTGGGATTGGGTGAGGGTTAGGACCCAGACTGGGAACCAATCTACAGCAGTGAGCACAGGGATGATAGGTGACTGGGATTGGGTGAGGCTTAGGACCCAGACTGGGAACCAATCAACATCAGTGAGCACAGGGATGACAGGCGACTGGGATTGGGTGCGGGTGAGGATATGGCAGAAGGGTTGGAGATGAGCTGCGCTTCATGAAGATTTGTTTCAGAAATTGTGTGACAGAATATCATTGGATTAGTCGAGTGTGAATTTAACAAAGACGCAGATGATGATTTATTCTGCAGCTGAGATGAAGCAGGGGTGGCGATGGCAAGTGAGCAGGATTGGGAATGGAGAGAGCGTCTGGCTATACTAACTTTACTGTCAAAGGGAGAGCAGGTATTGTGAACAGCCTCCGATATTAACCAGAGAGCGAGTGGAGCCACTGGATAGGGAATGACCTCAGTGACTGGAATCGATGTTGATATTTATAGCTAAAGGCACAGAGCTCAAGGTAAGGAAGTGTTATTCCCACTATTCCAGATGTTGGTCAGACCGCACCTGGAGCATTGCACAGATCTGGCCCCTGATTTGAGGAAAGATGGAGTGCCTTTAGAGGCAGTTCAATGGATGTTGACTAGAGTGATCGCAGAGATGAGGGCTTTGTCTTATGAAGAGAGTTGTTAAGAAGGAGTAGAGGTGAAATTGTGGTTTGTAAGATGATAAAAGGTGTGGGTGAAGTGGAAGTGGAGCGGATGTTTTCTCATGTGTGGCGTTCTAGAACGAGAGGTCAGAATCTCAGGATAACAGGCAGCAAATGTGAAACAGAGCTGAGGAGAAACTACTTCTCCCAATGGGATGTGAACCTGTGGAATTCGCTATCCAGAGTGCGGTGCATGCTGGGGCAATGAGTAAATTTAAGGAGCAGTTATATAGATTTTGAATTGGGAATGGGTTGAGAATTTTGGATAATGGGCAGCACGGCGGCGGTAAGCCGAAGATGAGATCAGCCAAGACCGAATGACGGAGCAGACGCGAGGGGCCAAATAGCCTCATTCTGCTCCTGGACCTGGTGAACTTACAAACTTCTGAACTGAAGGACGTGGATTCAATCTTTCCAAGATGCAAATGACCAGAGCAAAATTACACTCAAAGTGGTTTATTCAATAAATAGCTGGACAGGGAGACTTACCAGGGACACCGACAACAGCCAGGAGGGGATAGTAACCCACTTGAATTATGAACATTACGGCGCGGATCCGGTATGGTGGATACAGGGAATACATATCGTAAATAGCCCAGGATAAACTCCTGTCCATTGCTGGAACGTTCCTGTGGATAGTTCCCAGATTTTGATCCATTGCTGTAACGTTCCTGTGGGTAGTTCCCAGATTCTGATCCATTGCTGCAACGTTCCTGTGGATAGTTCCCAGATTCTGATCCATTGCTGTATCGTTCCTGTGGATAGCTCCCAGATTCTGCTCCCTCATCTCGCTCTCTCTGGAGCCGCTGATCTCTGGCAGTGTTGGAATTGACGCTCCCGCTGACAGTTTGGGATAACACAATGAAAGGAATCGCTTATTAATAGCAGAGACAACCCCTCCAGTGACACGGATCGATCCATAGAGACTGACATTCATCACAGTCACTAAACAAACACGCTCAGTTAACCCCTTTCAATCCAATACTTTTTCTATCACAATGAAATAGAAGATTAGCCGGGTCTGGATCGGCTGTGTGACAGTGACTGAGGGACGGAGTGTGGAAATAGTGGACACACTGACCCTGATACTCAATCCTCATTGATATCTGAGTGGTTCCAGCGGACTGGGGCATTTTCACTGTCCCAGCCTGTTTATAAAAAGGAGAGAGAGGGATGAACCCTGGAGTGACAGAGCAGTCAGGATAATGTTAGTCACCAGGACATTTCCAGAGGGTCAGACTGGACAACAGGAATATTGCTCCTTCGTGAGGAAATGGTGTTAGGCGACCAGAAACACTGCGATATTCGTGGGAAATCACATTGCATGTTGTTATTGCAGTTATATTTCAAAATAACTGGAGGATTAATGAGGGAACTGATATGAATTTATATACTGGGACATATTGTGGTCAAATGTCATTTATTAGAGTTGTTATCGAGTCTCAAAGCCGTGGATTAAAGGGTCGGTGACAGTGAGAATTTAATACTGGCTAAGAAACAGAAAGCAGAGAGAAGCGGTGAATGATAGTTATTCAGATAGGAGGGGAGGAGACATTGATGTTCACTCGGGGTCCACATGAGGACAATTGCTCTTCAAGATACAATTCACTGAAATAGGCTTCAATGGAAATAATTTCAACATTCACAAATGACAGTCACTCAGCAATGACACAGTGAGCAGGGTAGCAGCAATCTTCAGCAGCATATTCCCAGATCTGTGAAAGGGAGAGTCACGGGGAAAGTAAATTTAAATCACTGTCGTGTGGGTGATGCATTAGGGAGGAGGGCTGAGGACAGGAAATATAAACTAAACGGGACAAGTTTAAAAAGTGTACAGGAAGGGAGCGGGGACATGTCCACACTTTGCACTGGAAGGTCATTGTGATAAGATTGGAAAAACCTCAGAAGATATTTAACTTGATCAATAGAGGCGGAGACTCCTAAAAGAAGGATGTTAGGATCATAGAGTCATCGAGGTCCAGAGCACAGAGAGGTCATTCGGCCCATCTGGACTGGGCAGGTCAAAAACAACCACCTGAGTATTTGAATCCCACTTTCTAATACTTTGCCAATAGCCTGTAGAGTTATAACTAGGTTTATAGTGAGGACCATAGCTGATGAATTGCATCTTGTTCTGCCGCTAAATATACAAAAGGATGTGAGGGTCTTGGAGACAAAGCAAAGGATTTCATAGAATTTACAGTGCAGAAGGAGGCCATTCGGCCCATCGAGTCTACACTGGCTCTTGGAAAGATCACCCGACCCAAGGACCACACCTCCACCCATCCCCATAACCCAGTAACCCCACCCAACACTAAGGGCAATTTTGGACACTGAGGGCAATTTAGCATGGCCAATCCACCTACATTTCACATATTTGGACTGTGGGCGGAAACCGGAGCACCCGGAGGAAACACACGCAGACACGTGGAGAACGTGCAGACTCCGCACAGACAGAGACCCAAGCCGGGAATCGAACTGGAACCCTGGAATCCTGGGGCTGTGAAGCAACAGTGCTAACCACCAAGCTACCGTGCTGGATATTTAATGGAGTGTTGTCAGGGATGGAGGATTTCAGTTAAATATGGGGATTAGTGAACTGGAATTGTAATTTGTAGATCAGTTTAAGGTAAAGAGCAATTTCACAGAGGACTCCAAATTAGGAAGGAGTTCAGAGAGAGTGAGCAGAAAGGGTTCCACTGGAACCAGCACCAGTAACAAGATTTACAATAATTCATCAAAGACGGCGTGAGCATATTGACAGGACATTTAATACAGAGTTGTTATAATCTGGAATACACTGTCTGAAGATAGGCTGGGAGCAGTTTCAACAGTAAATTTCACAATGGAGCAGGATAATCATCATACCGGGCTACAAAGCGAAGCTGAACAGAATGTCCAGCAGCAGCGCCCCCTCCCTGATGAGCTCAATGCATTCTATGCTCGGTTCGTGCAGGACACCATCAAAGCGCTGCCGACTGTCCCAGCAGCCCCGGTCACACCAAACACAACGTTCCACCTTCCTAAATCAGATCGGCGAACTTAGAAGTGAACCCTCGGAAGGCGACGGGCCCGGACGGGGTCCCTGGTCGTGCACTCAGATCCTGCGCGGACCAGCTGGCAGATTAGTTCAAGGACATCTTCACCCGCTGCATACTCCGCTCCGAGATCCCCAGCTGCTTCAAGAAGACCACCATCATGCCGGTTTCAAAGGAGAGCCGGGTAACGTGCCTCGAGGACAATTGTCCACTGGCCCTGACATCGAACGTAATGAAGCGCTTCGACAGGTTGGTCATGAGACACATGAACTCCATACTCCCAAAATGCCTACATCCACTGCAATTCGCCCATCACCGCAGCCGGTCCACAGCAGACGCCATCTCCATGGCCCGACACTCATCCCTGGAGCATCTTGACAACAGGGACTCCTACATCAGACTCCTGTTCATTGACTACAGCTCCGCATTCAACACCATAATCCCAGCCAAGCTCATATGAAATCTCCAAAACCTCGGACTTCGCTCTTCTCTCTGCAACTGGATCCTCGACTTTCTGACCCACAGACCGCACTCAGTAAGAATTTACAACAACACCTCCTCCACAACAGTTCTCAATACCGGGGCCCGCAAGGCTGTGTACTTAGCCCCCTACTCTACTCCCATACTCATACACGAATGCGAGGCAAAATTTGGCTCCAACTACATCTGAAAGTTTGCTGACGACACGACCATAGTGGGCCGGATCTCGAACAATGATGAGTCAGAAAACAGGAGGGCTATAGAGAATCTAGTGGAGTGGTGCAGCGACAACAACCTATCCCTCAACACCAGCAAAACTAAAGAGCTGATCATTAAATTCAGGAAGCACAGTACTGTACACACCCCTGTCAGAATCAACGGGGCCGAGGTGGAGATGGTTGACAGTTTCAAACTCCTAGCTGTGAAATCAGCAACAATCTGCTCTGGTCCACCCACGTCGACGCAATGTCCAAGAAAGAACAACAGCGCCTATACTTACTCAGGAAACTAAGGAAATTCGGCATGTCCACATGAACTCTTTCCAACTTTTACAGATGCACCATAGAAAGCATCCTATCGGGCTGCATCACAGCCTGGTATGGCAACTGCTCGGCCCAGGACCGCAAAAACTTGGGAGAGTCGTGAACACCGCCCAGTCCATCACACAAACCCGCCTCCCATCCATTAACTCCATCTACACCTCCCGCTGCCTGGGGAAAGCGTGCAGTATAATCAAAAACCCCTACCACCCGGCTTACTCATTCTTCCAAATTCTTCCATTGGGGAGGAGATACAAAAGTCTGAGAACACGCACTAACAGACTCAAAAACAGCTTCTTCCCGCTGTTACAAGTCTCCTAAACTAGAGGGAAAAGTTTAAAGGAGATATGCGTGGAAAGTTCTTTAAGCAGAGGGTGGTTGGTGCCTGTAACGCATTGCTGGCGGAGGTGGTAGAGGCGGGAACGATAGCGCCATTTAAGCGTCATTTAGACAGATACATGAATGGGCAGGGAGCAGAGGGATACAGATCCTTTGAAAATAGGCGACAGGTTTGAATAAATAATTTGGATCGGCGCAGGCCTGGAGGGTGGAAGGGCCTGTTCCTGTGCTGTAATTTTTCTTTATTCTTCTTCTTTGTTCTTAAACGACCCTCTTATGGACTGATGGGCTTATAGACTGATCTGATCTCTTCAGGCATCTTCTCTCCTGAGCTGTACTGCACTCTGTATGCTTCAGCCGAGGCCTGTGTCTATGTATTTGCATTGTGTACCTTGTGTTTGCCCCACTTTGTATTTTCTTTTCATGGACGGAATGATCTGCCTGAGTTGCACGTCGAACAATCCTTTTCACTGCTTCTCGGTACCCGTGACAATGGCGCAAACCAACAGGCCGCTGCCGAACTGCTGACCTTGCAGACAACAGAGATTGAGTTCCCCCTGTCACATTAACGAGGGAGCTCGCTCTCTGCAAGGGTCGTGGGAAAGACAATCATTCCCACCGCTAAGTCCAGTGGGTGTTGCGACATTATTGACAGGGGATTGTTATATAGAAACATGGAGCATGGGAGCAGGAGCAGGCTATTCGGCCCTTTCAGTCTGCTTCACATGCATTGTGTACATCGCTGATCATCCGACTCACTGACATGCTCCTGCTTTCCTCCCTATCCTTGGATCCCGTTAGCCCCAAGTCCCATAACCAACTGCCCCTTGAAAATATGCAATGTTTCAGCTTCAACTACTTTCTGTGGCGGAGAATTCCACAGGCTCGCAGCTCTCTGTGTGAGGAAATGGCTCCTTCTATCAGTTTTAAATGGCCTGTCCGTATCCTCAGACTGTGCCCCTAGTTCCGGTCCCCTGTGCCATCCGGAACATCATTCCTACATTCACCTTTTTCATAGGTTTCTATGGTCCAGCCCCTCTCATTATTCTGAACTGGAGCGAATATTGTTGTGACATCCTGGGCGAGTGTGCGGCCAGTTCCGGTCCCACAGACCCCGGAGTCCCAACAGGAGTGAATCAACCAATCATTTGCGTGTTTTCCAAAGGGTTTTAACCATTGACTGCTCCACTGAGGTACTGACACCAGATTTATAGGTAAAATATTAATAAACTATTTATCAGCGTCTGAAAGGAAATAATCTCCCTATTTGAGGAAAACCCCGTCCCACCCTCCACCCAGACACACATCAGGCAGCCACACGGTGAAGAGGTTGGGGAGGAATCAGAATAATTGGAATTAAAGGGGAGGGTTCGAGATGAATCTGCGTGTTGCGGTTGTAGCATTTTTAGGCGCTGGTTTTCTCTGAATGGCTCTGGGGAATGGATTCACACAGGTCAGTACAATTCTCACCTTCCAATATCAGATGGAGCTTTACACAAGAGATTCAGGTCGGCGCAATTTACAAACAAAATGTTTTTATTGATGTTTCAAGGAACACAATAGAAAAGAAAAAGAGTTTCTCACATTGAATCTTAAACAACGACCAAAAAGAAAGCTACATATCTCACAACCTTCTGCCCTGAGCCCCCGCTGTCACCATGGCCGTGACTGGTCTCTGATGCCGGATATTACTGAGAGTTTTACATTGCTGTTTATTTGTTGACCCTGGTTTATTGGGTTCCACTGGGGCCCCTGCCGCTTGGCGATAGTGGCTGTCCCCAGTTTCCCCCTCCTGTGTCTTGGCGCTCAGCGTTCCTCCCCTTGTTTGTCTGCAAACTTCTTTCTTTAAAAATAAATAAATGTAGAGAACCGAATTCATTTCTCCAACCCAACCAACCTGTACATCCTCGGGTTGTGGAAGCGAAACCCACGCTAACACGGGCAGAGTGTGCAAACTTCACACGGGCAGTGACCCAGAGCCGGGATTGAGCCTGGAACCTCGGCGCCCTGAGGCAGCAGTGCTAACCACTGCGCCACCCTGCTGCCTTTGTCCATTTCTTTCTGATAGTGGGGGAGGGGTGGTGAGGAGTTCCCATTCTTCTCTTGGTTCACAGGTATTCCAGGGAGGGCGGGTCTGCTTGTTACCCCGGTTTGTCCCCGTGTAGGGTCCAGGGAGGGTGGGTCTGCTTGTTACCCCGGTTTGTCGCCGTGTAGGGTCCAGGGAGGGTGGGTCTGCTTGTTACCCCGGTTTCTCCCCGTGTAGGGTCCAGGTAGGGTGGTCTGCTTGTTACCCCGGTTTCTCCCCGTGTAGGGTCCAGGGAGGGCGGGTCTGCTTGTTACCCCGGTTTCTCTCTGTGCAGGGTCCAGGGAGGGTGGGTCTGCTTGTTACCCCGGTTTGTCCCTGTGTAGGGTCCAGGGAGGATGGGTCTGCTTGTTACCCCGGTTTCTCCCCGTGTAGGGTCCAGGGAGGATGGGTCTGATTGTTACCTCGGTTTGTCCCTGTGTAGGGTCCAGGGAGGATGGGTCTGCTTGTTACCCCGGTTTCTCCCCGTGTAGGGTCCAGGGAGGGTGGGTCTGCTTGTTACCCCGGTTTGTCCCCGTGTAGGGTCCAGGGAGGATGGGTCTGCTTGTTACCCCGGTTTGTCCCTGTGTGGGGTCCAGGGAGGGTGGGTCTGCTTGTTACCCCGGTTTGTCCCCGTGTAGGGTCCAGGGAGGGTGGGTCTGCTTGTTACCCCGGTTTGTCCCTCTGTAGGGTCCAGGGAGGGTGGGTCTGCTTGTTACCCCGGTTTGTCCCCGTGTAGGGTCCAGGGAGGGTGGGTCTGCTTGTTACCCCGGTTTGTCCCTGTGTAGGGTCCAGGGAGGGTGGGTCTGCTTGTTATCCCGGTTTGTCCCTGTGTAGGGTCCAGGGAGGATGGGTCTGCTTGTTACCCCGGTTTGTCCCCGTGTAGGGTCCAGGGAGGGTGGGTCTGCTTGTTACCCCGGTTTCTCCCCGTGTAGGGTCCAGGGAGGGTGGGTCTGCTTGTTACCCCGGTTTGTCCCCGTGTAGGGTCCAGGGAGGGTGGGTCTGCTTGTTACCCCGGTTTGTTCCTGTGTAGGGTCCAGGGAGGGTGGGTCTGCTTTTTATCCCGGTTTGTCCCTGTGTAGGGTCCAGGGAGGGTGGGTCTGCTTGTTACCCCGGTTTCTCCCAGTGTAGGGGAGGTCTGTGCTCCCTCCAAGAAATGGCCTTCCTCCAGCCCCCATCCCAGCTGGCTCTTGGCTGCAAACAGGTCTGGAGATAGGCTTGTGAATTTGCTTCATGTGCTGTGGCATCCCTGCTCAAAACCTCTTACTAATGTTATTTTCCCTAACCTCAGGAACTCGGCGAGATCCGATAGTCATTCCGAGTCCCGGGGTGGCGCTGCCGACTTCCTCCCCACCCCCCGGCAGGAGTCTCCGACTGGCGATCAGTGAGGCTAAGACCCCCTATTTCCCTGACCGAAGCTCTCTATGTTCTGACACCACGAAGGCCAGGGCGCTCCCCTCTCTCCCTGACCAGACTCTGTCTGCTCTGACACCCCGAAGGCCAGGGCGTCTCCCTCTCTCCCTGACCAGAGCTCTCTCTGCTCTGACACCCCGTAGGCCATGACGTCTCCCTCTCTCCCTGACCAGAGCTCCGGCTGCTCTGACACCCCGAAGGCCAGGGCTTCCCCCTCTCTCCCTGACCGGAGCTCTTTCTGCTCTGACACACCGTCGGCCAGAGCGTCCCCCTCTCTCCCTGACCAAAGCTCCGGCTGCTCTGACATCCCGAAGGGCAGGTCGTCTCCCTCTCTCCCTGACCGGAGCTCTCTCTGCTCTGACACAGCGAAGGCCAGGTCGTCCCCCTCTCTCCCTGACCAGAGCTCCGGCTGCTCTGACACCCCGAAGGCCAGGGCATCCCCCTCTCTCCCTGACCATAGCTCTCTCTGCTCTGACACCCCGAAGGCCAGGGTGTCTCCCTCTCTCCCTGACCAGAGCTCCGGCTGCTCTGACAACCCGAAGACCAGGGCGTCTCCCTCTCTCCCTGACCGGAGCTCTCTCTGCTCTGACACCCCGAAGGCCAGGGCGTCTCCCTCTCTCCCTGACCAAAGCTCGCTCTGCTCTGACACCCCGAAGGCCAGGGCGTCCCACTCTCTCCCTGACCAGAGCTCTGGCTGCTCTGACACCCCGAAGGCCAGTGCGTCCCCCTCTCTCCCTGACCAGAGCTCCGGCTGCTCTGACACCCGAAGGCCAGGGCGTCCTTATCTCTCCCTGACCAGAGCTCTCTCTGCTCTGACATCCCGAAGGCCAGGGCGTCTCCCTCTCTCCCCGACCAGAGCTCCTGCTGCTCTGACACCCCGAAGGCCAGGGCGTCTCCCTCACTCCCTGTCCAAAGCTCTCTCTGCTCTGACTCCCCGAAGGCCAGGGCGTCTCCCTCTCTCCCTGACCAGAGCCCCGGCTGCTCTGACACCCCCAAGTCCACCAGAGACGGGTATAGCTCCATCCCGACACCCACCAACTTGGACACAGCCTCGAAGGTGGCCGTGCAGAATTCCCTGAGTCTGGGGCAGGACCAGAACATGCGGGTGTGGTTGGCCGCCCTCCCCACCCCCCCCGCCCCCCCCCCCGGGAACCACTCGCATTGTCCACCAGCTCCGGGAAGAAGCCGCTCAGACGCGTCTTGGTGAGGTCGCTCTGTGCACCACCTTGAGCTGCATCAGACTGAGCCCGGCGCAGGACGAGGTGGAGTTGACTCTGTGCTGCGCCTCGATCCAGAGTCTCTCCCTCTCTCTGTCCAGTCCCTCCCCCCACTTTTGTCTGGTCCCCTCCAGTGGAGTCCTGACGTTTTCCATCTGTCTCCTGTGTATGTGGCCACATTTGCCGTCCCCTAACCAATCCAGTCCTCCCACCGTGTCCAGGAATGTGTGTGTTTCTGGGGGAAGGTTTTCATCTCCTTGTGGGGGAAGTTACACAGCTGCAGCAATCTGAGGTTGTTTCCTCGAGAGTTGGAGCTTCCCTGTGAGATTCCCAGAATCGACAGCCTGTCGGGTGCGGACATGTCCTCAACCGTCAGCATCCCTCTGTCTCCCCCCGCACATCTAAAATGTACCGTCCATCGCTTCCGGCCCGAACCTGTACTGTGCCGAGAGGAGGGCCCGCGGGCCTCTCGCCCAGTTCAATAATAATTATCACTTATTTTCACAAGTCGGCTTCAATGAATTTACTGTGAAAAGCCCCGAGTCGCCACATTCCGGCGCCCGACACATGAATTGTTTCCACGTCATTAAGGTGGCTCCTAACACTGGGCTCCTGAGTGTGTGTGTGGGCTGGCCGGGAGTGGCCTGGAGTGTGTGTGTGGGCTGGCCTGGCCTGGAGTGCGTGTGTGGGCTGGCCGGGAGTGGCCTGGAGTGTGTGTGTGGGCTGGCCGGGAGTGGCCTGGCCTGGAGTGCGTGTGTGGGCTGGCCGGGAGTGGCCTGGAGTGTGTGTGTGGGCTGGCCGGGAGTGGCCTGGAGTGTGTGTGTGGGCTGGCCGGGAGTGGCCTGGAGTGCGTGTGTGGGCTGGCCGGGAGTGGCCTGGAGTGTGTGTGTGGGCTGGCCGGGAGTGGCCTGGAGTGTGTGTGTGCGCTGGCCGGGAGTGGCCTGGCCTGGAGTGCGTGTGTGGGCTGGCCGGGAGTGGTCTGGAGTGTGTGTGTGGGCTGGCCTGGCCTGGAGTGCGTGTGTGGTCTGGCCGGGAGTGGCCGGGAGTGTGTTTGTGGGCTGGCCGGGAGTGGCCTGGAGTGTGTGTGTGGGCTGGCCTGGCCTGGAGTGTGTGTGTGGGCTGGCCGGGAGTGGCCTGGAGTGTGTGTGTGTGTGTGCTGGCAGGGAGTGGCCTGGAGTGTGTTTGTGGGCTGGCCGGGAGTGGCATGGAGAGTGCGTGTGGTCTGGCCGGGAGTGGCCGGGAGTGTGTGTGTGGGCTGGCGGGGAGTGGCCTGGAGTATGTCTGTGGGCTGGCTGGGATTGGCCTGGCTTGGAATGTGTGTATGGGCTGGTAGGGAGTGGCCTGGCATGGAGTGTGTGTTTGGGCTGGCCGGGAGTGGACTTGTATCCAGCGCTCAGAGTGAGTTACCCGTGCAGGAGGCCTCCTCCATTCAGACCCAGTCCACCTCCAGCTCCTTAAAACATCCCTTCACCCTCTCTGCGCTGGCTGCCCAGTGATACAACAGAATACAACAGGAACCACTGTAGAAAATGATATACTACCCAGGGACCACTAAATAGAACATAGAAAAATACAGCACAGAACAGGCCCTTTTGCACACGATGTTGTGCCGAACTTTTGTCCTAGATTAATCATAGATTACCAGAGCATTTAAGTGCAGAAGGAGGCCATTTGGCCCATTTGGTCTACCTAACCTGCACATCTTTGGACTGTGGGAGGAAACTGGAGCACCCGGAGGAAACCCACGCACACACGGGGAGGACGTGCAGACTCCGCACAGACAGTGACCCAAGCCGGAATCGAACCTGGGACCCTGGAGCTGTGAGGCAATTGTGCTATCCACAATGCTACCGTGCTGCCCTTAAGAACAAATTAATCTACACTATATCATTCTACCGTAATCCATGAATCTATCCAATAGCTGCTTGAACGTCCCTAATGTTTCCGACTCAACTACTTCCACAGGCAGTGCATTCCATGCCCCCACTACTCTCTCGGTAAAGAATCTATCTCTGACATCCCCCTTATATCTTAAACCATTCACCTTAAATTTATGTCCCCTTGTAATGGTTTGTTCCACCCGGGGAAAAAGTCTCTGACTGTCTACTCTATCTATTCCCCTGATCATCTTATAAACCTCTATCAAGTCGCCCCTCATCCTTCTCCGTTCTAATGAGAAAAGGCCTCGCACCCTCAACCTTTCCTCGTAAGACCTCCTCTCCATTCCAGGTAACATCCTGGTAAATCTCCTTTGCACCTTTTCCAAAGCTTCCACATCCTTCCTAAAATGAGGCGACCAGAACTGTACACAGTACTCCAAATGTGGCCTTACGAAAGTTTTGTACAGCTGCATCATCACCTCACGGCTCTTAAATTCAATCCCTCTGTTGATGAACTCTAGCACACCATAGGCCTTCTTCACAGCTCTATCCACTTGAGTGGCAACTTTCAAAGATGTATGAACATAGACCCCAAGATCTCTCTGCTCCTCCAAATTGACAAGATATGCTACCCTGGGACAACTGTAAAAAATGATATAATACCAAGTGACTACTGTAAAAAAATGAAATACTATACAAGAACCACTGTATATCAGGGACAGGCCTCCAATGTGACCACTTCGTTGTAGAATGGATTTGCGTATTCTTGAAACTCTCCCCATTTTTTACAGTAGTCCCAGGGAAGAATTTCCTAATTTACAGTGGTCCCTGGGTAGAAGATCATTATTACAGTGGCTTCGGGTAGTATGTCATTATTTAGAGTAGTCCCTGGGAAGTATATCATTATTTATAGTGACCTTGGCTAGGTAACATCATTCACAGTGTTCCCTGTGCAGTATATCAACATGTAAAGTGGTCCCTGTGCAGTATATCATTATTTACAGTGGCCCCTGTGCAGGATATCATTACTTACAGTGGTCCCTGTGTAGTGTTTTGTTATTTAATTGGTTCCTGCATTGCATTTCATTATTTACAATAGTCCCTGGGTAGTATATCATTATTTATAATGGTCCCTGGGCAGGATTCCATTATTTACAGTGGTTCCTGTGTAGTATTTAATTATTTACAGTGGTGCCTGGATAATATCGCATTATTTACAGTGGTTGCTGGGTAGTATATCATTATTTGCAGAGTCCCCTAGGTAGTAGAAAATTATTTACAGTGGGCCATGGATAGTATAACATTATTTACAGTGGGCCCTAGTTAGTACATCATTGTTTACAGTGGATCCTTTGTAGTACGTCACGATTTACAACGGTCCCAGGGTGGAAGTTCATTATTTACAATGGTCCCTGGCAGTATATCATAATGTACAGTAGCCCTTGGGTAGTATATCATTATTTACAGTAGAGTATCATTTATTTGCAGTGGTCGCTGTGAAGTATTTCATTATTTACAGTGGGCCCTGGGTAGTAGATCATTATTTACAGTGGTTCCTGTATAGTATTTCATTATTTACAGTGGTCCCTGGGAAATATATCATTAATCACAGTGGTCTCTGGGTAGAAGATCATTATTTACAGTGGTCCCAGGGTAGCATGTCATTATTTACAGTGGTTGCTGATAGTATATCATTATTAACAGTGCTTCCAGGGTGGTATTTCATTAATTGCAGTTCCCTGGAATGTATATCATTATTTAAGGAGGTCCCTGTGTAGTACATCATTACTTACAACGTTCCCTGGATGGAATTTCATGGTTTGCAGTCGTCCCTGGATAGTATATCATTATTAAAAGTTGTCCCTGGGTGGGAAATCATTATTTACATTGGTCCCTGGATATTATATCATTATTTACTGTGCTCCCTGGGTAGTATATCATTATTTACAGTGGTCTCTGGGTAGAATATCATTACTTACAGTGGCTCCTTGATAGTATATCAGTATTTACAGTGGTCTCTGGATAGTACATCATTACTTACAACGGTCCCAGTCTGGAATTTCTTTTTTACAGTGGTCCCTGTGTAGTACATCATTATTTACAACAGTCGCAGGTTGGAATTTCATTATTTACAGTGGTCCCTGGATAGTTTATCATTATTTACAGTTGTCCCTGGATAGAACATCATTATTTGCAGTGGTCCCTGGACAGGATGTGATTATTTGCAGTAGTCACTGTGTAGTAAATCGTTGTTTACAACGGTCCCAGGGAGGAATGGCATTACTTACAGTGATCCCTGGATAGTATATCAATATTTACAGTGTTCCCTGGGTATAATATCATTATTGACAATGGTCCATGGGTAGTTCATCATTATTCTCAGTCGTCCCTGGGCAGTATGTCATTATTTACATTACTTCCCTGTGTAGTACATCATTATTTACAACGGTCCCGGAGTGGAATGTCATTAATTACAGTGGTCCCTGGATAGTAGCTCATTATTTACAGTGCTCCCTGAGTAGCATATACATATTTACAGTGGTCCCTGGGTAGTATATCCTTATTTATAGTGTTCCCTGGAGAGGAGCACATTATTTACAGTGGTCCCTGGATAGAATACCATTATTAAAGTGGTCACTGTGTGGTGCATCATTAATTACAACGGTCGCAAGGTGGTATTTTATTATTTACAGTGGTCCCTGTGTGGTATCTCATTCTTTACAATGGTCCCTGGCTAATATGTCGTTATTTACAGTGGTCCCAGTGTCGTGCATCATTATTTACAACGGTCCCAGGCTGGAATTTTAATATTTACAGTGGTCCCTGTATAGGATTTCACTCTTTACAATGGTCCCTGGGGAATATGTCGTTATTTACAGTGGTCGTGTGTCGTGCATCATTATTTACAACGGTCCCAGGCTGGAATGTCATTATTTACAGTGGTCCCTGTGTATTATATCTTTATTCAAAGTGGTCCCTGGCTAGTTTGTCATTATTTACATTGGTCCCTAGGTAGTATATCATTATTTACAGTTGTCCCTGGATAGTATATCATTATTTACAGTGGTACCTGGATAGTATATCATTGTTTAGCGTGGTCACTTCGTAGTACATCATTATTTACTACGGTCCCAGGGTGAAATTTTATTATTTGCAGTTGTCCCTGTGTAGTTAATCACTATTTCCATTGGTCACTGTAGAGTATATCATTATTTACTGTGCTCCCGGGGTAGTATATCATTCTTTCTAGTGGTTCCTGGGTAGTAAATCATTATTCACAGTTGTCCCTGGGTAGTAAATCATTATTTACATTGGTGCCTGGATAGTATACCATTATTTACACTGATCCCAGTGCGGCATATCATTATGTACAGTCGTTCCTGGATAGTATATCATTATTTACAGTGGCCCCCAGGTAGTATATCATTATTAACAGTGGCCATTGGATAGTATATCTATTTTACAGTGTCTCTGAATAGCACATCATTATTTACAACGGTTACAGGCTGGAATTTCTTTATTTACAGTGGTCCCTGTGTTGTACATCATTGTTTACAACGGTCCCAGGGAGGAATTTCATTACTTGCAGTGATCCCTGGATAGTATATCATTATTGACAGTGGTCCCTGGGGATAATATCATTATTGACAATGGTCCCCGGATA
The DNA here is from genome assembly GCF_047496885.1 of Scyliorhinus torazame. NCBI lineage: Eukaryota > Metazoa > Chordata > Chondrichthyes > Carcharhiniformes > Scyliorhinidae > Scyliorhinus > Scyliorhinus torazame. The sequence continues at coordinate 118,003,883 of NC_092726.1, read as the reverse complement.
GTATATCATTATTTACAGTGGTCCCTGGATACGATAACATTATTTACAGTGGTCCCTGGATATAATATCATTATTAAAGTGGTCACTGTGTGGTGTATCATTAATTACAACGATCGCAAGGTGGAATTTACGGTGGTCCCTGGTCAATATGTCGTTATTTACAGTGGTCCCTGTGTCGTGCATCATTATTTACAACGGTCCCAAGCTAGAATATCATTATTTCCAGTGGCCCTTTGGCAGTTTATCATTATTCACATTTGTCCCTGGGCTATATGTCATAGTTTACATTATTTTCCTGTGTAGTACATCATTATTTACAACGGTCCCGGAGTGGAATACCATTAATTACAGTGGTCCCTCGATTGTATCGCATTAATTACAGTGTTCCCTGAGTAGTATATACATACTCACAATGGTGCCTGTGTAGTATATCTTTATTTACAGTGGTCCCTGGATACGATAACATTATTTACAGTGGTCCCTGGATATAATATCATTATTAAAGTGGTCACTGTGTGGTGTATCATTAATTACAACGATCGCAAGGTGGAATTTACAATGGTCCCTGGGGAATATGTCGTTATTTACAGTGGTCCCTGTGTCGTGCATCATTATTTAGAACGGTCCCAAGCTGGAATTTCATTATTTACAGTCGTCCCTGTGTTGTACATCATTATTTACAACGGTCCCAAGCTAGAATTTTATTATTTACAGTGGTCCCTGTGTTGTACATCATTATTTACACGTTCCCTGTGTTGTACATCATTATTTACAACAGCCTCATGGTGGAATTTGATTATTTACAGTCGTCCCTGGGTAGTATATCTTTATTGAAAGTGGTCCCTGGCTAGTTTGTCATTATTTACATTGGTACCTAGATAGTATATCATTACTTACAGTTGGCCCTGGATAGTATAACATCATTTACATTGGTCCCTGGATAGTATATAATTATTTTGCGTGGTCACTGCGTAGTACATCCTTATTTACTACGGTCCCAGGGTGAAATTTTATTATTTACAGTTGTCCCTGTGTAGTTAATCATTATTAACATTGGTCCCTGCAGAGTATATCATTATGTCCAGTGGGTCCTGAGTGGTGTAGCATTACAAACAGCGGTCGCTGTGTAGTATATCATTATGTACAGTCGTCCCTGTGTTGTACATCATTATTTACAACAGCCCCAGGGTGGAATTTTATTATTTACAGTGGTCCCTGTGTTGTACATCATTATTTACACGGTCCCTGTGTCGTGCATCATTATTTACAACAGCACCATGGTGGAATTTGATTATTTACAGTCGTCACTGGGTAGTATATCTTTATTGAAAGTGGTCCCTGGCTAGTTTGTCATTATTTACATTGGTCCCTAGGTAGTATATCATTACTTACAGTTGGCCCTGGATAGTATAACACCATTTACATTGGTCCCTGGATAGTATATAATTATTTTGCGTGGTCACTGAGTAGTACATCATTATTTACTACGGTCCCAGGGTGAAATTTTATTATTTACAGTTGTCCCTGTGTAGTTAATCATTATTAACATTGGTCCCTGCAGAGTATATCATTATGTCCAGTGGTTCCTGAGTGGTGCAGCATTACAAACAGCGGTCGCTGTGTAGTATATCATTATGTACAGTCGTCCCTGGGTAGTATGTGATTATTTTCAGTGGTCCCTGTGCAGTACCTCATTATTTGCAACGGTCCCAGGGTGGAATTCCATTATTTACAGTGTCCCTGTGTACTATATCATTATTATCAATTGTCCTTGGGTAGTATATAATTATTTTGAACGGTCCCATGGTGGAATGTCATTATTAACAGACGTTCCTGCATAGTATATAATTATTTACAGAGTCAGCGGGAAGTATAGCATGATTTGCAGTGGTCCCTGGGCAGTATGTCATTACTTACAGTGGTTCCTGTGTAGTACATCATTATTTACAACGGTCCACGGCTGGAATTTCATTATTTACAGTGGTCCCTGTGTTGTACATCATTATTTACAGTAGTCCTTGTGTTGTACATCATTATTTACAACAGCCTCAGGGTGGAATTTGATTATTTACAGTGGTCCCTGTGTTGTACATCATTATTTACAGTGATCCCTGTGTTGTACATCATTATTTACAACGGCCCCAGGGTGGAATTTGATTATTTCCAGTGGTCCCTGTGTAGAATATCATTATTTCCAGTGGCCCATTGGCAGTTTTTCATTATTCACATTTGTCCTTGGGCGGTATGTCATTATTTACATTATTTCCCTGTGTAGTACATCATTATGAACGCTGAAATCCACATACACCACATCAACTGCTCTACCCTCGTCTACCTGTTCAGTCACCTTCTCAAATAACTCAATAAGGTTTGTGAGGCATGACCTACCCTTCACAAAGCCATGCTGACTATCCCTGATCATATTATTCCTATCTAGATGATTATAAATCTTCTCTCTTATAATCCCCTCCAAGACATTATCCACAACAGACGTGAGGCTCACCGGTCTATAGTTGCCGGGGTTGTCTCTACTCCCCTTTTTGAACAAAGGGACCACATTTGCTAACCTCCAGTCCTCTGGCACTATTCCTGTAGCCAACGATGACATAAAAATCAAAGCCAAAGGCCCAGCAATCTCTTCCCTGGCCTCCCAGAGAATCCTAGGATAAATCCCATCAGGTCCCGGGGACTTATCTATTTTCTGCCTGTCCAGAATTGCCAACACCTCTTCCCTACGTACCTCAATGTCATCTATTCTATTAGCCTAGGGCTCAGCATTCTCCTCCACAACATTATCTTTTTCCTGAGTGAATACTGATGAAAAATATTCATTTAGTATCTCGCCTATCTCTTCAGACTCCACACACAACTTCCCATCCCTGTCCTTGACTGGTCCTACTCTTTCCCTAGTCATTCGCTTATTCCTGACATACCTATAGAAAGCTTTTGGGTTTTCCCTGATCCTACCTGCCAAATACTTCTCATGTCCCCTCCTTGCTCGTCTTGGCTCTCTCTTTAGATCCTTCCTCGCTACCTTGTAACTATCCATCGCCCCAACTGAAACTTCAAACCTCATCTTCACATAGGCCTCCTTCTTCCTCTTAACAAGATATTCCACTTCTTTGGTAAACCACGGTTCCCTCGCTCGACGCCTTCCTCCCTGCCTGACCGGTACATACTTATCAAGAACACGGAGTAGCTGATCCTTGAACAAGCTCCACTGATCCAGTGTGCCCAACACTTGCAGCCTACTTCTCCACCTTATCCCCCCCGCCCCCCCCGCCCCCAAGTCACGTCGAATGGCATCATAATTGCCCTTATAATTATTTAGCGTGGTCACTGCGTAGTACATCATTATTTACTACGGTCCCAGGGAGAAATTATATTATTTGCAGTTGTCCCTGTGTAGTTAATCATTATTTACATTGGTCCCTGTTGAGTATATCATTATGTACAGTGGTTCCTGAGTGGTGTATCATTACAAACAGCGGTCCCTGTGTAGGATATCATTATTTACAGTGGTTCCGGAGTAGTATATCATTATTTACGGTCCCTGGGTAGTATGTGATTATTTTCAGTGGTCCCTGTGCAGTACCTCATTATTTGCAACGGTCCCAGTGTGGAATTCCATTATTTACAGTGGTCCCTGTGTACTATATCATTATTATCAATGGTCCTTGGGTAGTATATCATTATATTGAACGGTCCCATGTTGGAATGTCATTATCAACAGAGGTCCCTGCATAGTATATACTTGTTTACAGAGTCAGTGGGAAGTATAGCATGATTTGCAGTTGTCCCTGGGCAGTATGTCAATATTTACAGTGGTTCCTGTGTAGTTCATCATTATTTACAACGGTCCCAGGGTGAAATTTCAATATTTACAGTGGTCCCTGGATAGTATATCATCATTTACAGTTGTCCCTGTGTAGTACGTCATCATTTATAGTCGTCCCTGGGTAGTATATCTTTATTTACAGTGGTCTCTGGATAGTATGTCATTATATACAGTTGTTCCCTGGGTAGTATATCATTATTTTCGTGTCACTGGGTAGGATATCATTATTTACAGTGGTCGCTGGGCAGCATGTCATTTGCAGTGGTCCCTGTGTAGTCCATCATTATTTACAACGGTCCCAGTGTGGAATATCAATATTTACAGTGGTCCCTTGGTAGTATGGTATTATCTACAGTGGACCCTGGGGAATATATCATTATTTACATCGATCCCTGGGTAGTTTGTCAATATTTACAGTGGTTCCTGGGCAGTATGTCATTATTTTCAGTGGTCCCTGTGCAATAAAATATTATTTACAACGGTCCCAATGTGGAATTTCATTATTTACAGTGGTCCCTGGGCAGTATATCATTATTTACAGTGGTATCTGTGTAGTACATCATTATTTACCACGGTCCTTTGGTGGAATTTCAATATTTTTAGTGGTCCCTGGATAGTATATCATTACTTACAGTGGTCCCTGAGTAGTGTGTCATCATTTACAATCGTCCCTGGGAAGTGTATCTATATTTACAGTGGTCCCTGTGCACTACGTCATTATTTACAGTGGTCCCTGTGTAGTACATCATTATTTACAACGGTGGCAGGGAGGAATTAAGTTATTCACAGTAGTCCCTGGATAGTATATCATTATTTACATATGTCACTGGGTAGTATGTCATTATTTACAGTGGTCTCTGGGTCGTATACTATTCTTTAAAGTGGTCTCTGGGCGGTATGTCATTATTTACAGTCGTCCCTGGCTCGCATATCAGTGTTTACAGTGCTCCCTTGGTAGTATGTTATTATTTGCAGAGTTCCCTGGTTAGAATATCATTATTTACAGAGGTCCCTGTGTAGGATATCATTATTTACAGTGGTCGCTGGTCAGTATGTCATTTACAGTGGTCCCTGGGTAGAATATCATTATTTTCAGCGGTCCCTGGGTAGCCTGTGATTATTTTCAATGGTCCCTGTGCAGTACCTCATTATTTACAATGGTCCCAGCGTTAAATTTCATTATTTACATTGGCCCCTGTGCAGTACATCATTATTATCAATGGTCCTTGGGTAGTATATCATTATTATGAACGGACCCAGGGTGGCATTTCATTATTAACATCGGTCCCTTGATGGTATATCATTATTTACAGTGTCCATGGGCAGTATGTCATTACTTACAGTGGTTCCTGTGTAATACATCATTATTTACAACGGTCCCAGGGTGACATTTCAATATTTACAGTGGTGCCTGGAGAGTCTCTCATCATTTACAGTCGTCCCTGGGTAGTATATCTTTATTTACAGTGGTCGCTGGATAGTACGTCATTATTTACAGTCGTCCCTGGTTCGCATACCAGTATTTACATTGGTCCCTTGGTACTATATTATTATTTGCAGAGTTTCCTCTACAGTACATCATCATTTACAGTGGTCCCTTGGTAGTATATCAGTATTTACAGTTGTCCCTGGGCAGTATGTCATTACCTACAGTGATTCCTGTGTAATACATCATTATTTACAACTGATTCAGGGTGGATTTTCATTATTCACAGTAGTCCCTGTATTGTATATCATTATTTACAGTGGCCCTGGTTGTATATCATGATTTACAGTGTTTTCTGCATAGTATGTCATTATTTCCAGTGGTACCTGTGTAGTATATCATTGACAGTGGTCCCTCGGTAGTATATCATTTTTCATAGTTGTCCCTGGACACTATGTCATTATTTACAGTGGTCCCTGGGTAGGATAGTATTTTTTTAATGTGGTCCCTGTGTAGTACATAATTATTTACATCAATCCCAGTGTGGAATGTCATTACGTACAGTGGTCCCTGGGTAATATGCCATTATTTACCGTGGTCCCTGTGTAGTATGATTTTATTAACAGTGGTCCCTGGCATAATACAACTGTTTACAGCGGTCCCTTGCAGTATATCATTATTTACTGTGGTCCCTGTGCAGAATATCATTATATACACTGGTCCCTGGGCAGTATGTCATTTTTCCAGTGGTCCCTGTGTAGCACATAATTATTTACAACGATCCCAGTGTGGAATTTCATTACTTACAGTGGTCCCTGGGTAGTATGCCATTATTTACTGTGGTCCTTCAGTTGTATATCATTATTTACAGTGGTCCCTAGGTAGTATATTTTTATTTACAGTGGTCTCTAGTTAGTGTGTTAGTATTAACAGTTGTCCCTGGCATAATATCACTCTTTACAGCGGTCCCTTGCAGTCTATCATTATTTACTGTGGTCCCTGTGCAGTATATCATTATTTGCACTGGTCCCTGGGCAGTATGTCATTATTTACAGTGGTCCCTGTGTTGTACATCATTATTTACAACAGCCCCAGGGTGGAATTTGATTATTTACAGTGGTCCCTGGGTAGTATATCTTTATTCAAAGTGGTCCCTGGCTAGTTTGTCATTATTTACATTGGTCCCTAGGTAGTATATCATTACTTACAGTTGTCCCTGGATAGTATAACATCATTTACATTGCTCCCTGGATAGTATATAATTATTTAGCGTGGTCACTGCGTAGTACATCATTATGTACTACGGTCCCAGGGTGAAATTTTATTATTTACTGTTGTCCCTGTGTAGTTAATCATTATTTACATTGGTCCCTGTAGAGTATATCATTATGTACAGTGGTTTCTGAGTGGTGTATCATTACAAACAGCGGTCCCTGTGTAGAATATCATTATTTACAGTGGTTCCGGGGTAGTATATCATTATTTACAGTCGTCCCTGGGTAGTATGTGATTTCTTTCAGTGGTCCCTGTCCAGTACGTCATTAATTACAATGGTCCCAGCGTTAAATTTCATTATTTACATTGGTCCCTGTGCAGTACATCATTATTATCAATGGTCCTTGGGTAGTATATCATTATTATGAACGGTCCCAGGCTGGCATTTCATTATTAACATCGGTCCCTGGATGGTATATCATTATTTTCAGTGTCTCTGGGCAGTATGTCATTACTTGCAGTGGTTCCTGTGTAATACATCATTATTTACAACGGTCCCAGGGTGAAATTTCAATATTTACAGTGGTCTCTGGATAGTATGTCATTATTTACAGTCGTCCCTGGCTCGCATACCAGTATTTACAGTGATCCCTTTGTAGTATATTATTATTTGCAGAGTTTCCTCTTATGAGATCCTGAATCAATCCTGTCTCATTACACAGGACCAGATCTAGGAACACTTGTTCCCTCGTAGGTTCCATTACATACTGATCTAGGAAACTATCGCGAATACATTCTATAAACTCCTCCTCAAGGCTGCCTGGACCGACCTGGTTAAACCAATCAACATGTAGATTAAAATCCCCCATGATAACTGCTGTACCATTTCTACATGCATCTGTTATTTCTTTGTTTATTGCCTGCCCCACCATAATGTTACTATTTGGTGGCCTATAGATTACTCCTATCAGTGACTTTTTCGCCTTACTATTCCTGATTTCCACCCAAATGGATTCAACCTTATCCTCCATAGCACCGATGTCATCCCTTACTGTTGCCCGGATGTCATCCTTAATTAACAGAGCTACACCACCTCCCTTACCATCCACTCTGTCCTTCCGAAAGGTTTGATACCCTCGGATATTTAACACCCAATCGTGACCATCCTTTAACCATGTTTCAGTAATGGCCACAAAATCATAGTGATTCACGATGATTTGTGCCATCAACTCATTTACCTTATTCCGAATACTACGAGCATTCAGGTAAAGTACACTTATGTTGGCTTTTTTTACCTCTTCTGAATCTTAACACCTCGATCAGTAACCTCTCCTAAGTTATATTTGCTCTTAACCTTTTTCCTAATTTTCCTTCTTGTCGAACCCATATCTTCCTGTAACAACCTGCCGCGTCGCTTACCATTAATGTTTTCACTTCCAGTTTTATTTCTTTTCGTATTCCTGGTCCTATTCACTGAGCTCCCCTCAGTCACTGTACCTTGTACTGTCGCCCTTTTTGATTTTTGACTATGGCTTCTCTGCCTTACACTTTCCCCCTTACTGCCTTTTATTTATGTCCCTGTTTTACTACCTTCAAACTTCCTGCATCGGTTCCCATTCCCCTGCCACATTAGTTTAAACTCTCCCCAACAGCTCTAGCAACCCCCCCCTCTCCCCCCGCCCCCCCCCCCCCCCAGGACATCGGTTCCAGTCCTGCCCAGGTGCAGACAGTCCGGTTTGTACTGGTCCCACCTCCCCAGAACCGGTTCCAATGTCCCAGGAATTTGAATCCCTCCCTCTTGCACCATCTCTCAAGCCACGTATTCATCCTCTCTATCCTGACATTCCTACTCTGACTAGCTCGTGGCACTGGTAGCAAACCTGAGATTACTACCTTTGAGGTCCTACTTTTTAGTTTATCTCCTAGCTCCCTAAATTCAGCTTGTAGGACCTCGTCCCGTTTTTTACCTATACCGTTGGTGCCTATGTGCACCACGACAGCTAGCTGTTCACCCTCACCCCCCCCCCCCCCCCCCAGAATGTCCTGCAGCCGCTCCGAGACATCCTTGACCCTTGCACCAACGAGGCAACATACCATCCTGGAGTCTCGATTGCGGCCGCAGAACCACCTGTCTATTCCTCTTACGATTGAGTCCCCTATCACTATAGCCCTACCATACTTCTTCCTGCCCAGCTGCGCAGCAGAGCCAGCCACGGTGCCATGAACCTGGATGCTGCTGCCTTCCCCTGGTGAGCCATCTCCCCCAACAGTATCCAAAGCGGTATATCTGTTTTGCAGGGAGATGACCGCAGAGGACACCTGCACTGCCTTCCTACTCTTGCTCTGTCTTTTGGTCACCCATTTACTATCTCCCTCAGTACCTTTCACCTGCGGTGTGACCAACTCGCTAAACGTGCTATCCGCGACATCCTCAGCATCGCCGACGCTACAAAGTGAGTCCATCCGCAGCTCCAGAGCCGTCAAGCGGTCTAACAGGAGCTGCAACTGGACACACATCTTGCACGTGAAGGAGCCAGGGACAGTGGACGTGTCCCTGAGCTCCCACATCGCACACGAGGAGCATGACACGGGTCTGAGATCTCCTGCCATGTCTTAAACCTTCGGTTAACTTCAACAATTTCAATTCCCCCGCCCCCCCAAAAAAATGTAAATAAATAAATAAACAACGAAGAAAAAAATGAATAAATATACCAATGAAAAGAAACAGAAAAACAGAAACACTACTTACCAGTCACAAAAAGCACTTCCTCCCCACCCAGCTTCGAATTCCCACCTCGATTCAAATTCCCAAACTCACTCTTTGCTGTCTCACTCCTGGCTCTGTCTTCTGCTTGCTCACTGGGAGAACTCACTGGGAGTGAGTTTACAAGTGGCTCTTTTTAAACTGTTCTGAATTGACTCCCCTCCCCCACCTGCTTTTAGATCAAAGTAGACTAAAGTGACTGACACTTAACTGCCAACCAGTTATGTGAGTGGGTGGGGCAGCCCTTGTTAACCTACACTGCACAGTCCCTCTATCAATAAAAGCTAACACACCGTACGCCTTCTGAACAACCCTCTCAACCTGAGATGGGGAGAAGCGTTCACATTGGTGAAAGGATTGAGGATGAGCAGCTCTAGATGAAAGGATTGAGTAAATGAAGCAATGACGATATAAACTAGGACTTTCTCACACAGCGAGTGGTGAGGATGGGGAATCCCTTGCCTGTGTGTGCGGCGATGACCGGTTCGATAGGAAGAATTCAAAGGGGAATTATACTCTGATGTGAAAGTGAATCCCGATATACAAAGAACAAGAACAAGAAGAAAGAAAATAACATCCCAGGAACAGGCCCTTCGGCCCTCCACGCCTGCGAAGACCATACTGCCCGTATCATCTAAAATCTTCTACACTTCCGGGTTCCGTATCCCTCTATTCCCATTCTATTCCTGTATTTGTCAAGATGCCCCTTAAACGTCACTGTCGTCCCTGCTTCCACCACCTCCTCTGGCAGCGAGTTCCAGGCACCCACTACCCTCTGTGTAAAAAGAATTGCCTCGTACATCTACTCTAAACCTTGCCCCTCGCACCTTAAACCTATGCCCCCTAGTAATTCACCCCTCTACCCTGGGAAAATGTCTCTGACTATCCACTCTGTCTATGCCCCTCATAATGTTGTAGACCTCTATCAGGTCTCCCCTCAACCTCCTTCGTTCCAGTGAGATTACTGCCATGTGTAAATCAATACCCTGCGCATTGATCATAGCCTGTCAAACTAACCTGTACATTTTTGGATTCCCTTGTGCCCTAGCAGGTTTATCTTTGCTCTCCCATCCAGACTGACTTGTTTTTACTTCTGTATGTATCTGGATGTGATCCCCTACTGAACCTGCACACTGAGACCCATTCCCCTCGCCAATCCAGTTGTCACACCCTCGAACAGCCTTAGCAAACCCACCGGAAAGTTGTAGATTCCATTCCCATTCAAGTGCAACTCATCCGAGATTTATTGGTTGCGCCGGACCCAGGAACGGAATCACTGGCCGCGAAAATAAAGCCTATTCGCCCACACCATCTCTGTAGCATTCATCTGTTATACCCCCCTTCATCCAATCCTCGCTGTCAAGGATCTGGAGATATTAACCTCCGACGTCATTCTTTTCAATCTGCTCGGATAACTGTAAATTATTGACGCAGGACCTCGTCCCTTTTTCTATCTCTGTCGTTGGTACCAATGGTACCCACGACCTCTGTCTGTCCCCACTCCAACTTCAGAATGCCCTGCAAGGGTTTGCCGATATTCATGACACTGGCATCAGTCAGGCCAAATGCCATCCTGGACTCAGAGATACGGCAGTAGAAACGCTCATTGGACTTCTCACAGCGCAATGACCTTGTTTCTGGTGCATTCCCCGGATTAAACGTCGCTTCCAGCGTTTTCAAAACAGAAAAACTGTCCTTGAATGAGATGTATGTTGCGTCTTTTCTAATCTGCTGATAACCCCTGATTATGACTGGTGGCCCCAAATTTGTACAGTATAGATTAATGATTTGGAAGAAGGTACTGAAGGCACTGTTGCAGATGAAACAAAGATCTTTAGAGGGACGGGTAGTATAGAGGAAGCAAGGGGACTTCATGTGGAAAAGTGTGAAGTTATACACTTTGGTAGGAGGAAGTTAGGCATAGACTATTTTCTAAATGGGGAAATGCTTCGGAAATCAGAAGCACAAAGGGACCTTGTTCACGGTTCTCTTAAGTTTAACGTTCAGGTCCAGTGGGCAGTTAAGAAGGCAAATGTAATGTTAGCATTCATGTCAAAGCGCAAGAATACAAGACCAGGGTTGTGCTTCTGAGGCTTCTGAGGCTGTATAAGGCTCTGGTCAGACCCCATTTGGAATATTGTGAGCAGTTTTACTATCTAAGCATGGATGTGCTGGCCTTGGAAAGGGTCCAGGGGTGGTTCACAAGAATGATCCGTGGATTGGGGTACATGTCGAATGAGGGACGTTTGAGGACTCTGTGTCTGTACTCGTTGGAGTTTAGAAGGATGAGAGGAGATCTTATTGACACTTACAAGATACTGCGAGGCCTGGATAGAGTGGACGTGGGGAGGATGTTTCCAATTGTAGGAAAAACTAGAACCAGAGGACACTATCTCAGTCTAAAGGGACGATCCTTTAAAACAGAGATGAGGAGGAATTTGTTCAGCCAGACGGTGGTGAATCTGTGGAACTCTTTGTCGCAGAAGGCTGCGGAGGCCAAATCACTGAGTGTCTTTAAGACAGAGATAGATAGTTTTTTGATTAATAAGGGGATCAGGGGTTATGGGGAGAAGGCCGGAGAATGGAGATGAGAAAGTAACAGACATGATTGGATGGCGGAACAGACTCGATGGGCCGAGTGGCCTAATTCTGCTCCTTTTACTTATTGTCTTGTGGTCTTATTCCCGCTTTAACTGCAAATATAATACTCCATATTTTGTACACTAACTTCCCTCTCTACACCTTAAATTACCCTCCACTACTTTCACTACTTCACAATTCTGTTCTGTTCCCCTCATCTCTCATCTCCTTTTCCGCCTTCATTCTCCGCACCTTTTTTTCCACCCCTCGGTTTTCCACTCCTTACTTTACCTCCCAGCCACTCTTCAGTTGCCAACAATCCACTCTGTGTGCTTCCCGACATGTTGCACTATTTCAATCTCCTCCCATATCAATCTATTCATCTCGTGTACGTTCCTTTCCTCTCAATATACTTCCTTTCTTCTCCCCACCTCTCTTATGCCCATCACTCTACCCTCATCTCTTGTTATTCAACTCTCAGTTCGACTAGAATTTGCAAATGTAAAATGTATAAATGTAAGGAGGAGGAAGATCGGAATAGACTCCACGGGGCGGGGTAGACGCAGGGAGGTCAGGTAATATTTAATGAGTGGGAGTATAACGTGATGAATTTTGTTTGACAGTCTCAAAAGAGGCATCATAATGCTAAAGTTGCCAATTTAAACTGTTGTTTCACATAAAAGCGTGATATATATTCGGCAACAACACAATTTACATTTCGAGAAGTATTTATTCATAGCCTGCTATTCAACCATTTCAGTGTCGTTTCCAATTGTAGACACCACGATGTATGACCAACATAAATATCTTTCAGTTAATACCACAGGTCCATTATGAAAGTACTTTGCCTGGCAATAAGTCAGAGACTTTGAATGTTTTCCATGAAACGTTGAAGATGGAACAACATTTAAGGAAGATAATCAATATGAAATTGATTATCATACAAAGGTATGCGGAGGCACAGGCACTATTGAGGAAACAGGGGGCGACAGAAATCTTGGGCAGGATAGGAGCTGGGCAAAGAAGTAGCTGATTGAATACAATGGGGAAACGTGTGAGGTCATGCACTTTGGTAGGACGAATGCCTGCAGAGAGTATTTTCTAAATGTAGAAATGGTGAGAAAACGAGAAGCACAAGTCCGAGCCGAAGATTACCTGAACATTAACGTGCAGGTTCAGTCGGTAGTTAGGAAGGCAAATGCAATGGTAGCATTACTGTTGAGAGGATAGAATGCAAGAGCAGTGATGTACGTTGTGCCTGTCTCAGGTTATGACCAGACCCCATTAGAATTATTGTGAGCAGTTTGGGGCCTAGTATCTAAGGCAGGATGTGTTCCTCTTGGAAACAGTCCAGAGGAGGTTCACAAGGATGATCGCTGGAATGGAGAGCCTGCCGTTTGGAGCAGTTGGGGCCTCTGGATCTGCACTCGTAGGAGTTGAGAAGGATGAGGGGGACCTTTTTCAAACTTACAGAACACTGAGCAGCCTGGATAGATTGGTCGTTGAGAGGATGTTTCCAGCGGTAGGAAAAACTAGAACCCGAGGACACAGTATCAGACTAAAGGGACGACACTATAAAACTGCGATGAGAAGAAACGTCTTCAGCCAGAGGGTGCAGAACCTGTGGAACTCTTTGCCGCAGAAAGTTGTGGAGGCCAAATCACTGAGTGTCTTTAAGACAGAGATAGATAGGTTCTTGTTTAAGGAGTTCAAGGCACGGAAGAACATAACAACCATGACTGAATGGCGGAGCAGACTCATTCGGCCAATGGACTAATTATGTTCCTCTGTCTAATGGACCTACGGTCTTATAATATTGATTTGGCGCGGGGGTTCAGGGAGACGTTTGCTATATTGGTAGAAACTAACTCCATTGAACGTTCGGTATGAATGGAAACAGACGTAAGACAATCATTAAATGTATCACATAGACAAACAGCGGTGAAAGGTTATGAGGTTGCATAGAATTATTTGGAGAGTCTGAATCTTCCTCTTCGCTGAAATTTCATATTCATTAATCTGGGAGGAAATCATTTAATTACACTCATAACCAATCCAGTAATTAAACCTGTAGATCTATTTCCGATGTTCCTATCTCCATTATGTTGCACCTCCTGACCAAATCAATGCATCCTTGACATTGTTTTAGTCCTCCCACTCCGGCGAATTTCAATTGAGCCAAAATATCAGCCCTCCTATACCACTTGAAACAACGTTTTCGAAGTTAGCATTTTCACTGACCTATGTAGATATTCCCCAGGCACAAAGAAAAACAGAAACAACAATGTCACATTCCAACAAGTGTTTGAACGTTTCTTTCTGGCCTTGCTCTGCCTGACACATCACTGAATCCAGTGCCGTCAGCTGGAACCACTAATCCTGTTGTGCTCTATTCAGTGCCTTGACCAGGTGTAACAAGACTTCCCTGTTTATGTGCTCACCTGTCTGCGAAACAAAGAGCAACGTTCCATTTTACGCACCCATTACCTGCTCAACTTGCATGCTGGCTTTTAATGTCTGATTCATGAGGACCCCCACCTCTCATCAAACTCCTCGGTGCTGCATATTTCTGCTGTCTTTCTGCATTTGAATACTACACAGGACCTTCATTCTTCCCAGCAATGTATAACATCACATTTCCCTACATGATATTCCATCTGTCAAGCCTTTGATCATTCACCCAATCTGTCTATATCCCTCTGTAACTCTGTTCCATCCTCACCACTTGTCCTCCAAGTTATTGCAGCGTGAGCAGGGCAGAGCATATACGAGATGTGAGAATTAGAGCCACAAACAAATAACAGTGACGCAAAGAGCGGAGGTAAATTGAAGATGGGGCAAAGTGAAATTGATTTGCTATAAAAGGGAGACAGAATAAGAGAGAAAATAATTTTGGAAACGTGAATGGGGAACGGCCAGAAAAAGATAATCTGGGGAAATTGAAAGAAAGAAAGGAGAGGAATCTTTAATAAGAATAAGGACTGTGAGCGCGACATTGTGAGTGAGGGGATGATGCGAGGGAATGGGCAACACGTGACCAGTATTCAAATGCAAAAACGGTGTTGCTCGCCCCGGTTTTGAAATAAGCCACATTGTATAGTTAACTTTAGTCGGCATCTTCGAGCTTCGTGCCTGATCCTAAGATTGTGATGTAATCCCCAATGAGACTTGCAGTGAGAGTGCAGCTGCTCTCAGTGACTTCTTTGTTGAGCAATCTGTGAAAAACATCATTAGGGATGTACAGACCTCGCATCACTGATCATCCAGTTTAATATAAATAAACCGTTCATGACCCTTTACTGTGTCAAACACCAGGGGACAGATCTTCACCAACACCAGCACGAGTCCTTTACACAGAAAATGCGTCGGACAAAATCTTTCGAGTCAGCAGCTGTGTACTATCCTGTACTCGCAACTGTCGGCATTCCTGGTAAATTACTTTTAGATCTTGACATTTTGAACTTGTTTCTGTATAATTTTAAAACCGGCCAAATGTATTGCGTTGACCTTCAATTTTGAGCTAAACATGGTGATGATTTTTTAACGTTCTTCAGTTTGAATATTAGAATAACTATCTGATCTGGAAAACTCATTGTAGATTATCTCTGAATGCGTCCTCTGTCCCACTGCATTACAGTGCGGATACTTTGTTTTATTCACAGACATTTTCATTTTGATATGTTTTCTCAGATTATTTATATTTGTCAGATATTCTGCAACACCCTTTTCCGCCCCTTTGGACTCTCTTACCTCCGACCAGCTTCATGTTTAATGATGAACTGCCTTTCAAATGTAGCGCAGTGTTTTCTTTCTGCTCCTTTCCGCTCCGTTTCCGATCATCTTTCCAGAGCGGTAGATCAGACTGCTCATTTTAATCATTGGTTTGTTCTCTGGCGGTCTGTTCATCATTCTTATTTTCTGTCCCCTCAAACCACTAACCGTGGACATTATCGGCTTTGCAACTCGGCTTTCTAACCAGATTTAATGTATCCATTGAAACAGCTAATTCAACGCCATCTGAAGTCTCAAACACAGCATTACAGCTGAGAGGTGATAATCCACAATGTACGTCAAAATCAAGCACTGGGTATTCAGGAGATTAACGCAGAACGCCGGGGGTTGGGGGGGCGGGGTTATCAGGACATGGAACTTCAACTGAACCTGATTGCAGCAGATTCTCTATATTGAGTGTTGACCAGTGAGAGAATCACATAATTATATCATAGAATCATAAAGTTTACAGTGCATAAGGAGGCCGTTCAGCACATCGAGTCTGCACCGACCTTTGGAAAGAGCACCCCATTTAAACCTATCTCCGTAACCCAGTAGCCCCACCTAACCCTTTTTGGACAAGAAGGGCAATTTATCATGGCCAATCCACCTAACCTGTACATCTTTGGACTGTGGGAAGAAACCGGAGCACCCGGAGGAAACCCAGGGACACACGGGGAGAGCGTGCAGACTCCGCACAGACAGTGACCCAAGCCGGAGTCGAACCTGGGACCCTGGCGCGGTGAAGCAACAGTGCAAACCACGATACTACCGCTCCGTTCTTTTCGCATCATCACCTTCCCGGACTATAACCTGGCGGTAGCACAGTATTCAAGACTGTTGCTTCACAGCTCCAGAGTCCCAGGTTCGATTCCCGGCTTGGATCACTGTCTGCGTGTAGTGTGCACGTTCCCCCCGTGTCTACGTGGGTTTCCTCCGGGTGCCCCGGTTTCCTCCCGAAAGTCCCGAAATATGTGTCTGTTAAATGTGAATTTGACTTTCTGAATGTTCTCTCTGTGTACCGAAGCATGTGGCGACTTCCACAGTAACCGCATCGCAGAGTTCATGTGCGCCTGCTTGTGACATCATTATTCTAACTGGTTTCTATTCTCCTTCTCACAGTGAACATCGTTACAATCGCAATCCTGTCTTTCAAAAACTGTGGCCTCTCCAAATGCATCGCCCGCTATCTGGTAGCGATGGCGGCAGCCGATCTCATGGTTATTGTCTGGAATGTAATCTTACATCGCATTGCTGAAATATATTGGGATTACACTTTCCTGCTCTACACTCCCGTGTGCAGATTCGTTCTCTTCATGTCTCCCGCCGCAATCGACATTTCTGTTTGGTTGACGGTCTCTTTTACCTTTGATCGCCTGGTGGCCATTTGCTGTCAGAAGCTGAAAACCAAATACTGCACCGAGAAAACTGCTGTTGTTGTTATCACCACTGTGAGCTCGCTGCTCTGCTTGAAGAACATTCCCCGGTCCTTCCTGTATTCCTCCTATTCCAGCTCGATGCCACGTGGATGCCAGTTGTCCACAAATGTTTTCTTTGATCCGATTTGGATGGCATATTCTTGGATTGAGCAGCTGCTAACCCCAATGATTCCATTCTTTCTGATTTTGTTCTTTAATATTGTCACCGTCAGACGCATTTTAATAGCCAGTCGCGGCCGAATGAGTCTCCGGCAGCACAGCAGCGACAGGGATGAGAAGGATCCTGAGCTGATGAACCGGAGACGATCCATTGTGTTACTCTTTGCAATATCCAGTAGTTTTATCCTGCTCTGGATGACAACAGTTATATATTTCATCCACGTTAGAATTACGTCGGCCTTCAAGAGCAGATCCCTATTTACTACCTATCCTCATTTTGAACAGGCTGGGATTATGCTGCAGCTTCTGAGCTCCTGCACCAACACAGCTATTTACACAATCACCCAGAGAAAGTTCAGAAACCTGCTGCTCAGTGCGATCAAATATCCCTTTACACTGATAGGGAAATTAGCGAAATTTTGGGGGAAACATTACTGAAAACGGGACTCCCATTCTCCTTGTCCCATTTCAAGTACATGACAATTATCATCCAACATTACAAAATCCAATCAGCAGAAGGTCAAATAATTTTAACTAATGTTTTAAAATAATCTATTTGTTTTAAAAATTAACCAGCATTCAATTGACCAATATCTGGAATCCAATGAGTGAAGAAAATACATCCAATACGCGAGGCCCACTCAAATACTGCAATTTGTTCATTTGTCAAATTACTTCACAACAGTGAAAAAAATGTAAAAACCAAATGGGTCCAATTGGATATTGATGCTTATTTCCACCGAACCATTTTACTAATTAATCCCAGTTTATGGCCCATTTTCCCGTAATCCTCTTCAATTATTTATGAGGTTACTTAACACATACTCATTATTCAGTACCTGTAATAATTCAATAAATGTTAGACAATTTTAAACGAAAAATGTATGTGGCGGGATTCTCACAGCCCGACGCCAGGCCAGAGAATCCCCGCGAACGGGCCACGCCGCCCCAACGCCGGCGTGATTTTCCGCAGTGCAAGTTTTCCTTCTCATCAGGGACTCCCCCTCGTACACGGAGGCGATAATGCTGCTGAAGGGACAATATGTAAAGTCTGTAAACGAGGTTTATGCGAGGCACTTTCTTGCCACGAGGAGACAACGCCCTGTGGAATCACTAGCCGAATTCCTGCTGCCTTGCGGGTACTCGGCCGGAACTGTGCTTGCCAGGCGGTATCGGCTACCACACGGAGCTGCTGATCAGGGACGGCTATGTCCCAGATGTGAAATCGAATTACATCCGCCAGCGATTGCTAGATTGTACACTCGGCCTCCCAGAGACAGTGCAGCTCTCAAACTCGCTGGATGTCGCCTTCCAGAACATGGAGGCCTACACCTCCGACCACACGGCACCCCCGTGGACCCCGTGGACGCCGCCATCATCCGACTCGAGTGCGGCCCAATCATCTGCTGCACAGCAGCCTGCCAACGCCGGAAGCCCGAAGTGCTATTTTTGCGGCCAGGGTAAGCATCCCAGACAACGCTGCCCTGCACGGAACGCGGCTTGCAACGGGTGTGGGAGGAATGGCCACTTTGCGAAAGCCTTCCAGGTCCGAGCTCGCCCTAAAACACCTGGGCTAAGCAGCGCTGCCAGCTGCCCATCGGAGCTGCCCCCAGCTGCCGCGCCACCCGCCGTGTGCGACCCGTGGGCGCTGCCATCTTCGCGCCATTTTCGATTTCGCCCGCCACGCGGGACCCATGGAGGCCGACTTCTTTGCCGCTATCTTGTACTCCACCCGCCATGCGTGAACTAGGGGGCCGCCATCTTTGACGCCATCTCCGATGCCACCCACTATGCGCGACTCATGGGGGCCACCATCTTGGGACTACTCCGCAGCCTCCCAGGTGCCCTGCTCACCCGGTAGTACACTGGCGGCCTCTACCTCCGACACGCCTACCCATCACCTTCGGAAGCTCGCCACCATCACGCTCGACCAGTCCCGGCCTCATCACCTCACAAAATGTACAATGACCGTCCGGATCAACGGGCACGAGACGGTCTGCCTTTCCGACTCCCGGAGCACATACAGCTTCATACACCCAGATACGGTAAGGCACTGCTCCCTCCCAATTTTACCCACTAACACAAAATCTCCCTGGCTTCTGGATCACATTCAGTAGAAATCCGGGGTACTGTGTCGCGACCTTTACTGTACAAGGCGTACAGTACACTCACTTTAAACTCTACGCCGTTCCCCATCTCTGCGCTGCACTATTTCTGGTGCTCGACTTCCAGTGCCACCTCCAGCGCCTTACTTTAAAGTTCGATAGACCCGTGCCCCCCCTCACCGTCTGTAGACTCGCGACCCTTAAGGTCGCCCACCCTCGCTCTTTGCTAACCTCTCCCCGGACTGTAAGCCCATCACTACTAGGAGCTGACGATACAGTGCCCGGGACGGGGCCTTTATCGGATCAGAGGTCCAGCGACTCCTACGAGAGAAGATCATTGAGGCTAGTACCAGCCCCTGCAAAGCCCAAGTGGTGGTCGTCAAGACTGGGGAGAAGCACCAGATGGTCAGCGACTACAGTCAGACCATCAATCAGTACACACAGCTCGATGCGTACCCTCTCGCATATCTGGCATGGTCAACCAGATTGTGCAGTATCGAGTCGTCTCCACAGTTGACTTGATGTCAACATAGAACCAGCTCCCCATCCGCCCGGATGACTGCCTTTGAGACCGAGGCCGATGACCGCCTCTACCACTTCCTCAGGGTTCCCTTCGGCGTCACCAATGGGGTCTCGGTTATCCAATGAGAAATGGACCGAATGGTTGACCAGTGCGGGCTGCGGGCCACGTTCCCGTAATTAGATAATGTCACCATCTGCAGCCATGACCATCAGGACCATGACGAAAACCTTCGGCACTTCCTCCACACCGCTAAACTCCTGAAACTCACCTATAATAAGGAAAATGCGTTTTCCGCACAAGCCGCCTAGCCATCCTTGGCTAAGTTGTGGAAAACGGATTCCTAGGGCCCGACCCCGACCGCATGCACCCGCTCCTGGAACTCCCCCTCCCCCACGGCCACATGACTTGAAGACATGCCTGGGGTTCTTCTCTTACTATGATCAGTGGGTCCCCAATTATGCGGACAAGGCCCGTCCACATATTAAATGCACCATTATTCCCGTGACGGCTGAGGCCCGCCTGGTCTTCAACCGCATCAAGGCAGATATTGCCAAAGCCGCAATGCATGCTGTGGATGAGTCCATTCCGTTCCAGGTGGAGAGCGATGCGTCTGAATTTGCTCTGGCCGCTACCCTCAACCAGGCGGGCAGGCCCGTGGCTTTCTTCTCCCGTACCCTCCATGCCTCCGAAATTCGACACTCCTCCATCAAAAAGGAAGCCCAAGCCATTGTGGAAGCTGTGCGATATTGGAGGCATTACCTGGCCGGCAGGCGATTCACTCTTCTCACTGACCAATGGTCGGTTGCCTTCAGGTTTAACAATACACAGCAGGGCAAAATCAAGGACGACAAGATTCTGTGGCGGAGGATCGAGCTCTCCACCTACAACTACGATATCTTGTATCGACCCGGGAAGATCAATGTGCCCCCAGATGCCCTATCCCACGGTACATGTGCCAGCGCACAAGTAGACCGACTTCGGGCCCTCCACAATGACCTCTATCACACGGGGTTCACCCGTGTTTTTTACTTTATCAAGGCATGCAACCTGCCTTTCTCCATCGAGGAGATCAGGACCGTGACCAGGGGCTGCCAGGTCTGCGCGGAGTGCAAACCACACTTCTATCGGCCAGGCAGGGCGCACCGGGTAAAGGCCTCTCGCCACTTATTAAAGGCCTCAGTATCGACTTCAAAGGGCCCCTCCACTGGCCGTAACATGTGCTTCCTCAACGTCGTTGATGAGTACTCAGGTTTCCCTTTCGCCATAACGTGCCCTGACATGACCGCTGCCACCATCATCAAGGCCCTGCATAGTATTTTCCTCGTGTTTGGGTTCCCCACCTCCATCCATAGCGATCCGGGTTCCTCCTTCACGAGCGGCGAGTTGCGTCAGTTCCTGCTTAGCCAGGGCATCGCCTCTAGCAGGGCGACCAGCTACAACCCCCGGGGCAACAGGCAGGTGGAGAGGGAGAACGCGACGGTCTGAGAGGCCGTCCTCCTGGCCCTATGGTCTAGAAGTCTCCTCGTCTCCCGCTGGCAGGAGGTCCTCCCCGATGCGCTCCACTCCATCTGGTCGCTCCTGTGCACTGCCACCAACGAGACCCATCACAAACATATGTTTGCCTTCCCCACGAAGTCCACCTCCAGGGTCACGCTCCCGTCCTGGCTGACAGTCCAAGGGCCCGTCCTTCTCCGGAAGCATGCAAGGAGCCATAACTCAGATCCCCTCGTCGAGAAGGTTCTGCTCCTCCAGGCCAACCCACAATATGCCTACGTGGCACATCATGACGGGCGACAGGACACAGTTTCCCTCCGGGATTTGGCACCTGCAGGTTCCCCAGCGACCACCCCCACCACCCCCGACCCTACACCGTATACCCCCATCTCTACCCACCTACCTCAAGGACTGGCACCCGCAGGCCCACCGGCGAGCATCACCACCACCCCCGCCCATACAACCCCCCCCCCCCCCCCTCCATCGACTCAACTACTGGGTGAGGAAGAGGACAACACGCTCCCGGTGTACGTCTCGACACCGGTGCCCACACCACAGCCGGGACTGAGGCGATCACGGCAGAAGGTCAAGGCCCCCGACAGAATTAATCTAAAAGTCCATTTCACCCCCGCTGGACTCTTCTTTTTAACAGGGGGTGAATGTGGTAAACAACTGTAGTGTATAATATGTATATTGTGGTAAACGTCTACTTTATTACATATAATGTGGTAAACCACTGCCCGATGGCTCCGCCTCACCTCGTGCTCGGTATAGAGGTGGCTGGCTCCGCCTCCCCTCTGGCTCGGTATATAGGTGCCTGGCTCCGCCTCCCCTCTGGCTCGGTATCAGTGTGGCTGGTCTCCGCCTCTGACCCAGTTCGGCATCAGAGGCCAGGAGGCTTTCTGTATAGTCTATTAAAGCGTCAGTTACGTCCACTACTCGTCTTGTGTTCATTGATGGCGCATCATGGGGGAGGGGGCTCGGACCCCAGGGGGAACCAGGGGGGACCTCCGATGTTGCCTGGCCCGCGATCGGGACCCACCGATTGGCGGGTGGGCCTCTGTGGCTGGGGGCCTCCTTTCCTGCGCGCCGGCCCCTGTCCCTGTGCCAAGTTGCATCGCAGCCGGCGCATTGAAGGAGGCCTCTGCGCGTGCGCTATTTGGCTCTGGAGCCACTGTGCATGTCCTCGTTGGTGCCGACGAAACTGCGCATGCGCGGACCCTGCGATGCCCAGTTCGAAAATGAAATGAAATGAAATGAAAATCGTTTATTGTCACGAGTAGGCTTCAATGAAGTTACTGTGAAAAGCCCCTAGTCGCCACATTCCGGCGCCTGTTCGGGGAGACTGGTACGGAAATCAAACCTTTCTCCTGGCCTTTCCTTGGTCTGCTTTCAAAAGCAGCGATTTAGCCCAGTGTGCTAAACCAGCCCCAGTTCGCGCCGGGATCTGCAGCTGGAGCGGCGCGAACCGCTCCAACACCTTGTTGGGGCCAGAATTAGACGTGGGAGCGACCCCTTCACGTAAAATGCGATGGCGTTTACGATGGGTGGACACGGCCGTGGGATTAGAGACTCCAGCCCCCTGTATTGATTGTCCTGAGAACATGCTTACACTTCAAACATGTTTTGGTCGATCTGCAACAATGGTCTTTATATTTGAAGTCAAGGTGTTATTCTAATAACAGAAAGAAACAGCGAATGAGGCAGTTCAGAGGAGCAGTTCAAACTGACATGCTGCAGTCTATGTGGGCTGATTTAGAATATGGTTCGAGATGCCAGAAGCCGGACGGGTAGTAGAGATGGAATTGAAACATTGCCGCAGAGAAGAGAATCATCAGTTGCATTGTGCTGCAGGATGAACACGTGATGGAGGTGAAATGGGGGAGGGTGCTGAACTCCCACGTGGTTTACGCTGTAGACCCTCATTGTAATAGCTTCTGGGGGACGGCAACAATATGTTGAAGTGGAACGGCGGTGGTCAATATCGAATAGTAATTGCTGGAGAGATACGTCATTGGGAGTAGGCCAAGCTGCGGGTTCCTTGGAGAGCTTGAAAATGGTCCGGTGAAGGGAAGAAAATGAGATGGATGTTGCATGATGAGTGGAGGAATGATAGTGGAGGTGTGGAGGTGGTTATTGAGTAGGCAGAAGAGGTGAAAAAGTGGATAATGAAGGCAATGAAACGGCGTGGCTTAAATTGCGTATATTCGAGTTTCAAAGGTTTGGTAGCCGTAAGGGAACGGATTAAGGCATTGTTGTGTGGAGAATGTGCAAGTGTGGGTGTGGACAGGGGAGTGATATTAGGAGCGGTGGAGTGGAAAGCTTTGGTCAAGTATTTTGTGGACAGGATGGCTGATTATTTGGAGGGGCTAATAGATTACTTGAAGATATGAGACAGAGGGTGTGGATAGGTATGGAGGGTAACCGACGATAATGGTGTGCAGTGTGGAGATATGTAGGGGGGAAGGGGTGTGACAACAGAAGGTCAAGACGCCGAGGAGTTTTGTACAGGACCGTGCTAGGACTGATTGGATAGATTGCGCTGGGGAGTCTCTGGACGACAGTGGACTATGGAGTTGGGAATAGACGGAACAGAAGGATTAAAGCAGTTGGAGGTGGACGTAGATAGGAGAGAGTGAATGGTGTTTTGGGAAGCAGGGTGCAGGCACAGACGGGGTGTTTAGATACATATCGAATACATAAAAGATAGCAGCAGGAAGAGAACCTTTGGCCCTTCGAGCCTGCTGCACCATTTATCACGATCATGGCTGATCATCC
This sequence comes from Scyliorhinus torazame, assembly GCF_047496885.1. Classification (NCBI taxonomy): domain Eukaryota; kingdom Metazoa; phylum Chordata; class Chondrichthyes; order Carcharhiniformes; family Scyliorhinidae; genus Scyliorhinus; species Scyliorhinus torazame. Next base: position 117,979,791 of record NC_092726.1, on the reverse strand, counting down.
AACTCAATAGCCTAATCCTGCTTTCTCCCCATAGCCTTTGATCCCATTCTCCCCAAGTGATATCCAGCCGCTTCTTGAATATATTCAAAGTTTTAGCATCAGCTACTGCCTGTGGTAATGAATTCCACAGGCTCACCACTCTTTGTGTGAAGAAATGTCTTCTTATATCTGTCCGAAATGGTTTACCCTGAATCCCCAGACTGTGACCCCTAGTTCTGGACACACACCATTGGTAACATCTTCGCTGCATCTACCCTGTCTAGTCCTGTTAGATTTTATCAGTCTCTATGAGATCCCCCCTCATTCTTCTGAACTCCAGCGAGAACAATCCCAACCTAGTCAAACTCTCCTCACATGACAATCCCGCAATCCCTGGAATTAAACTGGTAAACATTGGCTGCATTCCCTCGAGAGCAAAAACATCCTTCCTCAGAGAAGGAGACCAAACTGCACACAATACTCCAAGTGTGGCCTCACCAAGGCCCTGTACAATTGCAGCAACACATCCCTGCTTCTGTATTCGAAACCTCTCGCAATGAAGACCAACATACCTTTAGCCATCTTTTTTTTAAATTTAGAGGACCCAATTCATTTTTCCAGCTAAGGGGCAATTGGGTGTGTTCAATCCACCTACATTGCACATCTTTGGGTTGTGGGGGCGAAATCCACGCAAACACGGGGAGTATGTGCAAACTCCACACGGACAGCGACCCAGAGCCAGGATCGAACCTGGGACCTCGGCGCCATGAGACTGCAGTGCTGCCACTGCGCCACCGTGCTGCCCACCATTAGCCTTCTTTAACGCCTGCTGCACAAGCATACTTGCCTTCAGCGACAGGTGCGCAGGAACACCCAGGTCCCACTGCACACTCCCCTCTCCCAACCATTCAGGTAGTAATCTGCCTTACTGTTTTTGTTCCAAAATGAAGAACCTCACACTTATCCAAATTATACTGCATCTGCCATTAGTTTGCCCTGATGTGGAGATGCCGGCGTTGGACTGGGGTGAGCACAGTACGAAGTCTTACAACACCAGGTTAAAGTCCAACAGGTTTATTTCGATGTCACTAGCTTTCGGAGCGCTGCTCCTTCCTCAGGTGAATGAAGAGGTATCCTCTTCATTCACATGAGGAAGGAGCAGCGCTCCGAAAGCTAGTGACATCGAAATAAACCTGTTGGACTTTAACCTGGTGTTGTAAGACTTCGTACTGTAATCAGTTTGCCCACTCGCCCAACCTCCAGAACTTGCTGTAGGATCCCTGCATCCTCGTCACAATTCACCTAATTTGTATCCTCTGCAAACTTTGAGATGTTACATTTTGTTCCCTCATCCAAATCATTAATATATATTGTGAATAGCTGGGGTCCCAGCGCCGATCCCTGTGGTACCCCACTGGTTACTGTCTGCCAACTTGAAAAGGACCCATCAATCCCTACTATTTGTTTCATCTCTGCCAATCAGTTTTCTATCTACTTCAATACATTTCCTCCAATCCCATGCACTTTACTTTTGCACAATAATCTCTTATGCGGGACATTGTGAAACGCCTTGTGAAAGTCCAAATATATCACATCGACTGGCTCCCCCTTGTCAACTGTTCTGGTTACCTCTTCAACAATTATAACAGATTTATTAAGCATGACTTTCCCTTCATAACTCCATGCTGAGTCTCACTGATCTTGACACTGTCTTCTAAATATTCCGCTATTAAGTCCTTGATAATGGATTCAAGCATTTTCTCCACTACAGATGTTAGTCTGACTGATCTATAATTCCCTGCTTTCTCTCTACCTCCCTTTTTGAATGTCGGAGAGACGTGAACTACCCTCCAATCTGCAGGACAGTTCCAGAGTTTATAGAATCCCGGAACATGACCACCAATACATCCACTGTTTCCAGAGCCACCTCTTTAAGCACTCCGGGATGCAGATTCTCAGGCCCTGGGGATTCATCCGCATTCAATTCCATCAGTTTTCCCAGCACCATTTCTCTACTAATGTTGATCTCCCTCAGTTCTTCCTCTTACTAAACCTTTCATTCTCCAACATTTCAGGGAAATGATTTGTGTCCTCATTTGTGAATATAGAACCAAATTATGTATTCAATTGCTGAGCCATTTCTTTTTCCCTTATTATGCATTCCCCTGTTTCTGTCTGCAGTGGGCCTACGTTTCATTTTACCAATCTCTTTCTCGTCACATATCTGTCGAAACCTTAAGAGCCTGTCTTTATGTTCTCTTCTAGCTTCCTTTCCTATTGTACTTTCCCTTCTTAATCAATCCCTTCGTCCTTCTTTGCTGAATTCTAAACTTCTCCCCATCTTCAGCCCTATTATTTTTCTTGGCCGATCTGTATGCTTCTTCCTTGTATCGTATGCTATTTCTAATTTCCTTTGTAAGGCATGGATTGGCCCTCCTACCGCTTTCCTTTTGTGCCAGACAGGAAAGAACAGTTGCTGTCGTTCCTCCAGGCGTTTCTTGAATGTTTGCCATTGTCTATCCACTGTCATCCTTTAACGTAACTCTCCCCAATCCACCAAGGCCGCCTCACGGCTCATATCCTCAAAGTTCCCTTTATTATGATTCAGCACACTAGTCTCCGAATCAACTATATATGACACGCACTACTGTTTTTTGTCCCTTGGTATGTCTCAGCTCATACAGATTCCACATTGCCAGAGCTATATCCTTTCTCATTATGATGTTAGTTTCCTCTTAAACCAGCAGTGCCACACCAGGTTATTTTCTTTTATACCTGTTCTTCCGAAATACTGAGAACCACGTTAGCTAGGAAGGACCTAAAGAGAGAGCTAAGAAGAGCCAGGAGGGGACATGGGAAGTCTTTAGCAGGTAGGATCAAGGATAACCCTAAAGCTTTCTATAGATATGTCAGGAATAAAAGAATGACTAGGGTAAGAATAGGGCCAGTCAAGGACAGTAGTGGGATGTTGTGCTTGGAGTGCGAGGAGATAGGAGAGGTGCTAAATGAATATGTTTCGTCAGTATTCACACAGGAAAAAGACAATGTTGTCGAACAGAATACTGAGATTCAGGCTACTAGACTAGAAGGGCTTGAGGTTCATAAGGAGGCGGTGTTAGCAATTCTGGAAAGATTGGAAATAGATAAGTCACCTGGCCGGATGGGAATTATCCCAGGATTCTCTGGGAAGCAAGGGAGGAGATTGCTGAGCCTTTGGCCTTGATCTTTGAGTCATCTTCGTCTACAGGAATAGTGCCAGAAGACTGGAGGATAGCAAATGTTGTCCCCTTGTTCAAGAAGGGGGAGTAGAGATAACCCCGGTAAGTATAGACCAGTGAGCCTTACTTCTGTTGTGGGAAAAACCTTGGAAAGGTTTCTAAGGAATAGGATGTAAATCATCTGGAAGGAGTAATTTGATTAGAGATAGTCAACACAGTTTTGTGAAGGGTAGGTCGTGCCTCACAAACCTTATAGAGTTCTTTGACAAGGTGACCAAACAGGTGGATGAGGGTAAAGCAGTTGATGTGGTGTATATGGATTTCAGTAAAGCATTTGATAAGGTTCCCCATGGTAGGCTACTGCAGAAAATACGGAGGCATGGGATTCAGGGTGATTTAGCAGTTTGGATCAGAAATTGGCTAGCTGGAAGAAGACAAAGCGTGGTGGTTGATGGGAAACGTTCAAACTGGAGTCCAGTTACTAGTGGTGTACCACAAGGATCTGTTTTGGGACCACTACTGTTTGTCATTTTTATAAATGACCTGGAGGAGGGCTTAGAAGGATGGGTGAATAAATTTGCAGATGGCACTAAAGTCGGTGGTGTTGTGGACAGTGCGGAAGGATGTTACAAGTTACAGAGGGACATAGAAAAGATGCAGCGCTGGGCTGAGAGGTGGCAAATGGAGTTTAATGCAGAAAAGTGTGAGGTGATTAATTTTGGAAGGAATAACAGGAAGACAGAGTACTGGGCTAATGGTAAGATTCTTGACACTGAGGATGAGCAGAGAGATTTCGGTGTCCATGCACATAGATCCCTGAAAGTTGCCACCCAGGTTGAGAGAGATGTTAAGAAGGCGTACGGTGTGTTAGCTGTTATTGGTAGAGGTATTGAGTTTTGGAGCTATGAGGTCATGTTGCAACTATACAACGCTCTGATGCGGCCGCATTTTGATTATTGCGTGCAATTCTGGTCGCCGCATAATAGGAAGGATGTGGAAGCATTGGAAAGGGTGCAGAGGAGATTTACCAGAATGTTGCCTGGTATGGAGGGAAGATCTTATGAGGAAAGGCTGAGGGACTTGAGGCTGTTTTCGTTAGAGAGAAGAAGGTTAAGAGGTGACTTCATTGAGGCATTCAAGATGATCAGAGGATTGGATAGGGTGGACAGTGAGAGCCTTTTTCCTCGGATGGTGATGTCTAGCACGAGGGGACATACCTTCCAATTGAGGGGAGATGGATATAAGACAGTTGTCAGAGGTGGGTTCTTTACTCAGAGAGTAGCAGGAGCGTGAAGTGCCCTGCCTGCAACAATATTGGACTCTCCAACACTAAGGACATTCAAATGGTCATTGGATAGACATATGGACGATAAAGGAATAGTGTAGATGGGCTTTAGAGTGGTTTCACAGGTCAGCGCAACATCGAGGGCCGAAGGGCCTGTACTGCGCTGTAATGTTCTATGTTCTATGTTCTAACCCTGGGACATTCAGTTCCCATCCATGTTCACCCTGCAGCCATGTCTCCATAGTCCCAATTATATCATGCGCATTTATATCGATCTGCACGATTGTTCATCCACTTTATTGCAAATGCTCCGTGCATTAAGGCACAGAACTTCAAAGTTGGTCTTTTTCACAATGTTTGTCTTGCTCCCAATATGTTTCTCCACTGTTTGAAATTTGGCCTTGGTTTCTCCACCTATCACTTTTCTCATTCACTTTTCTACCTTTTGCTTTTGCCCTTGCGCCTTCGTTCTCGGTCTCCTTTCTTAGGTTCCCATCCCCCTGGCATATTAGTTTAAACCATCCCCAACCGGTCTAGGAAATACCGCCCCCCCCCCCCACACTCACCAGACATCAATTTCAGACCTGCCCATGTTTAACCGGTCGGATTTTCCAGGTCCCACCTCCACCAGAACCGGTCCCAATTCGCCAGGAATCTGGAATCCTCCTCCTGACACCATCTATTCAGCCACGAATTCGCCCTATATATCCTGTCATTTCTACTCTGACTAGCACGTGGCACCGCGAGATATCCTGAGATCACTACCTTTGAGGTCCAATCTATTTGTGGAATGATCCAGAGCCACAGGGAGAAGCTGGGTCAGTGGGATCTGTTTGTGGAATGATCCAGGACATTAGGGAGAAGCCATAGGCAGTGGGGTCTGGTGGTGGAATGATCCAGAACAATAGGGAGAATCTGGGGCAGTGGGATCTGTTTGTGGAATGATCGAGGACATTAGGGAGAGGCTGGGGCAGTGGGATCTGATTCTGGAATGATCCAGGACAATAGGGAGAGGCTGGCGCAGTGGGATCCGTTTGTGGAAGGATCCGGGACATTAGGGAGAGGCTGGCGCAGTGGGATCCATTTTTGGAATGATCCAGGACATTAGGGAGAGGCTGAGGCAGTGGGATCTGTTTGTGGAATGATCCAGGACAATAGAGAGAGGCTGGGGCAGTGAGATCTGTTTGTGGAATGATCCAGGACAATAGGGAGAGTCTGGGGCAGTGGGATCTGTTTGTGGAATGATCCAGGACAATAGAGAGAGGCTGGGGCAGTGGGATCTGTTTGTGGAATGATCCAGAACAATAGGGAGAGGCTGGGGCAGTGGGATCTGTTTGTGGAATGATCCAGGACAATAGAGAGAGGCTGGGGCAGTGGGATCTGTTTATGGAATGATACAGGGAAACAGGGAGAGGCTGGGGCAGTGGGATCTGTTTGTGGAATGACCCAGGACAATAGGGAGAGTCTGGGGCAGTGGGATCTGTTTGTGGAATGATCCAGGACATTAGGGAGAGTCTGGGGCAGTGGGATCTGTTTGTGGAATGACCCAGGACAATAGGGAGAGTCTGGGGCAGTGGGATCTGTTTGTGGAATGATCCAGGACAATAGAGAGAGGCTGGGGCAGTGGGATCTGTTTGTGGAATGATCCAGGAAAATAGGGAGAGGCTGGGGCAGTGGGATCTGTTTTTGGAATGATCCAGGACAATAGGGAGAGTCTGGGGCAGTGGGATCTGTTTGTGGAATGATCCAGGACAATAGAGAGAGTCTGGGGCAGTGTGAACTGTTTGTGGAATGATCCAGGACAATAGGGAGAGGCTGGGGCAGTGGGATCTGTTTTTGGAATGATCCAGGACAATAGGGAGAGGCTGGGGCAGTGGGATCTGTTTGTGGAATCATCCAGGACAATAGGGAGAGTCTGGGGCAGTGGGACCTGTTTGTGGAATGACCCAGGACAATAGGGAGAGTCTGGGGCAGTGGGACCTGTTTGTGGAATGATCCAGGACAATAGAGAGAGGCTGGGGCAGTGGGATCTGTTTGTGGAATTATCGAGGACAATAGGGAGAGGCTGGGGCAGTGGACTCGCACCGGTTGAAAATCGGGAGGGGGGATTTTTACACAGTTCTCTTACCGAAAATGGGTAGGTCGATCTCGAAGTCGGGGAGGGTGTCGGCGTTGCTGAGGGAACTGAGGGGATTTATGGAGCAACTGGCAGGGTGTATTGGGGGGGGGGGTCCGAGTAGGATAGGTCGACCGAGGGCAAAGGAATTCCTGTTTCTCTCCCACGTGAATAGGGTGTACTCACGGATCGACTATTTTCTGTTGGACAAGACGTTGTTGGCTGGGTTGGTTGCTGCGGAGTACTCGGGAGATCATGCGCCCATTGGATGGATTTGTAGGTGAATGGGTGGGGGGGGGCGCACTGGAGTTTAATGTGGGGCTGTTGGCAGATGAGGAGTTTTGTGAGCGGGTTTCCAGCGATACGTAGAGCTGAACGACACGAGTGAGATTTTGGCTGCCACACTATGGGAGACACTGAAGGCAGTATTTGAGGGGGGGGGGGGGGGTGGAGTTTATCTCTGTACGGGCGCACATAGATCAGATGGGGCGGGCAGAGATAGTGAGGTTGGTGGATGAGATCATGCGGGTGGATAGGGGATTTTCGGAAGCCCCGGGGCGGGATTGCTGATAGAGCAATAGCAACTCCAGATGGAGTTTGGACTGATACCCATGGGAAAGGCAGTTGGGCAATTGAAGAGAGCTGAGGGGCGGTCTGTCAATACGGAGGAAAGGCAAGTAGGATGTTGGCCCAACAATTTTAGAAGCCGGAAGCAGCTGAGGAGATCGGATAAGTGAAGGATCTGCGGGGGAGGGGCCATGATCCTGGACTCGGTGGGGATGCATGGGGTATTTGAGGATTTTTTAAGCGACTGTATGAGTTGGAACCCTCGGTCGGGGTGGAGGGAGTGAGGCGTTTTTTTTAGAGGTGATGGAGTTCTCTAGCGTGGAGGAGGACATGGTGGAGGGATTGGGAGCCCTCATTGGGCTGGTGGAGGTGGTGGTGGTGGTGGTTGAGGGTATGGGGCCGATGCGGGCAGGAAAGGCCTAGGGCCCGGATGGATTCTCGGTGGAATTTTATAAAACGGATGATTTGGGACCCATGCTGGTCAGGGCGTTTAATGAGGCGAGTGAGCAGGGGCTGATCCCCCGACGTTATCACAGTCCTCGATCTCCGTAATTTTAAAGAAGGATAAGGATCCGGAGCAGTATGGGTCCGACAGGCCAATTTCGCTATTAAATGTGGATGATAAGTTGCTGGCCAAGATTTTTGCCTCATGGATTGAGGACTGTGTGCCAGTGGTGATTCGGGAGGACCAGACGGGGTTTATTAAGGAAAGGCATTTGTCGGCCTACATCAGGCGCCTGCTGAATGATATAATGATGACCGCAGATGGAAGAAGTGTGAAATTGGTGGTCGACATGGATTCAGTGAAGGTCGTCAATCGGGTGGAGTGGGATAATTTTTGGGAGGAGTTGGGGCGCTTTGGGTTTGGGCAGTGGTTTATGGACTGGGTCTGGCTGTTGTACCGGGGGGCAGCAGGCAGTGTCCGAAGATACCAGGAGAGTTTGGCATATTTCAGGCTAATCCGGGGAACGAGGCAGTGATGCCCACTCTACCCTCGGCTATTTGCCTTGGCTGCAGAGCAATCGGAAATGGCGCTCAGAGCGTCAATGGACTGGCAGGGGTTAGTGCGGGGGGGGGGGGGGCATTAGGTCTCGTTGTACGCGGGCGATTTACTGCTCTACATATCAAAGACTTTGGCAGGTATTGGGGGATTGTAGGTATATGGGAGGAATTCGGCCGGTGCTCGGGATATATATTGAATATGGGGAAGAGCGAGGATTTTGGAATTCCAGCGAGTGGGCAGGAGAAGTGGCTGGGGGAGTTGCCATTTAGATTGGTGGGGGCGAGCTTTCGTTATCTGAGTATTGAGGTGGCGCGTGTTGGGAGCAGCTGCACAAGCTCAATCTGGCTCTGCTGGTGGAGCAAATGATGGGGGATTTTGTAAGACGGAATGTGCTCCCGCTGTCGCTGGCGGGACCGCTGCTGTAGGTACAGATGAAGGTTATCGCGAGGTTTTTATTTGTGTTTCAGGACCTCCCAATCTTCATTACTAAGGCTTTATTCAGGAGGGTGAATGCACTGATTTCGGTGTTTGTTTGGGCGGGTAAAGCCCCGCGGTGAAGATGGTGCTGCGGGAGTAGGGTCGGCCGGAGGGGGGCGGTGGTGAGTTAACTCTTCCAAATGTAATTTATTATCATTGGGCGGCGAATACAGCCATGGTTCGGTAGTGGGGGAAGAGTCGGTTTGGAAGTGGATTGAGGCAGCCTCATTTATGGGCTCGAGTTTGGGGGGCACTGTTAATGGCGCCTTTACTGTTCTCGCCGGCCAGGTACTCCGCAGGCCTGGTCGTGGTTGCGAGCCTGCTGTGTGCGGACACCTGATGCTGTAGGGGGCCTCGATTTAGGCACCGATCTGAGGGACCTAGAGGCTTGCTCCGGAGGGTTCGGGGGCCGACTTGACCGGGGGGGAGGTCGAGGGGGTAACGGACGGGGATTGAGCGGTGTGGAAATCCTTTCTTTCAAGGCAACTTATCGAGCTTGGAAGGGTTGGTGGAGGAATTTGAGTTGGCCGCCGGGAATTGGTTCCAGTATTTACAGGCGAGGGATTTTGGTCAGAAGCAAGCACCGTCCTTTCCCCATCTGTCGCCCCTGGGGCTACAGGGCAAGATGGTGTCACAAATAGGACTAGTGAAGGTAACGTGCCGGAAATATATAAGGAGTTGATGGATTGGGAGGGAGCCCCAGTGGGGGTAATGAAGCGTAAGTGGAAGAGTTGGGGAAGCGGGTGGAGGGGGCTTGGAGTTGGGGGGGTGGGGGGGGGGGGTGAATGCATCCTCGGTGTGCGCCAGCCTTAGCCTTATTCAGATTATGATTATTTCCTATCATGCCATTGTCGTTTCTGTCTCCATATCTGTGTCATATTTAACGTACAAACATTACCTTATTAGGGCGCACATGACGGTGGCCAGGATGAGCACGTTTTTTGAAGGGATGGAAGATAGGGGTGGACATTGTGCGGATGGGCCCGCAAATCTTGCCTATATGTTTTGGGCTTGTCCGAAGCTTCGGGGATTCTAGCAGGGGATTTGCCGCCGTTAGGTCGGAAATCCTGAAGGTGAAGGTGGTTCCGAATCCAGAAGTTGCGATCTTTGAAGTGTTAGAAGACCCGGGTGTCCAGGAGGAGAGTGGGCGATGTCTTGGCCTTTGCCTCCCTGGTTGCTGGGAGACGGAACTTATTGGAATGGGGGGTACAGTGGCCTCCGGACCCGGAGGCGTGGGTGAGGGACCTGACAGAGTCTCTGAGGTAGGAATAGATTAAGTTAAACTTGAGAGGGCCTGTGAGGAGTTTAGGCGGAGATGGTAGCCTTTCATCGACTTCTTTGAGATCAGTTCAGATGTCAGCAATGCGGGGGGCGGGGGGGGGGGGGGAGGGGTATAAAAATAATAATCGTCTTTTGTCTCAAGTAGACTTCACATATTTAGTTAACTTGGTTATTTGCAGCTCTGTTGGCTTGTTGAGTTCTGTTTGTGTTTGATGTGGAAATATATAAATACATCAATAAAATATTTTTCAAAAGAAAATGTCTAATGGAGCAGAGGCGAAGGTCTGGGCCATTTGGCCCTTCGAGCCTGCTCCACCATTCAAACAGATATTGGCACAGACGCATACATACACTCTCTCTCACACAGACAGAGATAGGGAGAAACTGGTTACCACCCGTAATAGGATGGAGAACCAGAGGACATCGGTATTAAAAAGGTTGCAAAAAATAAGTTAAAGCAATATGAGAGAAAACGTTATCGCACAGCGACCTGTCAAGGTGTGAAATGCACGGCCTGAACAGAGCGATGGAGGTATGTTCAAGAGTGAATGGAGTCATTATCTGAAACGGAAGAATGTGCAGGGGTAGGGAGGAAGACAGGGGAGTGGCAGGACTCGAATTGCTGATACGGAGAGCTGGAACAAGCGCCATGGGACGAAGGGCTTCCTTTTACCCTGCAACAATATTACGCCCCAGTGAGCGGATGAACAGACCGAGAAAGAAAATATGAGAAAGGGAATAGACCCCTGACTGAGACTCTGCAACCGGCAACACATATCCATCTTCAACTATCCTCACAGGGTCCATTGTTCTCATGTAAACTTTGATCAAATCGTCCTTGAAACTGCAAGATTCCCTATCATGCCATTGTCGTTTCTGTCTCCATATCTGTGTCATATTTAACGTACAAACATTACCTTAGTGAAGAGCCAACGCTATCATTAATGTCGCAGTGCTTTGGTCACATAAAATAGCTGACTGATGTTTCTGGATTTTATTTACAGATTCCGAGTGAGAGAGAGAAATGGCGAGATCAGCAGGTGACACATGTGGAGCGAGTGAGAAAAGAGAGAGGCATTGCGAGAGGAAGAACATGTGTCCCTGCTCATGAAGTCATTTTAACTTGGGGCCATTGCTGTGTCTGTAAATCTCAGATACTTCAACCAGTATGTTAATCCACATTTTACCTCGGTGTCTTCTGATATCGAGGAGAACAAAGGATAAACACAAATACAAGAACAACAATATTTATTAAACAAAGTTAACCCGTAAATTAACCCAAGTATACGTGCAAGAATTATTCATGATCCAGTGAGATTACCCGAAAAGATGGTCTGGTTGGTTTGTGGGACTCAGTCCTTAGTCTCCCTGGTCTGTCATCACGGAAGTGGTTCTCGTTGGCAATATCTTTCTTCCTTCCTTCTCTGGTCAGTCTTCGTATGGTCAAGTTCATCTCGCCAGTCTACCTTTTGCTGCTGCTGTACCTTCCACATCTATTTTCAGCCTCCTCCCGCCCCGCCTTTTCCCGGAACAACTCTCCCGCCCGCCCAATGTGGTTCCCAACATCCAGTGGGTTTCTTGATGTTTGCTTAAGATGACACTGTGCCCTGCCCCCAGGTATACTTCTCTGTGGTGTTTTCTTCCACATAACCTGTTGCCATATCAGGTAGTAGGAGAAACTCTGGGAGCCCAAGAGTCTGGCTTGATCTGTTCAGTGACAGTGCGCTTCTGAATATGAAGAGACTGCGGTGATCTTTTGAAGCCCGTTTTTAGGGCAGATCTAGACATGTCCAAGTAGCCTGTCTGAGTTCTGTATATTCGAACTTGACAAAGTGAACTCCCAACAGGACATTTGCTGACATTGACTGCAGTTAATTTACAGTGTCCAATTCTTTAATTTAGGATGTCCAATTATAATCGGGCTCAATGCTAGCACGTGTTCAGTCACCACAGTGCCTCCTCTTGATCCAGCGATCGTCAGCGAACCGGAACACAAAAACCTAACCAAACCGAGCGAGCAAGTATCCGCATCTTGGGTTAACAATCTTCTGCCTAACCCACAATAGTGCAACAAATGTAATTAATATATTACATGCAACAGTAAAGTTATCATTCAATAATTATGTTGCACAAATTTACGATATTCCAAACAGCCCAACACAAACGAGGGGGAATATGTACAAAAAAGAGCCACACGACAAATGATTCAATATATTGCAATACAAATGAAGGAGTGTGAAATTCTTCGTAGCACAGTCTGTCACAAAGCAGGATGACCTTTCTGAACATCAGGGCTATCAGAGGCTGTTGTTGTGGTCTTCAGTTGGCGCGGCCTCCGTTGGCCGGGTTTGCTGCGATCATTCTGAGATTGGGACACCCAGGTAGAACAGATATATGTGCTGCACTCAGCGGAGTTAATCAAGGTAGCATTTGCTATATATATTGATAGCTGATTCTGTTTTAACTTTGCTGTATTTCCTGCGGTGGTGGTGTTTGTCACCAGACCAGTTTCCTTGAGCAATCCGTGTTCAATTGGGATGTGTTTTCGGGTTCGGAGATCAGTACCGCGAAGGAACCCCCCCCCCTCCCACCCCCCACAAATAAATGTATAAATATGTGAAGACTCAGTTGTAGCCCGAATGGATAACTGTGTACTTGTAGCTCACATCTGGACTGCTGTTCATTGGAGAGTCAACACACAGTATCGCGCGAGTGGATGGGAAATAAATTTGCAATTGCGGCTGAGATATGCTGATACCGCCGCAGAGGAGGAGCTCTACGTGGGCGGGCTTTGCCTACCACGGTACAGAATGTCCCAGCACCTCTGGTAGTGAGCGGCGGGTAAAACATTTTTGGGATTCCTTGTACCAGCGTTGTAATGGCGAGTAAGATGTGGCCTCCACAGCCTTCTACGGCAAAGAGTTCCACAGGTCGACCACCCTCTGGCTGAAGAAATTCCTCCTCGTCTCTGTTTTAAAGGATCGTCCCTTTAGTCTAAGATTGTGTCGTCTGCTTCTAGTATTTACTACATGTGGAAACATTACGTCCACACTATCCAGACCTCGCAGTATTCTGTAAGTGTCAATAAGATCCCCCCCCCCTCCATCTAAAGCGTTTTACATTTATTTTTAAAATTAATTGACGAATTAATTAAGGCAATGTCAGTTGGAAATGTGCAATGCTCTGACTGTGAGATGTGGCAGGTCCGGGAGGTTTCCAGCGTCCCGGATGCCTTCATCTGCAGAAGGTGCACCCAACTGAGGCTCCTCACAGACCGCATGGTTCGGTTAGAGCAGCAGTTGGATGCACTTCGGAGCATGCAGGTGGCAGAAAGCGTCATAGATTGCAGTCATATAAATGTGGTAACACCCAATGCGCAGGTAGAGAGATGGGTGACCACCAGAAGGGGCAGGAAGTCAGTGCAGGAATACCCTATGGTTGCCACCCTCTCGAACATGTATACCCCTTTGGATACTGTCGGGGGAATAGCCTATCAGTGGAAAACAGCAGCAGCCAGAGCAGTGGCACCACGGCTGGCTCTGATGTTCAGCTGGGAGGGTCAAAGCGCAGAAGAGCAATAGTCATAGTGGACTCTATAGTCAGGGACCTGGTGTTTCAGTTACCTGTGCGACTGGGAGCTCTTCCGGGGCAGGCATGACCCGTATAAGAAGGACGGGTTGCATCTAAACTGGAGATGAATAAATATCCTGGCCGTGAGGTTTGCTAGTGTCACACGGGAGGGTTTAAACTAGTACGGCAGGGGTGAGTGGGTACCGGAGCAATAGGTCAGAAGGTGCAAACATGGAGTGAGAATTAGGGAATAGGGCCAGTATGGCTCTGAGGAAGAGCAGGCGGGGATATGTTGCTGAGAACAGCGGGTCTGGTGGCCTGAAGTGCATCTGACGTAATGCAAGAAGTACAACAGGTAGGCAGATGAACATAAAGATTGGATTTGTACTTGGGACGATGATGTTGTTGTCATTAAATAGACCTGGTTGAGGGAAGGACGGGATTGTCAGCTAACATTCCAGGCTTTAGATGTTTCAGACGGGATGGAGGGTGATGTAAAAGTGGCGGAGGAGTTGCGCTACTGGTTAGGGAGGGTAGGACAGCTGTACTGCGGGAGGACACCTCAGAGGGCAGCGAGGCTATATGGGTAGAAATCAGGAATAAGAAGGGTCAGTCATTAGTTGGGGGTTTACTACAGGCCTCCCAACAGTGAGCGGCAGATAGAGGAGCAGATAGGTAGACATATTTTGGAAAGTAGTTGAAGCAACAGGGTTGTGGTGATGGAAGACTTTAACTTACCCAATATTGAATGGGACTCGCTTAGTGCCAGGGGCTTGGAGGGAAGAGAGTTTTTAACGGGCATCCAGGAGGGCTTCATAAAACAATATTTAGATAGTGCAACTACGGAAGGGGCTGCACGGGACATGATATTAGGGAATGAACCCGGCCAGGTGGCAAAGGTTTCAGTAGGGGAGCATTTCGGGAACAGTGATCACAATTCATTATGTTTTAAAGTGTTGGTGAACAAGGATAAGAGTGGTCCTAGAGTGAATGTTCTAAATTGGGGGAAGGCTAATTATAACAATATTGAAAATGAAAACCACTTATTGTCACAAGTAGGCTTCAAATGAAGTTACTGTGAAAAGCCCCTTAGTCGCCACATTCCGGCGCCTCTTCGGCGAGGCTTTTACGGGAATTTAACCGTGCTGCTGGCCTACCTTGGTCTGCTTTCAAAGCCAGCGATTTAGCCCAGTGTGAAATGAAGAACATACATTGTGGGCGGATGTTTGAGGGTAAATCAACATCTGGCATGTGGGTGGCTTTCAAATGTCAGTTGAAAGGAATTCAGAACCGGCATGTGAGGAAGAAGGATAAATACGGCAAATTTCGAGACCCTTGGCTAACGACAGATACTGTAGGCCTCGTCAAAAAGAAAAAGGAGGCATTTGTCAGAGCTAAAAGGCTGGGAACAGACGAAGCCTGCGTGGAATATAAGGAAAGTAGGAAGGAACTTAAGCAAGGAGTCAGGAGAACTAAAAGGGGTCACGAAAAGTCATTGGTAAATAGGATTAAGGAAAATCCCAAGGCTTTTTGCACGTTCATAAAAAGCAAAAGAGTAGCCAGGAAAAGGGTTGTCCCACTGAAGGAGAGGGGAGGGAATCTATGTGTGGAGCCAGAGGAAATGGGCGAGGTGCACTTTACATCAGTTATCATCAAATAGAAGGAATTGGTGTATGTTGAGTCTGGACAAGGGTATGTAGATAGCCTGGGTCACATTGAGATCCAAAAAGACGAGGTGTTGGGCGGCTTGAAAAATATTAATGTAGATAAGTCCCCAGGACCTGATGGGGTCTAGGCCAGAATACTGAAGGAGGCTAGAGAGGAAATTGCGGAGGCTTTGACAGAATTCTATTGATCCTCACTGTCATCAGGTGATGTCCCGGAGGACTGGAAAATAGCCAATGTTGTTCCTTTGTTTAAGAAGGGTATCACGGATAATCCAGGGAACTACAGGCCGTTGAGCCTTACGTCAGAGGTAGGAAAGTTACTGGAGAGATTTCTTCCAAGCAGGATCTACTCCCATTTGGAAGCAAGTGTTAATATTAGCGAAAGGCAGCACGGTTTTGTGAAGGGAGGTTGTGTCTCACTAACTTGGCAGAGATTTTCGAGGAGGTCACAAAGATGATTGATGAAGGTAGGGCAGTGGTTGTTGTCTATATGGACCTTAGAATTGCCTTTGACAAGGTCCCTCATGCCACACTGGTACAAAAGGTGAAGTGACAGGGGATCAGAGGTGAGCTGGCAAGGTGGATACAGAACTGGCTAGGTGGTAGAAGGCAGAGAGTAGCAATGGAAGGATGCGTTTCTGATTGGAGGGCTGTGACTAGTGGTGTTCCGCAGTGCTGGGACCTTTGCTGGTCGGAGAATATATAAATGATTTGGAGGAAAATGTAACTGGTCTGATCAGTAGGTTTGCGGATGACACAAAGGTTGATGTAATTGCAGATAGCGATGAGGACTGTCAGAGGATACAGCAGGATTTAGATCGTTGGGAGACTTGGGCGGCAAGGTGGCAGATGGCGTTTAATCCAGACACATGTGAGGTAATGCATTTTGGAATGTCTAATGGAGGTTGGCAATATACAGTGAATGGTAGAACCCTCAAGAGCATTGACAGTCAGAGAGATCTAGTTGTACAGGTCCACACGTCACTGAAAGGAACAACACAGGCGGAGATTGTAGTCAAGAAGGCATGTGGCATGCTTGCCTTCATTGGCCGAGATATTGAGTATCAAAATTGGCAAGTCATGTTGCAGCTGTATAGAAACTTAGTTAGGACACATTTGCAGTATAGCGTTTAGTTCTGGTCGCCACACTACCAGAAGGATGTGGAGGCTTTAGCGAGGATGCAGAAGAGATTTACCAGGATGTTGCCTGGTATGGAGGGCATTAGCTATGAGGAGCGATTGAATAAACTTGGTTTGTTCTCACTGGAATGAAGAAGGTTGAGGGACAACCTGATAGAGGTCTACAAAATTATGAGGGGCATAGACAGAGTGAATAGTCAGAGACATTTTCCCAGGGTAGAGGGGTCAATTACTGTGTGACATAGGTTAAAGGTTCGAGGGACAACAATTAGAGGAGATGCACGAGGTAAGTGGTTTACACTGAAGATCGTGTGTGCCTGGAACTCGCTGCCGGTAGAGGTTATGGGATCAGGGCCGACAGTGACATTTACTATTGAAAACTCACCACTATTCTTAGAAGTCCCCCTGTACCAAAAAGGCCCGACATTCTAAATGGTGATCAGGGATTCACACTCCCCGACTCCGATGCAAGCTTCAGTGGGTGCTATTCAGGTCAAACTATATTTTCAAGTTATCCCCCGGTATAACCCATACCTTCACCGAAGATTTAATGTACTTACCACTTAGTACCATCGATCCTGGGTAAGTAAGTAAAGCTGATTTTGGAATAACCACTATTTCAGGTTAAAACTTTTAAGTTATTTTATTATTATATATTTTTTCTCTTTTTAAAAGATGCACTCACTGTCTTTACAGAAAAGTACAAAGACCTTGCCTCTGGATCCTTCTGGTTGGTTGAAGGGACCTTCAGGCCCAACTTGACAATCAATCTTCTTTAAAGTCTGGTCTTCTTTAGATGTATCAGCTATTTTAGCTGGGCTGCTCTGCCCTGTCCATTTCCCATGGCCGAGCTGTCTGTGACTAGCTGCTTGTTCCTTCTCTCTATCTCTGAGTTCTGCTTCTGGATCTGGATCTGAATCTGATAGTTCCTGCCCTGTCTCAAGGTTTATATTTGCTTTCTAACAATTAAGTTTTTTGATGTTATTGTAAAGTAACTCTTATTTTCTTTGATTGTAAAAAGGACCTTTGATCTGAACCTTTTAATCCAACTAAGTATTCGTTTTGACATGACTTCATCTCCTAGATCTGATTACATTGTTTCCTTTGTGATGTTCAAAATGCTTTGATTTCAAGAGGTGTTACTTTTAATTCCTATAATGTTTATAGTTTTATTTTCCAATTGTGTCAGCTCAATTTTGACTTTGATTTTGGCTTTATATTAAGTTTCTCGTAGACTGATAAGTCTCCAGTTTTCTTTAATTTACCTGGTATTAGCACATTTTCACACCTAGAACCTCATCCTTTCCTTTCCAGATCCTTACTAAGTTAGTTACTTTCAATGAAGGTGTGAGCCATTGTTTTTGGCTTCATTCAAAATCCTGTTCGTCTTGTTTGCTCAGCCTGCTTGACCAAGGCTATCTGCATTTTACAATCCTCCTGGCAGCTGCTGTTAACCCTTTGTGGGATCTTTCCCTGTATTCTCGCATGTTTCTCTCAGACCAGATATTGCCAGACTTCCATGTTTCAAAGACACATCTTTCCATATTTTCAATAACACCCTGTGTTGACATTTGAAACATAACTATATCATTTGATCAATTAGCCCCCCATCTAATTGTACTGACTAACATTTATCCCCGATCTTTCTCATTTGTATGTATGTTTTGTGATTTTAAATTGTGCACCGAAATCACCTCGTAAATGTATCCATATCACAGACCAGTGTCTTTTTTCGTTCTTTCCTCAAGTCCAATTACCGTGAACCATAGCCGCAGTTGCTCAGGAAGGTAACACAATAGCAAGACCCGGGTTCCACTACCTCCAAAGCATTTTACTTCCTTGGGGTAGCAGCAGCGTAGAAGTCTCCTCATGTCCCTTAGAAAAAGCACACAACTCAGTCCATCAGGAACCAAAAAGTATTTTGTCCATCACTGGCTGTTAAGTGTCTCATTTTTCTGTCATCCAAATTGCTTTCCGTTTCTCATCGGAATGGTAAATTATGATATCATGTATCAACCCTTGCTTCATTAATTTTCAGGTTCAACCAATCCTGCTTCTACCCCTGACTTCTCCCACATTAATGTCTAACATTGTCCTGAACCATGTATGTCTGCCAACCCCTGGTGTACATGAGAGAATATCTTTCTGACGAACTTCCTTCAAATCCCTTTTGTCTATTATAATTTCCCTTACAACATTTGCAATACAATATGCCAACAGTATTCGCAAAACCACATCGAACTGTCATTTTTTCCAAAAAAATCTCCCTATTGTTAAATACACAGTTAAAAAAAAAATTAAGTCTTATCTTAACACATTACTCATTACCTAACCACACAAATAGACCGTGTGTTACAACTTTACATATTTGTAACTGTTTTCACAATTCCAATACTAAAAATAAAGTACAATATCGACACATCCCTTCTCGGTTTTGGAACCAATCGTCACTACATACTAAATATGGCGCATTAACAACATCAATATTATTTGTGATGTTCTATGTAGTTAAATCAAGAAAACACACTAAACTACCACTATCCCCCTCTATTAAAACATTCACTGATCAGGTTCCTTGAACGGCACACATATCCCCAATATCATACATAACAGTCCCTACCAATTTACATTACATTACTTCTTTAATAACGATTACAGCTCTTCAATGCAATATTGTTTGCTGCATTGGTAATCATTTTCCCGCCGTGGCATCAAGCTACAAAAATTCTTAAACTTTTATCATTTATCATATTGGGGTTCCTCGTCAGTCGCTGCTGTCTGCCGAGACCCTTAATAACTCCATCGCGTAGTACATACCCCTTGGAGACCTCAGATCATCCACCGCTAAACTCCTGAACCGCACCTATAATAAGGAAAAATGCATTTTCTGCACAACCCGCCTAACCATCCTTGGCTAAGTTGTGGAAACCGGATTCCTAGGGCCCGACCCCGACCGCATGCGCCCGCTCCTGGAACTACCCCTCCTCCACTGCCACAAGACCGCGAAGACATGCCTGTTGTTCTTCTCTTACTGTGATCAGTGGGTCCCCAATTATGCGGACAAGGCCCATCCACTTATTAAATGCACCATTATTCCCCTGACGGCTGAGGCCCGCCTGGTCTACAACCGCATCAAGGCAGATATTGCCAAAGCTGCGATGCACGCTGTGGATGAGTCCATTCCGTTCCAGGTGGAGAGCGATGCGTCTGACTTTGATTTGGCCGCTACCCTCAACCAGGCGGGCAGGCCCGTGATGTTCTTCTCCCGTTGTAGAAGCTCTGCGACATTGGAAACATTACCTGGCCGGCAGGCGATTCACTTTCCTCACTGACCAACGGTCGGTTGCCTTCAGGTTTAACAATACACAGCAGGGCAAAATCAAGAACGACAAGATTCTGCGGTGGAGGATCGAACTCTCCACCTTCAACTATGATATCTTGATTCGATCTGTGAAGTTCAATGCGCCCCCAGATGCCCTATCCCACGGTACATGTGCCAGCGCACAAGTCGACCGACTTCGGGCCTTCCACAATGATCTCCGTCACACGGGGGGTCATCATTTTTTTTTCACTTTATCAAGGCTCGCAACCTGCCTTACACCACCGAGGAGATCAGGACCGTGACCAGGGACTGCCAGGTCTGCGCAGACTGCAAACTACACTTCTATCGGTCAGACAGAGCGCACCTGGTAAAGGCCCCTCTCCATTTTGAGCGCCTCAGCATCGACTTCAAAGGGCCCCTCCACTGACCGTAACATGTACTTCCTCAACGTCACTGATGAGTACTCAGGTTCCCCTTTCGCCATAACGTGCCCTGACATGACCGCTGCCACCGTCATCAAAGCCCTGCACAGTCTTTTCATCTATTTTCGGTTCGCCACATCCATCGATAGCGATCCGGTTCCTCCTTCATGAGCGACGAGTTGTGTCAGTTCCTGCTTAGCCAGGGCATCGCCTCTAGCAGGGCGACCAGCTACAACCCCCGGGGCAACAGACAGGTGGAGAGGGAGAACGCGGCGATCTGAGAGGCCGTCCTCCTGGCCCTACGGTTTAGAAGTCTCCTCGTCTCCCGCTGGCAGGAGGTCCTCCCCGATGCGCTCCACTCCATCCGGTCGCTCCTGTGCACTGCCACCAACGAGATCCCTCACAAACATATGTTTGCCTTCCCCACGAAGTCCACCTCCAGGGTCGCGCTCCCGTCCTGGCTGACAGCCCCAGGGCCCGTCCATCTCGGGAAGCATGCGAGGAGCCATGAATCAGATCACCTCATCGAGAAGGTCCTGCTACTCCAGGCCAACCCACCATATGCCCACGTGGCACATCATAACGGACGGCAGGACACAGTCCCCCCCCCCCCGCCCCCCGGGATCAGTTTCCCCAGCGACCATCGCCACCAGCCCCGACCCTACACCGTCTCCCTCCACCTCGACCCAGCTATTTCCAGATCTGGCACCCGCAGGCCCACCGGCGACCATCACCACCACCCCCGCCCATACATCGCCCCCCCCCCCTTCTCCAATCGACTCAACTACTGGGTGAGGAAGAGGACAACACGCTCCCGGACGCGTACGTCTCGACATCGGTGCCCACACGATAGCCGGGACTGAGGCGATCACGGCGTAAGGTCAAGGCCCCTGACAGACTTAATCTTTAAGTCCACTTCAACCCCGCTGGACTCTTCTTTTTAACAGGGGGTAAATGTGGTAAACCACTGTAGTGTGTAATATGTGTATTGTGGTAAACGGCTACTGTATTACATATAATGTGTGAAACGACTGCCCGATGGCTCCGCCTCCCCTCGGGTTCGGTATAAAGGTGGCTGGTCTCCGCCTCTGACCCAGTTCGGGATCAGAGGCCAGGAGGTGTTCTGTTTAGTCTATTATAGCTTCAGTTACGTTCACTTCTCGTCTTGTGTTCATTGATGGCACATCAGAGGGGAGGGGGTTCCGACCCCAGGGGGGACCAGGGGGGACCTCCGATGTTGCCAGGCCCGCGATCGGAACCCACCGATCGGCGGTCCGGCCTCTGTGGCTGGGGGCCTCCTTTCCTGCGCTCCGGCTCCTCTAGCCCTGTGCCATGATGCTTCGCGGCCGGTGCGTTAAAGGAGACACTGCGCATGAGCGCCACTGTGCATGTCCTCGTTGGTGCCGGCGCAACTGCGCATGCGCGGATCCTGCGGTGCCCAGTTCGCGCCGGGTGCTGCAGCTGGAGCGGGGCCAGAATTAGACGTGGGACCGACCCCTTCACGTAAAATGCGATGGCGTTTACGATGGCGTGGACACTCGGCCGTGGGATCGGAGAATCCCGCCCCCTGTATTGATTGTCCTGAGAAACATGCTTACATTTCAAACATTTTTTTTGTCGATCTGCAACAATGGTCATTACATTTGAAGTCAAGGTGTTATTCCAATAACAGAAAGAAACAGCGAATGAGGCAGTTGAGAGGAGCAGTTCAAACTGACATGCTGCAGTCTATGTGGGCTGATTTAGAATATGGTTCGAGACGCCAGAAGCCGGACGGGTAGTAGAGATGGAATTGAAACATTGCCGCAGAGAAGAGAATCATCAGTTGCATTGTGCTGCAGGATGAACACGTGATGGAGGTGAAATGGGGGAGGCTGAACTCCCACGTGGTTAACGCTGTAGACCCTCATTGTAATAGCTTCTGGGGGAGGGCAACAATATGTTGAAGTGGAACGGCGGTGGTCAATATCGAATAGTAATTGCTGTAGAGATACGTCATTGGGAGTAGGCCAAGCTGCGGGTTCCTTGGAGAGCTTGAAAATGGTCCGGTGAAGGGAAGAAAATGAGATGGATGTTGCATGATGAGTGGAGGAATGATAGTGGAGGTGTGGAGGTGGTTATTGAGTTGGCAGAAGATGTGGAAAAGTGGATAATGACGGCAATGAAACGGCCTGGCTATAATTGCGTATATTCGAGTTTCAAAGGTTTGGTAGCCGTAAGGGACCTGATTAAGGCATTGTTGTGTGGAGAATGTGCAAGTGTGGGTGTGGGCAAGGAGTGACATTAGGAGCGGTGGAGTGCAAAGCTTTGGTCAAGTATTTTGTGGACAGGATGGCTGATTATTTGGAGGGGCTAATAGATTACTTGAAGATATGAGACAGAGGGTGTGGATAGGTATGGAGGGTAACCGACGACGATGATGTGCAGTGTGAAGGTATGTAAGGGGGAAGGGGTGTGACAACAGAAGGCCAAGGCGTTGAGGGTTTTTGTACAAGACCATGCTGGGACTGATTGGATAGATTGCGCTGGGGAGTGTCTGGACGACAGTGGACTATGGAGTTGGGAATAGACGGAACAGAAGGATTTAAGCAGTTGGAGGTGGACGTATATAGGAGTGAGTGAATGTTGTTTGGGGAAGCAGGGTGCAGGTACAGACGGGGTGTTTAGATACATAAAGAATACATAGAAGATAGGAGCAGGAAGAGAACATTTGTCCCTTCGAGGCTGCTGCGCCATTCATCACGATCATGGCTGAACATCCAACTCAATAGCCTAATCCTCCTTTCTCTCCATCGCCTTTGGTCCCATTCTCTCCAAGTGCTATATCCAGCCGCCACTTGAATATATTCAAAGTTTTAGCATCAACTACTGCCTGTGGTAATGAATTCCACAGGCTCACCACTCTTTGTGTGAAGAAATGTATCCTTATGTCTGTCCGAAATGGTTTACCCTGAATCCTCAGGCTGTGACCCCTGGTTCTGGACACACCCACCATTGGTAACATCTTCGCTGCATCTACCCTGTCTAGTCCTGTTAGGTTTTATCAGTCTCTATGAGATCCCCCCTCATTCTTCTGAAATCCAGCGAGAACAATCCCAACCTCGGCAAACTCTCCTCACATGACAATCCCGCCATCACTGGAATTAAACTGGTAAACCTTCGCTGCAATCCCTCGAGAGCAAAAACATCATTCCTCAGAGAAGGAGACCAAAACTGTATACAATACTCCAAGTGTGGCCTTGTTGATTCCCAAATTTCTTTCTCTGTCAGTCTGGTCTCAATAAAAGTTGAGATGGATTCGCACGTAAAAAGAAGTTATTTATTTAGCTTGCAAGCTTGATTCTTTTCATAGAAACATAAGAGACATCCAGTTTCCTATATCCCAGAAAGCGAATGAACAAAGAAACAAAGGGATCTCTGCAAATCAATTCAAATGGTATTAAGTTTCACATACTCGACGCCCATAGGTCAGCCTATATCCCTCCTGACCTGTTTGATCTATTCTGATTGGCTCACTTCCAATCCCTTTCTCTGGCCCCTATCAATGCAGCATTACTCTCATAGACACACCTCTTCCTGCTTTTTCCATGCGGTCTCAAATCCCTTTGTCCCTAACTGCCAGAATCAAAGTGGCTTATTTCTACATTACATTAACTATTATCTCTAAAGTAACTATTTTATATCACATTCATCAGCCTCACCAAGGCCCTGCACAATTGCAGCAACACATCCCTGCTTCTGTATTCGAAACCTCTCGCAATGAAGGCCAACATATCATTGGCCATCTTTTTTTTAAATTTGGATTACCCAATTCATTTTTCCAGGTAAGGGGCAATTTGGTGTGTTCAATCCACCTAACCTGCACATCTTTGGGTTGTGGGGGCGAAATCCACGCAAACACGGGGAGAATGTGCAAACTCCACACGGACAGTGACCCAGAGCCGGGATCGAACCTGGGACCTCGGCGCCATGAGACTGCAGTGCTACCACTGCGCCACCGTGCTGCCCACCATTAGCGTTATTTAACGCCTGCTGCACAAGCATACTTGCCTTCAGCGAATGGTGCGCAGGAACACCCAGGCCCCACTGCACACTCCCCTCTCCCAACCATTCAGCTAGTAATGTGCCTTTCTGTTTTTACTTCCAAAATGAATAACCTCACATTTATCCAAATTATACTGCATCTGCCATCAGTTTGTCCACTCGCCCAACCTCCAGATCTTGCTGTAGGATCCCTGCATCCTCGTCACAATTCACCCTCCCACCTAATTTTGTATCCTCTGCAAACCTTGAGGTGTTACATTTTGTTCCCTCATCCAAATCATTAATATGTATTGTGAATTGCTGGGGTCCCAGCACCGATCCCTGTGATATCCCACTGGTTACTGTCTGCCAACTTGAAAAGGATCTATCAACCCCTAGTCGTTGTTTCATCTCTGCCAATCAGTTTTCTATCTATCTCAATACATTTCCTCCAATACCAGGCGTTTTAATTTTGCACAATAATCTCTCATGCGGGACATTGTCAACCGCCTTATGAAAGTCCAAATATATCACATCGATGGGCTCGCCCTTGTCAACTGTACTGGTGACCTCTTCAAAAATTATAACAGATTTATCAAGCATGACTTTCCCTTCATAACTCCATGCTGAGTCTCACTGATCTTGACACTGTCTTCTAAATTTTCCACTATTAAGTCCTTGATAATGGATTCAAGCATTTTCTCCACGACCGATGTTAGGCTGACTGGTCTATACTTCCCTGTTTTCTCTCTACCTCCCTTTTTGAATATGGGAGAGACGTGAGCTGCCCTCCAATCTGCAGGACAGTATCAGAGTTTATAGAATCCCGGAAGTTGACCACCAATGATCCACTGTTTCCACAGCCACCTCTTTAAGCACTCCGGGATGCAGATTCTCAGGCCCTGGGGATTTATCCGCATTCAATTCCATCAGTTTTCCCAGCACCATTTCTCTACTAATGTTTATCTTCCTCAGTTCTTCCTCTAACTGAACCTTTCATTCTCCAACATTTCTGGGATCTGATTTGTGATCTCATTTGTGAATATAGAACCAAATTATGTATTCAATTGCTGAGCCATTTCTTTGTCCCTGATTATGCATTCCCCTGTTTCTGTCTGTAGTGGGTCCACATTTCATTTTACCAATCTCTTTCTCTTCACATATCTGTCGAAACCTTAAGCGCCAGTCTTTATGGCCCCTTCTAGCTTCCTTTCCTATTGTACTTTCCCCTTCTTCATCAATCCCTTCGTCCTTCTTTGCGGAATTCTAAACTGCTTCCAATCCTCAGCCCTATTATTTTTCTTGGCCGATCTGTATGATTCTTCCTTGTCTCGTATGCTATTTATAATTTCCTTTGTAAGCCATGGATTGGCCCTCTTACCGCTTTCCTTTTGTGCCAGACAGGAATGAACAGTTGCTGTAGTTTCTCCAAGCGTTTCTTGAATGTTTGCCATTGTCTATCCACTCTCATCCTTTAACGTAACTCTCCCCAATGCATCAAGGCCGACTCACCGCTCATATCCTCAGGGTTCCCTTTATTCTGATTCAGCACACTAGTCTCCGAATCAACTATATTATGACACCCTCTAATGTTTATTGTCCCTTGGTATTTCTCAGCTCATACAGATTCCACATTGTCAGAGCTATATCCTTTCTCACTATTGTGTTAATTTCCTCTTAAACCAGCAGTGCCACGCCTGGTCCTTTTCTTTTATACCTGTTCTTCCTAAATTCTGAGAACTCTGGGACATTCAGTTCCCATCCGTGTCCACCCTACAGCCAGATCTCCGTAGTCCCAATTATATCATGCGCATTGATATAGTTCTGCACGATTCTTCATCCACTTAATTGCAAATGCTCCGTGCATTAAGGCACAGAGCTTCAAAGTTGGTCTTTTTCACAATGTTTTTCTTGCTCCCAATATTTTTCTCCACTGCCCTGTTTGAAATTTGGCCTCTGTTCCTCCACCTATCACTTTTCTTATTCATTTTTCTACCTTTTGCTTTTGCCCTTGCGCCTTCGTGCGCTCTGTCTCCTTTCATGGGTTCCCACCCCCTTGGCATATTAGTTTAAACCGTCCCCAACCGGTCTCGGATATACCCCCCCCCACACACACACTCACCAGACATCAATTCCAGACCTGCCCAGGTTTAACCGGTCCAGTTTGTGCAGGTCCCACCTCCACCAGAACCGGTCCCAATTCACCAGGAATCTGAAACCATCCTCCTGACACCATCTCTTCAGCCACGTATTCACCCTATATATCCTGTCATTTCTCCTCTGACAGTAACGTGGCACCGGGAGTTATCCTGAGATCACTACCTTTGAGGTCCAATCTATTTGTGGAATGATCCAGAGCCATAGGGAGAAGCCATAGGAAGTGGGATCTGTTCCTGGAATGATCCAGAACAACAGGGAGAGTCTGGGGCAGTGGGATATGTTTGTAGATTTATCCAGGACATTAGGGAGAGGCTGGGGCAGTGGGATCTGTTCGTGCAATTATCCACGACATTAGGGATAGGTTGGGGCAGTGAGATCTGTTTGTGGAATGATCCAGGACTATAGAGAGACGCGGGGGCAGTGGGATCTGTTTGTGGAATGATCCAGGACCATAGAGAGAGGCTGGGCAGTGGGATCTGTTTCTGTAATGATCCAGTACAATGGGGAGAGGCTGGGGCAGTGGGATCTGTTTCTGTAATAATCCAGGACAATAGAGAGAGTCTGGGCAGTGGGATCTGTTTGTGAAATTATCCAGGGCAATCGGGAGAGTCTGAGGCAATGGGATATGTCTGTGAAATTATCCAGGGCAATAGGGAGAGTCTGGGGCAGTGGGATATGTTTGTGGAATGATCCAGAACAATAGAGAGAGGCTCGGGCAGTGGGATCTGTTTGTGGAATGATCCAGGACAATAGAGAGAGGCTGGGGCAGTGGGATCTGTTTGTGGAATGATCCAGGACAATAGGGAGAGGCTGGGGCAGTGACATCTGTTTGTTGAATGATCCAGGACCATAGAGAGAGGCTGGGGCAGTGGGATCTGTTTGTGGAATGATCCAGAACAATAGAGAGAGGCTGGGGCAGTGGGATCTGTTTGTGGAATGATCCAGTACAATAGGGAGAGTCTGGGGCAGTGGGATCTGTTTGTGGAATTATCCAGGACAATAGGGAGATGCTGGGGCAGTGGGATCTGTTTGTGGAATGATCCAGGACAATAGAGAGAGGCTGGGGCAGTGGGGTCTGTTTGTGGAATTGTCCAGGACCATAGAGAGAGGCTGGGGCAGTGGAATCTGTTTGTGGAATGATCCAGGACAATAGGGAGAGGCTGGGGCAGTGGGGTCTGTTTGTGGAATTATCCAGGACAATAGGGAGAGTCTGGGGCAGTGGGACCTGTTTGTGGAATGATCAAGGACATTAGGGAGAGGCTGGGGCAGTGACATCTGTTTGTGGAATGATCCAGTTCAATAGGGAGAATCTGGGGCAGTGGGATATATTTGTGGAACGATTCAGGACAATAGGGAGAGTCTGGGGCAGTGGGATCTATTTGTTGAATTGTCCAGGACAATAGGGAGAGTCTGGGGCAGTGGGATCTGTTTGTGGAATTATCCAGGACAATAGGGAGATGCTGGGGCAGTGGGATCTGTTTGTGGAATGATCCAGGACAATAGAGAGAGGCTGGGGCAGTGGGGTCTGTTTGTGGAATTATCCAGGACCATAGAGAGAGGCTGGGGCAGTGGAATCTGTTTGTGGAATGATCCAGGACAATAGGGAGAGGCTGGGGCAGTGGGGTCTGTTTGTGGAATTATCCAGGACAATAGGGAGAGTCTGGGGCAGTGGGACCTGTTTGTGGAATGATCAAGGACATTAGGGAGAGGCTGGGGCAGTGGGACCTGCTTGTGGAATGATCCAGTTCAATAGGGAGAATCTGGGGCAGTGGGATATACTTGTGGAACGATTCAGGACAATAGGGAGAGTCTGGGGCAGTGGGATCTATTTGTTGAATTGTCCAGGACAATAGGGAGAGTCTGGGGCAGTGGGACCTGTTTGTGGAATGGTCAAGGACATTAGGGAGAGGCTGGGGCAGTGGGATCTGTTTGTGGAATGATCCAGTTCAATAGGGAGAGGCTGGGGCAGTGGGATCTGTTTGTGGAATGATCCAGGACAATAGCGAGAGGCTGGAGAAGTGGGATCAGTTTGTGGAATAGTCCAGGGCAACAGGGAGAGGCTGGGGGAGTGGGATTAGTTTGGGGATTGACACTGGGCTACGGGGAGGGTGGGGCAGGGGGATTAGTTTGGGGAAAGAGACAGGGCTATGGGGAGAGAGTGGGGCAGTGGGATTAGTTTGGGGCTTGACACAGGGCTATGGGGGAGAGTGGGGCAGTGGGAAAAGTCTTGAGATTCATACAGGACAATGAAGGGGGTGAGTAGGGCAGCGTGATTAGTTTGTGGACTGATGGGGAGGGAGTCGAGTAGTGGGTTTAATTTGCGGCTTGACGCATGGCTTTTGGGAGTGAGCCGAGCAGTGGATTTGGTTTAGGGATTGATACAGGGCTATGGGGGAGCGCGCGACAGTGGGATTAATTTGTGGATTGATACCGGGCTATGGGAAGGGAGTCGAGCAGTGGGATTAGTTTGGGGATTGATACAGGTCAATGAAGAGGGAGCGGGGCAGTGGGATTAGTTTGGGGATTGATACAGGTTTATGGGGAGAGAGTAGGACAGTGGAATTAGTTTGGGATTGATACAATGCTAAGGCGACAGAGTGGGACAGTGGGATTAGTTTGGGGATTGATACAGGTCAATGAAGAGGGAGCGGGGCAGTGGGATTAGTTTGGGGATTGATACAGGGTTATGGGGAGAGAGTGGGACAGTGGAATTAGTTTGGGATTGATACAATGCTAAGGCGACAGAGTGGGACAGTGGGATTAGTTTGGGGATTGATACAGGGCCATGGGGAGAGAGCAGGGCAGTGGGATTAGTTTGGGGATTGATACAGGGCTATGGGGAGGGAGTCGAGCAGTGGCTTTAGTTTGCGGATTGATACAGGTCAATGGGGAGCGAGTCATGCAGTGGGACTAGTTTGTGGAGTGATACATCGCTATGGAGAGGGAGTCGAGCAGTGGGTTTAGATTGTAGATTGACACACGACTATGGGGAGAGATCGGGGCAGTGGGATTAGTTTGTGGATTGATACAGTGCTCGGGGGAGGGGGTCGAGCAGTTGGATTAGTTTGTAGATTGATACAGGTCTATTGGGGAGAGTTGGGCAGTGGGATTTGTTTGTGGATTGATACAGGGCTATGAGGAGAGGGTGGGGCAGTGGGATTAGTTTGGGATTGATACGATGCTCAGGCGACAGAGTGGGACAGTGGGATTAGTTTGGGGATTGATACAGGGCTATGGGGAGAGAGCAGGGCAGTGGGATTAGTTTGTGGATTGATACACGGCCATGGGGAGGGAGTCGAGCAGAGGCTTTAGTTTGGGGATTGATACAGGTCAATAGGGAGCGAGTCAAGCAGTGGGACTAGTTTGTGGTGTTATACATCGATATGGAGAGGGAGTCGAGCAGTGGGTTTAGATTGTAGATTGACACACGACTATGTGGAGAGATCGGGGCAGTGGGATTAGTTTGTGGATTGATACAGTGCTAAGGGGAGGGGGTCGAGCAGTTGGATTAGTTTGTAGATTGATACACGTCTAGTGGGGAGAGTTGGGCAGTGGGATTTGTTTCTGGATTGATACAGGGCTGTGAGGAGAGGGTGGGGCAGTGGGATTAGTTTGGGATTGATACAGGGCTATGGGGAGAGAGCGGGGCAGTGGGATTAGTTTGGGATTGACACAGGGCTATATGGAGAGAGTTGGGCAGTGACATTAGTTTGTGGATTGATCCAGGGCTATGGAGAGAGAGCGGGGCAGTGGGATTAGTTTGTGGATTGATCCAGGGCTATGGAGAGAGAGCGGGGCAGTGGGATTAGTTTGTAGATTGATCCAGGGCTATGGAGAGAGAGCGGGGCAGTGGGTTTAGTTTGTGGATTGATACAACGCTGTGGGGAGAGAGCGGGGCAGTGGGATTAGTTTGGGGATTGATACACGGCCATGGGGGAGAGAGTGGGGCAGTGGGATTAGTTTGTGGATTTTTAGAGGGCTATGGGGAGAGAGTGGGGCAGTGGGATTAGTTTGGGATTGTTACAGGGCTATGGGGAGATAGTGGGGCAGTGGGGTTAGTTTGGGGATTGATACAGGGCTATGGAGAGAGAGTGGGGCAGTGGGAATAGTTTGGGATTGATACAGGGCTATGGGGAGAGATGGGACAGTGGGGTTAGTTTGGGGATTGTTACAGGGGTATGGGGAGAGAGTGGGACAGTGGGGTTAGTTTTGGGATTGTTACAGGGCAATGGGGAGAGAGGGGGACAGTGGGGTTAGTTTGGGAATTGTTACAGGGCTATGGGCAGAGAGTGGGGCAGTGAGATTAGTTTGAGATTGTTACAGGGCTATGGGGAGAGAGTGGGGCAGTGGGATTAGTTTGGAATTGTTACAGGGCTATGGGGAGAGAGTGGGACAGTGGGGTTAGTTTGGGATTGTTACAGGGCTATGGGGAGAGAGTGGGACAGTGGGGTTAGTTTGGGGATTGTTACAGGACTATGGGGAGAGAGTGGGACAGTGGGGTTAGTTTGGGATTGATACAGGGCTATGGGGAGAGAGTGGGACAGTGGGCTTAGTTTGGGATTGATACAGGGCTATGGGGAGAGGGTGGGACAGTGGGATTAGTTTGGGTTTGTTACAGGGCTATGGGGAGAGAGTGGGAAAGTGGGGTTAGTTTGGGATTGTTACAGCGCTATGGGGAGAGAGTGGGACAGTGGGGTTAGTTTGGGAATTGTTACAGGGCTATGGGGAGAGGGTGGGACAGTGGGGTTAGTATGAGATTGTTACAGGGTGTTGTGAAAACTCAGAAGAATATGACATTTGAAACATTAAAGTAACACTGAGAATGCCTGAGGCTTTTAAATGAAAGGGAGAAGTCCCACAAGGGGTGAACAGCAGCAGCCTGTTTTCAGCGCAGACAACTTCACAGAGCGAAGAAAACAGATAGGAGCTTCATTTTAATTCACAAGTTA
Source organism: Scyliorhinus torazame (assembly GCF_047496885.1). NCBI lineage: Eukaryota > Metazoa > Chordata > Chondrichthyes > Carcharhiniformes > Scyliorhinidae > Scyliorhinus > Scyliorhinus torazame. The sequence goes on along the minus strand of NC_092726.1, from coordinate 117,948,612 downwards.
GAAAAGACATTTGATTGATTTAAAAACTCTTAAAGTTACGTGAAAGGGTACAGTATTTCACAAATCTTTAAGTAATGAATTATGTTATTGAACAATTAGGTAAAGCAGCCAGAATCTTAAGTAAAAGATAAGGAACAACTGTTAAGTGTGAAAAGTTGCTGACACTGGTAATAAAGTGAAACAACTGATTTACAAATTAAGAAAACTAGAAGGTGACAAGGTTACATGATAACGTACATCACATTTGAAGTTAAAACCCTTTGGAAGATGGCCAAAGCAGATAAAGTTAGGGTCAGGGGGAGAAACCGATCATGACATTAGCTTCACCTGAAGATGACCCGCGTCGAATCTGAGAAAACTCATTGAAAAATTCATAAAACCAAAAGGGTGCGAACTAAGGCACAGACAAATTTATGACATGTCAAGCAAAGCGAGAAACGTCCAGTCCAGAATGGCGAGCTGGTGAGGATGAAGCTGCGCTGTCGCTGGTGAAGCAGCGCATCGCTTCTAAACTGTTGAAGCTTTCGGACTGTCAAGCAGGCAGTCTGAAGGGTGCAAGGTGCAGAGGTTAAGGGGCACCAAATGCCTATAAAAACTGAGGAAAATTAGCAAATAATCAGAGAATCTTCCTCGGTGATGGGACAAGCAACATCGACAGACCGAGCAGCCCAGAGAAGTCAGCAGAAGACCAAAAGCTGAAGAAAACTGATTGGCAAGAGAGAATTGAAAGTCTGCAACTGGTCCGAACAAGAAAAGATCTTTCCCCCTTTCTGTAAAAGTAGTTATTCTCTTTTAACTTGAAAATAAAGTTAAGTTCAAATTGATAACCTGAAGGAGTGGTTATTATTATTTTCTTTAAAAAGTTTACTTTACTTCATTTAGCAAGCTGGACCCGTGTGTAAGTTACTAAGTGGTAAGTAAATAAAATCCTTCTACGAAGATACGGGTTATTCCGTGGGATAACCAGGGTAGCACGGTAGCATTGTGGATAGCACAATTGTTTCACAGCTCCAGGGTCTCAGGTTCGATTCCGGCTTGGGTCACTGTCTGTGCGGAGTCTGCACATCCTCCCCGTGTGTGCGTGAGTTTCCTCCGGGTGCTCCGGTTTCCTCCCACAGTCCAAAGATGTGCAGGTTAGGTGGATTGGCCATGATAAATTGCCCTTTGTGTCCTGAATTGCACATAGTGTTGGGTGTGGTTGCTGGGTTATGGCGATAGGGTGGAGGTGTGGACCTTGGGTAGGTTGCTCTTTCCAAGAGCCGGTGCAGACTCGATGGGCCGAATGGCCTCCTTCTGCACTGTAAATTCTATGAATTTATGAATAACTTGAAACGCTAGTTTGACCCGAATAGCACTCGCCAAAGTCTGCGTAAGAGTCGGGGAGTGAGAATCCCCAGAATAAATTGGCACCTTTTTTGGTACAGAGGGAATTCTAAGAATAGTGTTGAGGTAAACACTACATGGCGCCCAAACCTGGTTCATTTTGAAAGTTGAAAGTTTGTGGAGCTTCAGGACTCAGCGGGTCATTCTAAATTACTCCATGGCACCTGGCGTGGAGGCCCAGAATATTAGAAGTTTCTAGTTTGGACCGCCTAGAATATTAGAAGTTTCTCGGCGAGGGGAGGCTAGACTATTGGAAGTTTCTAGTTAAGCGGGGACGCCTAGAATATTGGAAGTCTCTCGGCGAGGCGAGGCTAGACTATTAGAAGTTTCTAGTTGAGCGGGGCCGCCTGGAAGATTAGTAGTTCCTCGGCGAGCAAACTATACCGGCCGAGTTTAGTTTGATAAGTCATGGGTGATTGACTTCGAAGGATTCTGTAGGATCTTGGGACATAAAACTCAGTTGGGTGCGAGTGTTAGTAGACTAGAAGATACGAACCCTGAGTAAACGTCTGCAGGACGGCCTGTTAAATCGAACCGAGTGTCCTGCATCCAACTGGTAGAAGTAGGCCAGAAATAAATCCTCCTTGGAGTCAGGCAGATTGTGAGGATAGAACCTGGAGCGATAGGGACGCCTAGAAACTTTGCGGACCGATAAATCGACCCTTAACGGACACAGGAGGATAGTGCCTTAGGTACATTTAAGATAACTGCCCACAACGGGTACGTATCCCTTAATTTCAGATCGTGACTGAAAGGGACCGCCAGTCGCAGTTATAACTAAATATAGTTTAAAAATCCCAAAAATGGCAATTAGTGTAATCCTCTTGCCCTGGAATGCGGGCGAGAGAGATGGAGCAATGGAACTGAAGTGGGGAAAATTAAAGAAGCAGAGGAAATCTTGGGAGAAAGTGATTGATCAGGACGGTGACATATCATTCTTTGTAAGGGTGCCTAGAGCCCTGCCGAGTAGAGATCCGATCGGGATTCTGACAGCATTATGTAAATTTGTGTTTGAAAGAGAAGCTGAATCACTAGTTCTGTTCGGAGCCAAGCAGAAGCAAGCAGCTGCTCAAGTGGGCAAGATATACTCTAGAGTGGTTAAAATTTTTCATCAGGACAATATGAAAGAAATTACTCAAATTCCTAGTGAATACAAAATTAAGTCAAAACTGACAAAGAACAAGAACAAAAATGTACAGCACAGGAACAGGCCTTTCGGCCCTCCAAGCCCGTGCCGACCATGCTGCCCGACTAAACTACAATCTTCTACACTTCCTGGGTCCGTATCCCTCTATTCCCATCCTATTCATGTATTTGTCAAGATGCCCCTTAAATGTCACTATCGTCCCTGCTTCCACCACCTCCTCCGGTAGCGAGTTCCAGGCACCCACTACCCTCTGTGTAAAAAAACTTGCCTCGTACATCTACTCTAAACCTTGCCCCTCTCAACCTAAACCTATACCCCCGAGTAATTGACCCCTCTACCCCGGGGAAAAGCCTCTGACTATCCACTCTGTCTATGCCCCTCATAATTTTGTCGACCTCTATCAGGTCGCCCCTCAACCTACTTCGTTCCAGTGAGAACAAACCGAGTTTATTCAACCGCTCCTCATAGCTAATGCCCTCCATACCAGGCAACATTCTGTTAAATCTCTTCTGCACCCTCTCTAAAGCCTCGACATCCTTCTGGTCGTGTGGCGACCAGAATTGAACACTATACTCCAAGTGTTGCCTAACTAAGGTTCTATACAGTTGTAACATGACTTGCCAATTCTTATACTCAATGCACCGGCCAATGAAGGCAAGCATGCCGTATGCCTTCTTGACTACCTTCTCCACCTGTGTTGCCCCGTTCATTGACCTGTGGACCTGTACTCATAGATCTCTCTCAATTTCAATACTCTTGAGGGTTCTACCATTCACTGTATATTCCGTACCTGCATTTGACCTTCCAAAATGCATAACTTCACATTTGTCCGGATTAAACTCCATCTGCCATCTCTCCGCCCAAATCTCCAAACAATCAAAATCCTGCTATATCCTCTGACAGTCTGCATCGCTATCCGCAATTCCACCAACCATTGTGTCGTCTGCAAACTTACTAATCAGACCAGTTACATTTTCCTCCAAATCATTTATAGAGACTACAAACAGCAAAGGTCCCAGCACTGATCCTTGTGGAACACCACTGGTCACCGCCCTCCAATTAGAAAAGTTTCCTTCCATTGCTACTCTCTGCCTTCTGTGACCTAGCCAGTTCTGTGTCCACCTTGCCAGCTCACCCCTGACCACGTGTTTCTTCACCTTTTGTACTAGTCTACCATGAGGGGCCTTATCAAAGGCCTCACTGAAGTCCAGATAGACAACATCCACTGCCCTACCTGCATCAATCATCTTTATGACCTCCTCGAAAAACTCTATCAAGTTAGTGAGACACGACCTCCCCTTCACAAAACCATGCTGCCTCTCACTAATACGTCCATTTGCTTCCAAATGTGAGTTGATCCTGTATCGAAGAATTCTCTCCAGTAATTTCCCTACCACTGAAGTAAGGCTCACCGGCCTGTAGTTCCCTGGATTATCCTTGCTACCCTTCTTAAACAGAGGAACAACATTGGCTATTCTCCAGTCTCTGGGACATCACCTGAAGACAGTGAGGATCCAAAAATTTCTGTCAAGGCCTCAGCAATTTCCTCTCCTGCTTCCTTCAGTATTCTGGGGGAGATCTCATAAGGCCCTGGGGACTTATCTACCTTAATATTTTTAAGACACCCAACACCTCGTCTTTTTGGATCTCAATGTGATCCAGGCTATCTACACACCCTTCTCCACACTCAATATCTACCAATTCCTTCTCTTTGGTGAATACTGATGCAAAGTATTCATTTAGTACCTTGCCCATTTCCTCTGGCTCCACACATAGATTCCCTTGCCTATCCTTCAGTGGGCCAACCCTTCCCCTGGCTACCCTCTTGCTTTTTATGTACGTGTAAAAAGCCTTAGGATTTTCCTTAACCCTCTTTGCCAATGAATTTTCGTGACCCATTTAATCTCTGCTGTAGCTCCGGATTTAATTTGTGAGCTAATACCCCCGATATTCCTGCTCCTAATTTCCTAATGACCAAAGGAGTCTAGAAGGCAGTTGCAAAACAATGAGAAGCTAGAAATGGAGGATGATGAGGAATCAGTGTTAGAATCAGAAAGCGCTGAAAAAACAGTAGGGCTGCAAACAAGTGCGTTACGTGAAAAGAGAAGTGAAAAGGAACAGATGGAAATGTAATAAATCCTGCACCAAGGAGGAAAGCAAATACAATTAGTGGCAGGTGATTGTGTGAATGCCAAAGATATTGTGCAGGTGAATCCTTCCAATAAGGAGGGGACATTAGGAGCAGGAATATCGGGAGTATTAGCTCACAAATTAAATCCGGAGCTACAGCAGAGATTAAATGAGACAAAAAAACTCCTGGATAAGAGAGGCTTATCAGAACGGAGGTGTCTCAATATTTGTCAGAATACCTAAAGCTCTGTAGAATAGAGAGGCAAGATATCAGTGGATAAATGAGTGTCTGTGTGCTTGATAAGGATTTGTGAAGTTTCCTTTGCTGTTTCTAGTTTTTAAATGTTGTATTTTTGAAAAAAACACGAATTTCACATCAATTAGAAGTTATAAATGGCAAGCAGTAATGTGATCAGTATTATGTGGTAGCAAATTAGTATGTTCAGAACTAAATTGGTCTTAGCACAAACACAAAACGAAGTTTTACTCGCAAGCAGCCAGAGCTCTGTGCAGGAAACTACTTTGAAACTAACGCATTGAAATTGACACGGTAGCAGAAGGACTGAAGTTTAGAATGTTAAATGCATTTAAGAAGGAGCTTTAGGGAAAGAATATATTACACCAAAAGTTAGATTAGGAGAATTACTTGCAGTATCATGGAAATAAGAATCTGGTGGCAGGAAAAGATTTAATCAAGATAGGTACTGGGAAGATTAGGATATTGAAACCGATTGATAACATGGAGGAAATAAAGAAACAGAAAGAGAAAAGTATTTGAAGTGATGAAGCATGGCGAGCGAAAGAAGTGTTTGACATTCTTCGAATCTCACTCAGGGGTGCAATGATAGAAGTAGGAGGCTTAACCGGCCTTAATTGTATGATGTGTGCACATGAGAAAAAACCCACACCAGTAAAGAAAGAAAAAAGAAAGAGATGGTGGCAAAGGAAATCCGGAAGTCCTGGAGAGGGCACTTCTGGAATATCCAGACAAGAATAGAAAACAAAAATTTTAAAAATAATAGGGCCCTCTTCAACTTTAACCTGTTCATTTGATTTTTCAGATGGAGAGAATGCCACATACCAATTTGTTTGGAAAGAGAAAAAGAACGCCAATCAAGAGGGAAATAAGAATCAGGGTTGAAGAAGGAATGAAAGTAATTAGGACAAAGAGGAAAATAGAATGGTTAAATGGGGGGGGGGGGCAACGATATTAATGGGTATTACAGTAATTAGTTTGGGATTATTAATATGGTTAATTGCATTAGGAAAGTCAGGTGAAATAATGGGATATGGAACCATATACACCAGATTGAAACACAGAGAAAACATAATAAAAATAAGAATAAACAAATATTTAATTATAACGGAGGAAATCATTAATTTTCAGGACATTCAGCAGATTAGACTGAACAACAGTATGTTGGAATGAAGAGAGAGCGCCAGTAACAACATGTTCAGTGAAATGTGGGGAGCACTTACAAACAGTCTGGGATCCATACTGAACCTATCAGACAGATTGAAGATTTTTAAACAGTATGTGGGAAAAACTAATGATACTCAATGGGACCCCGAGAAAGGGCAAATTACGATAGGAAATGCATTACAGAATAAAACCACAACTAGGAGTGATTTGGGACACGATTTGATAGATGTAGGTTTAAAAATTAAAGGATCAATTAAAAAGTAATTAAAATTATAACAAATCCATTTAAATGGTTTTGTACAATGTTAACCTGGATTCTAAACAATTGGTACTTGTTTGTATCAACAGCAGGAGAAATGATCATCGCTGCATAGCTATGGAAATTGGAAATTTTAAAATTGTGTAGGATTTTATGCTGCAAATGTTGCAATAAAAGTGCTCAAAGAATAGAGAGAAGAATGATACAATTGGCCGCATATTTGAGGAAAGTAAATGATAAAGACAGGAAGAAATCATCCCGGTTTAGAAATGAGCCACAATATCAAATAATTGCTGAGGAGTGAAATCTCCGGTCACCAGCTCTGGCTGGACATGTGTCCTGAGAGCCACCTGATGGATGATCTGAGGTCTCCACGGGATGTGTATTGCATGATGGATTTATTGAGGGTCTCGACAGGTAACATGTCACTGACGAAGAACCCTTCAGTTTAAAGAAAATAATGAGAAATCAATGGCACAGAAGACAATTTAAAAAAAAAATAACTTAACGCAGCAATATATTTAGCTTGATGTTGCGACGGGGAATATATGACAAATGTATTCAACGTAGTTTCCTTGAGGCATTATGATAGTTATTTTGAAAAAAATGTTATGTATCTCGTACAATACTGTTATGTATGTATGTGAGAAGAAAAGAAAAACAAGATGGCTGAAGCAAGGTCTGACATGACTTGATATATGTGATATCTACTGATAACGGGAGAATCCTGAATGATGATGGTTTGTTGTTTAAAGGAAGAATTGGCACTGTGAAAATAACGACAGACTGCAGCAGGTCAGGAGGCGCGTGTCCAGCAACAAGCGAGCAGTGAGGCCTGTCAAAACCGTGAATTATTACAGGTCACCAGTATGAGTTAGACGCGATAAATGGGTATATAAGGATGGGCATCAGCTAAAAGTTTTCGGAACGATTTGGGAAAAGTGGTGGGACATCCCTTTAACTCTCAGGACTGAGAAAAGAACATAGGAGAATCCAGCATGATTTTCACTGAAGGCCTACAAGACGCAACCGTTTGAACAGATATTGATGAATCAGCTACTGCAGGGGCTGAGAGTTGTTTTCTCGGTAGTGGGGTTAGGTAACAGAAGAATCCCACCAAGTTTGACAGGGTTTATAATAGAAGTATTTCATTGGTCATTTCTAATATGTGTGAGTTAGGTATTGAAATTGAAATGTATTAAAAATAGTTACAAATGTTAACTTCAATAGCACCCTGGTCAGACCAGGATTTGAACTGTCAATGTTACATTTTATCTTTATTCATAGAATTGTAATAGTTGTTGAAATAATTATGTAATGCGGGAACACACAAACAGTTGTGTGAGTAGTTGCTTGACGACATGTTAAGATAGGACTTATTCTTTTGAAATTTTGTATTTTAATAGGAAGGATTTCATGTTTATCTGGAAACGGATAAAATCATGGTTCGAAATGAAGCCAGTGGATTCGACTGGCTCACGCCTCAACCTGCTGGATGCATTAAATGTTTCAGAACTAGTATTAGAAACGACCACTTTAGTATGGCTGTGTGGTAACTGTTATCAAGTAAGGTATAAACCTCATGCCCTTAAGGACATGATAACAGAGGACAGGAATCTTAGTGAGTCATGGCAATCAGTTTCGATAGGATGTAGCGCGAATGGCCACGTCCCAGTTGGTTTAGAGACATTTTACAAAGTCATGAGAGATATCCGGGGATAGAGGCAGGTACAAAGACACCTTTTAGATTGACGAAGACTGGGTGGAAATGGTTAATACACGATATAGTCGTTTATGCGACCGGTGAGGAACGCAAGGCAATTTCGATGCCAAGGGAATGGGATTCTCGCACGCCAGCAATAAATGGACGACCTGTTGCTGTTGGATTAAGAGGCTTGCTGATCCTAAGGGACATGAGGAGGCTTATCCGGTGCTGCTATCCCAAGGAGGTAAAAGGCTTTGGTGATAGTGGAACACGTGTCAAAGAGCTATTGTGTTACCTTACTGGACGGCGGCCATTTTGATTCAAACTAATTACAATCCAGGTATAACTGCTCTACCAACACTGGTGTGAGAAATGGAAATTTGCAAAAAATTGAAAATAAGGCAATTGGCTGTTGATAAAATGATTAGGGGGATAAATATTGGGATATGTCATGTTTCAAATATCAAGAGGGTGCGTTGTGAAAACTCGGAAAAATATGACATTTGAAACATGAAAGTAACACTGAGAATGCCTGAGGCTTTTTCATGAAAGGGAGAAGTCCCACAAGGGGTGAACAGCAGCAGCCTGTTTTCAGCGCAGACAACTTCACAGAGGGAAGAAAACAGAGCTTCATTTTAATTCACAAGTTGGAAAAGACATTTGATTGACTTAAAAACTCTTAAAATTATATGAAGGGGAACAGTATTTCACAAATCTTTAAGCAGTCAATTATTTTATTGAACAATTAGGAAAAGCAGCCAGAATATAAAGTATAAGATGAGGAACAACTGTTAAGTGTGAAAAGTTGCTGACACTGGTAATAAAGTGAAACAACTGATTTACAAATTAAGAAAACTAGAAGCTGACAAGGTTACATTATAATTACATTTGAAGTTAAAACCTTTTAGAAGATGGCCAAAGCAGATAAAGTTAGACTCGGGGGGAGAACCCCAACATGACATTAGCTTCACCTGAAGATGACCCGGGTCGAAACTGAGAAAACTCATGTAAAAAGACATAAAACCTAAAGAGTGCGAACTATGACACAGACAAGCTAATTACATGTCAAGTAAAGCGAGAAATTTCCTGTAAGGAATGGCGAGCTGGTGAGGGTGAAGCGGCGCCGTCGCTGTTAAAGCAGCGCCACACTTCTAAACCGATAAAACGTTCAAACTGTCAAGCAGGCACTCTGAAGGGTGCCAGGTGCAGAGGTTAAAGGGCCCCAAAGGCTATAAAAACTGGGGGAAATGAGCAGATAATCAGAATCTTCCTCGGTGATGGGACAAGCAACATCGACAAACCGAGCAGCCCAGAGAAGTCAGCAGAAGACCAAAAGTAAAAGTAAACTGATTATCAAGAGAGACTTAAAAGTCTGCAACTGGTCCGAACAAGAAAAGATACTTTTACCTTTATGTAAAAGTAGTTATTCTTTTTTAACGTGAAAATAAAGTTAAGTTCAAATTGATAACCTGAAAGAGTGGTTATTATTATTTTCTTTAGAAAGTTTACTTTACTTCACTTAGCAAGCTGGACCTGCGTGTAAGTTACTAAGTGGTAAGTAAATAAAATTATTCTACGAAGATATGGGTTATACAGGGGGATAACTTGAAACACTAGTTTAAATAGCATCCTCCAAAGTCTGCAGTGGAGTCGGGGATTGAGAATCCCTGCTCACCGTTTAGAAAAAATTGACCCTTTTTTGGTATAGGGGGAATACGAAGAATAGTGGTGAGTTAAAAACTACAACACCTACACACACACAGACACTGATACACACACTCACAGGCACATAGAGACACTAATACACACAGTCACAGATACGCAAATACACAGACTTACACACAGATACTAATACACACACACTCACACACACAGAGACACTAATACACACTCACACAAATACGCACAGTCACTTTTACTCACAGACACAGACAACACAAATGCACAAACTCACAGACACACAGAGGCACGAAAACACACACTCACACTAACAGAGACCCAAATACACAGACAATAACACATACTCACAGAGACACAAAGGCACGAATACACACGCTCACAGACATACAGAGACACAAATATACACAGTCACAAACATACAGACACTAGCACACGCATTCACACACACACAGGGACTATTACACTCACTCACAGTCACACACAGAAACCCTGATGCACACACTCACAGATGCATACAGAGACACTAACACACATTTACTAATGCACACGCACACACAGGGAGACAGTAATACACATACACACTCACATACAGTAATACACTGACTCTGAGACATAAAAAGAACAAAGAAATGTCCAGCACGTAGATACTAATACACACATTCACACACAGTGAGAGACACTAACACGCACACACTCACAGATACACTAATACACGCTCACAAACACACAAATACACACAATCACACGCAGACACTAACACACACAATCACAGACACGCGGAGACACTAACAAACACAATCACATACAACCAGAGACACTAAAACATAGGCGCACACACATACGGACTAATACACACACTGAATCACACGCAGGGGCACTACAACACTCACAGACACAACTACACACACTCACAGACACACAGAACAGCAATATGCACACTCACAGAGGCACTAAAAGACACTCCCACACAGACAGAGACACTAATACACATACCCACAGCCACACACAGACACTGATACACATGCAGACACGCAGAGGCACTAATACATACACTCACGGACTCACATACATACTATTGCACTGATGCTCGAACAATAACACCAGAAGAGAGATTGGATGACTGTAGAAGGGACTTTAGTTGGCGGATTAGCTGCCTTAAACACCTTGTATTATGTTAATCAGCTGCTTGACTATGTTTCATGGAAATAGGCACTTAGCGAAGCATGATGGATATATAGCCTTGTTTTTAGTCAAGATGTTCGAAGTTGTGCATCAATCAGTCGGACGGCCACACCATGTAAACAGCTGTACGGCTGCACATTGTGTTGCTTAGGCGAAGAAGTCAAGGCCTGTTATTAAACTTTGCTCGTTTTCTGTCTCCTTGTTTAATCTCAAGAATGTCTCTCTGTCCTAGATATTGATTGTGATATTATATAAATTACTCACCTTACCTTTGTAAAGCAGGGACATTTGGAAAGACTGCAGTCATTCTAATTCCCTCCACGAACTTCGTGTTAAATTAAGGACCTTTTGCGAAAACTCGATGTGCTAACTATTTTTTTCTTCAACAATGACAATTGAAGGCTTTATTGCACTAGATGTTTCCCCCAGCAGCGCAGGTACAGAATGCAGCTGCTAGGGAGACACGGGCTCTTATACTCCGCCTTACTGGGCGGAACCAGCAGGCAGGCTTCACCAATGATATTGCTGTCTGAGGTACCTCCCACACCAATGGTCTTACAGCATCAACCTGGGTACCTTAATATCCCTAATACCGACATTCACCCCCTGCTAAAAAAAAGAGACCGGCGGGCGTCGTTTTCTCGCGTTATACAGTGGTAGAGGTGGAAGTTATGGTGGTACCCGATACACATTAGTACAGTGTTTTGCCTCGTCAAATGTCGCAATTATTTACACTATTTATTTACATTCAAAAGGAAGCAATTAGTCGGACATCCGTGGCTCCAGGAGCGTGGCTTCTGCCTCTTCGGAACTTCATCACTCCAAGACGGGACCGGTGGGAGGGCCGATCCACCTGGGAAGGGGGCGGCTGTGGGGAGTGCATGGTGGGAGGGAGGGTGGGGTTGGTGGTGGAGGTGTAGGTGGGGCTCCAGTGGGCGCCAGGTGCCGTAGGGAGACCGTATCCTGTCGGCTGTCGGGGTACGCCACGTAGGCGTGTTGAGGATTAGCGTGAAGAAGGTGGACCCTCTCGACCAATGGGTCCGACTGGCGCGCCCGAACGTGTTTGCGGAGCAGGATGGGTCCAGGAGATGCCAGCCAGGTTGTGAGCGAGTTCCCGGAGGAGGACGTCCCAGGGAAGACAAGGAGATGTTCGTAAGGTGTTTGGTTGGTCATGGTACATAGCAGTGATCGGATGGAGTGGAGGGAATCCAGAAGGACCTCCAGCCAGTGGGAGACTGGGAGATTCCTGGACCATAGGGCCAGCAGAATGGTCTTCCAGACCGTTCCGTCCTCCCTCCCTACCTTCCCCGAGGGTTGTAACTGGTCGTCCTGCTCGAGACGATGTCCTTGCTGAGCAGGGATTGACGCAGTAGCTCGCTCATAAAGGAGCACCATCTATCGCTGTGTATGTAGGCGGGGAAACTGAACACTGTAAAGATACTGTGGAGGGCTTTTATGCCGGTGGCTGACGTAATGTCGGGGCAGGGGATGGCGAATGGGAACCGGGAGTATTCGTCAATCACGTTCTGGAAGTACGTGTTGCGATCGGTGGAGGGGAGGAGCCCTTTGAATTCCACACAGGCAACCAATGGGACGGGAAGATTTTATCAGATGAGCTTCGTCTGGCCTGTAGAACTGCGGTTTGCATTCCGTGCAGATTTGGCAGTTCCTGGTGGCTGTCCTGACCTCCTCGATGGAGTTGGGCAGGTTGCGGGTCTTGATGAAATGGAAGAGTCGAGTGACCCCCGGGTGGCAGAAGTCCTCGTGGAGGGCCCGGAGTCGGTCCACATATGCGTTGGCACATGTGCCGCGGGTTAGGGCTTCAGGAGTCTCGTTTAGCTTCCCGGGATGATACAAGATCTCATAGTTGTAGGAGAAGACCTCGATTCTCTACCGCAAGATCTTATCGTCCTTTATCTTGCCCCGCTGTGCATTATGGTACATGAAAGCAACCGATCTTTGGTCAGTGAGGAGAATGAATCTCCTACCGGCCAGGGAATGCCTCCACTGCCGCACAGCTTCTACTATGGCCTTAGGCTCCTTTTTAACGGAGGAATGTAGGATTTCTGAAGCGTGGAGGATCGTGGGAAAACACTGCCCTACAGTAAGCAGTGTTTCCGTAAACCGTACACTACTGTAAACAGAGTCTGTGTAAACAGTGCCCTACAGTAAACAGTGTTTATGTAAAAGGTGCCCCACAGTAAACAGTATTTAAACAGTGCCCGACAGTAAACAGAGTCCATAAAACAGTTCCCTACAGTAAGCACTGTTTATGTAAACCATTCCTTGCTGTAAACAGTCGATGGAAACTGTACCCTACAGCAAACAAACTGAAAGCAGACCGTACACTACTGTAAACAGAGCTTATTTAAAAAGTGCCCAACAGTAAACAGTATTTAGACAGTGCCCGACAGTAAACAGAGTCTATGTAAATATACCCTGCAGTAAACAGTATTGAAACAGTGCCAAACAGTAAACTGTCTATGTTAACAGTGCCCTACAGTAAACAGTATTGAAACAGTGCCCAACAGTAAACTGTCTATGTAAACAGTGCCCTACTGTAAACAGTATTTAAAAATTGCGCTTCTGTAAACAGAGTGAAAGTAAACCGCACACCACGGTAATCAGAGTCAATGAAAACAGTGTTTACATAAACCGTACACTCCTGTAAACAGTCTATGTAAACAGTGCACTACAGTAAACATTGCTTATGTAAACTGCACACTGCTGTAAACACAGTCTATCTCAACAATGTCCCGCAGTAAACAGTGTTAATGTAAACCTCACACTACTGTAAATGAGTCTCTGTAAACAGCGCCCTATAATAAACAGTGCTAACCTAAACCGTACTCCGCTGTAAACTGAGTCAATCTACACAGTGCCCGAGAGTAAACAGTGTTTATGTCAACCGAACACTGATGTAAAAGAAGTCTATGTAAAAAAAATGTCCCACAATAAACAGTGTTATGGAAACCGTGCACTGCTGTAAACGGAATCTAAGTAAACAGTTCTCTATACTAAACAGGTATTTAAACAGCCCTACAGTAAACAGTGTCCATGGAAACAATGCCCTCCAGTAAAAGGTGTTAATGTATACCGTACACTGCTGTAAACAGAGTCTAGGTAAACAGCGCAAACAGGAAACAATGTTAATGTAAACCATACACTTCTGCAAACCCAGTCTTGGTAATCAGCGCCTACAGTAATCAGTGTTTATGTAAACCGAGCACAACTAAACAGTGACAATGTAAACATTGCCCTACAGTAACAGTGGTTATGTAAATCGTGCACTGCGGTAAACATACTCTATGTAAACAGTGCCCTACAGTAAGCAGTGTTTCTATAAAATGTACACTGCTGTGTACAGAGACTATGTAAACAGTGAACTACAATAAACAGAGTGAAAGTACACCGCACTATGCTGTAAACGGAGTCTGTGTAAACAGTGAACTGCAGTAAACAGAACTTAAACTATGCTCGACAGTAAAATGAGTATAGTTAAACAGTGCCCTACAGTAAAGAGAGTGAAAGTAAACCGTACACTACTGCAACCAGAGTCTATGTAAACAGTGCCCGAAAGTAAACAGTGTTTCTGTAAATCGTACACTGCTGTAAATAGTGACTATGTAAACAGTGCCCGTCAGTAAGTGTTTATGTAAAGCGTGCACTGCTGTAAACAGCGTCGTACAGTGAACAGTGTTAACTTAAACGGTACCCTACTGAAAACAGAGTCGATTGAACCAGTTCCCTCCATTAAACTGTGTTAATGTAAACCATACAACACTGTAAATAGACTAATTTCTGTAGGGCACTGTTTACATAGTCGAATAAAAGAGTGCCCGACAGTAAAAAGAGTCTATGTTAATTACACCCTGCAGTAAACAACGTCTATGCTATCTGCGACCTACAATAAACATTGTTAATGCAAACCATACACTACTGTAAACAGTCTATATAATTAATGCACTCGCGTAAAGATAATCGACTAAAACGGTGCCGTACAGCAAACTATGTTTATGTAAACCGTACACTGTTGCAAACAGAGTCGATGCAAACAGTGTGCTACTGTAAACAATGTTTTTGTAAACTGTACAGTTGTGTAAACAGCGTACGTAAATGTACCTCTTCATTCACCTGAGGAAGGAGCAGCGCTCCGAAAGCTAGTGACATCGAAACAAACCTGTTGGACTTTAACCTGGTGTTATAAGACTTCGTACTGTACGTAAATGTAGCCTGCGGTTTTCACTGCATGTAAACCGGACATTGCTGTAAACGGAGTCTATATGAACTGGGCCTGCAGTAAACAATGTTTCTGTGAACTGTACACTGCTGTGAACAGATTATTTGTAAACAAGGGCCTACAGTAAACAGAGTTAAAGTAAACCATACACTACTGTAAACAGAGTCTGGAAACAGTGCCCTACAATAAACAGTGCTTATGTGAAATGTACAGAGCTGGAAGCAGAGACTATGTAAACAGTGCACTACAGTGAACGGAATCCTCACTGTGCCACACAGTAAACAGAGTCTATGTAAACAGCGTCCTAAGGTTAACAGAGTGAAAGTAAACCGTGCACTAATGTAAACAGAGTATATGTAAGCAGTGCACTACAGTAAACAGTGTTTCTGTAAATCACACAGCTGTAAACAGTGACTATATAAACAGTGCCCTACGCTAAACAGTCTATGTAAACAGTGCGCTACTGTAAACAATATTGATGTAAACCGTCCACTACTGCCAACAAAGTCTAGGTACACAGCGCTCTACAGTAAACAATGTTAATGTAAATCATACACTGCTGTAAACAGAGTCTTTGTAAATATAGCACTACAGCAAACAGTGTTTATGTAAACGGTATACTGCTGGAAACAGATTCTGTATAAACAGTGCGCTACAGTAAACAGTGTTTATTTAATATATACACTGATGTAAACAGAGTCTCTGTAAACAGTGCCCAAACAGTAAACAGTGGTTACGTAAACCGTACAATACGGTAAACCTGGTCTATGTAAACAGTGCCCTACAGTAAATAGTGTTTATGTAAGCCACACCCTGCTCCAAATAGAGTCTATGTCGCAGTGCCTAATAGTAAATAGTTTTTTATGCAAACCGTACACTACTGTAAATAGCGTCTGTGTAAACAGTGTCCTACTATAAACAGTGTTTCTATAAAATGTACACTACTGTAAACAGAGTCTATGTAAACAGTGCCCTGCAGTAAACAGTTATTGAAAACCGTAACCTGCAGTATAAAGTGTCTGTGTAGACAGTGCACTACGGTAACCAATGTTTATAGAAACCGTAAACTGTTGTATACAGAGTCTATGTCAACAATGCCCTTCAGTAAACAGCATTTGGTTACACCGTGCACTGCTGTAAACAGAGTGTATGTAAAGAGCGTCCTACAGTAAACAGACTAAAAGTAAACAGCCCACTACTGCAAACAGTCTATGAATAGAGTGCTCTACAGTATGCAGAGTGAAAGTAAACCGTACACTATTGTAAACAGAGTCAAGGTAAACAGACACCTGCAGTAAACATAATTTAAGCAGTGCCATACTGTAAGCAGATTCTATGTAAACCGTGCCCTACAGTAAACAGAGCGAAAGTTAACCGCACACTACTGTAAACAGTGTCTCTGTGAACAGTGCCCTACAGTAAAAAGTGTTTATGCAAACTGTACACTGCTATAAACAAAGTCTATGTAAGGAGTACGCTAACTTAACAGTGTTTATGTAAACCGTACTTTGCCGTAAACAGAGTATATGTAAACAGTGCTCTACAGTTAACAGAGTGAAAGTAATCTGCACAACACAGTAAACAGTCTATATAAACAGTTTCCTACAGTAAACAGTGCTTATGTAAACCGTACACTGCTGTAAACGCTGTCTATGGAAACAGTGCTCTACAGTAAACAGTGTTCATGTAAATCATACATGACTGTAAACAGAGTCTGTGTAAATATAGCGCTACAGCAAACTGTATTTACGTAAACAGTACACTGCTGGAAACAGTGTCTATATAAACGGTGCCCGACAGTAAACTGTGTTTATTTAAAATATATGCTGCTGTAAACCGAGTCTTTATAAACAGTGTCCGACAGTAAACAAAGTGAAGGGGCAGCACGGTAGCATTGTGGATAGCACAATTGCTTCACAGCTCCAGGGTCCCGGGTTCGATTCCAGCATGGGTCACTGCCTGTGTGGAGTCTGCACATCCTCCCCGTGTGTGCGTGGGTACCCTCCGGGTGCTCCGGTTTCCTCCCACAGTCCAAAGATGTGCAGGTTTGGTGGATTGGCCATGATAAATTGCCCTTAGTGTCCAAAATTGCCCTTAGTGTTGGGTGGGGTTACTGGGTTGTGGGGATAGGGTGGAGGTGTTGACCTTGGGTAGGGTGCTCTTTCCAAGAGCCGGTGCAGACTCGATGGGCCAAATGGCCTCCTTCTGCACTGTAAATTCTATGAACTATGATCTATGAAACTAAACCGTACACTACTGTAAACAGTGTCTAGGTAAACAGCGACCTATAGAACATAGAACATTACAGCGCAGTACAGGCCCTTCGGCCCTCGATGTTGGGCGCAGCACGGAAGCACAGGGGCAGCACGGTAGCATTGTGGATAGCACAATTGCTTCACAGCTCCAGGGTCCCAGGTTCGATTCCGGCTTGGGTCACTGTCTGTGCCAAGCCCCCCCCCCCCCCCGTGTGTGCGTGGGTTTCCTCCGGGTGCACCGGTTTCCTCTCACAGTCCAAAGATGTGCAGGTTAGGTGGATTGTCCCTTAGTGTCCAAAATTGCCCTTAGTCTTGGGTGGGGTTGCTGGGTTATGGGGATAGGGTGGATGTGTTGACCTTGGGTAAAGTGCTCTTTCCAAGAGCCGGTGCGGATTCGATGGGCCGAATGGCCTCCTTCTGCACTGTAAATTCTAAAAAAAAATCTATGTTGCGACGACCTGTGAAACCACTCTAAAGCTCATCTACACTATTCCCTTCTCATCCACATGTGTATCCAATCACCATTTGAATGCCCTTAATGTTTGCGAGTCCACTGCTGTTGCTGGCAGGGCATTCCACGGCCTTACTACTCTCTGAGTAAAGAACCTACTCTTACATCTATCTCCCCTCAATTTATAGGTATGTCCCCTCGTACTTGACACCACTATCCGAGGAAAAAGGCTCTCACTGTCCACCCTATCCAATTTCTGATCCAAATTGCTAAATCACCCTCAATCCCATGCCTCCGTATATTATGCAGGAGCCTACCGTGGGGAACCTTATCAACCGCTTTACTGAAATCCATATACACCAGATTAACTGCTTTATCCTCAGCCACCTGTTTGGTCACCTTCTGAAAGAACTCAATAAGGTTTGTGAGGCACGACCTACCCTTCACAAAACCGTGTTGACTATCTCTGATCAAATAATTCCTTTCCAGATGATTATACATCCTATCTCTGATAAAACTTTCCAAGATTTTGCCCGTAACAGAAGTAACGCTCACTGGTCTATAGTTACTGGGGTTGTCTCTACTCCCGTTCTTGAACAAGGGGACAACATTTGCTATCCTCCAGTCTTCTGGCACTATTCCTGCAGACAGAAATGACTTAAAGATCAAAGCCAAATGCTCAGCAATTTCCTCCCTAGCTTCCCAGAGATTCCTAGGATATATCCCATCCGGCCCAGAGGACTTACCTATTTTCCCACTTTCCAGAATTGCTAACACCTCCTCCCTATGAACCTCAAGCCCTTCTAGTCTAGTAGCCTGAATCTCAGTATTC
The DNA here is from genome assembly GCF_047496885.1 of Scyliorhinus torazame. NCBI lineage: Eukaryota > Metazoa > Chordata > Chondrichthyes > Carcharhiniformes > Scyliorhinidae > Scyliorhinus > Scyliorhinus torazame. Next base: position 117,929,925 of record NC_092726.1, on the reverse strand, counting down.
TCGACAACATTGTCTTTTTCCTGTGTGAAAATTGACGAAAAATATTCATTTAGCACCTCTCCTATCTCCTCAGACTCCAAGCACAACTTCCCGCTACTTGTCCTTGACTGGCCCTATTCTTACCCTAGTCATTCGTTTATTCCTGACATATCCATAGAAAGCCTTGGGGTTATCCTTGATTCTTCCTGTCAAAGACTTCTCATGTCCCCTCCTGGCTCTTATTAGCTTCTCTTTAGGTCCTTCCTAGCTAACTTGTAACTCTCGAGCGGCCTAACTGAACCTTCATGTCTCATCTTTACATAAGCCTCCTTCTTCTTGTTGACAAGTGTCTCGACTGCTTTCGTAAACCACGGTTCCCTTGCTCGACCACTTCCTCCCAGCCTGACAGGTACAAACGTATTAAGGACACGCGGTAGCTGTTCCTTGAACAAGCTCCACATTTCCATTGTGCCCATCCCCTGCAGTTTTCCTCTCCATCCGATGCATCGTAAGTATTGCCTCATCGCTTCATAATTGCCTTTCCTCCAGATATAACTCTTGCCCTGTGGTATATACCTATCCCTTTCCATCACTAAAGTAAACGCAATGGAACTGTGGTCACTATCACCAAAGTGCTCACCTACCTCCAAATCTAACACCTGTCCTGGTTCATTACCCAACACCAAATGCAATGTGACCTCGCCTCTCGTTGGCCGACATACTGTGTCAGGAAACCCTCCTGCACACATTGGACAAAAACAGACCCGTCTAAAGTACACGAACTATCGCGTTTCCAGTCAATATTTGGAAAGTTAAAGTCCTCCATAACAACTACCCTGTTGCTTTCGCTCCTATCCAGAATCATATTTGCAATACTTTACTCTACATCTCTGGAACGTTTCGGAGACCTATAGAAACCCCTAACTGGGTTACCTCTCCTTTCCTCTTTCTAACCTCAGCCCATACTACCTCAGTAAACAAGTCCTCATCAAACGTCCTTTCTGCCACCGTAACACTGTCCTTGACTAACAATGCCACCCCTCCCACTCTTTTACCACCTTCCCTGATCTTACTGAAATATCTAAACCCCGGCACCTGCAACAACCATTCCTGTCCCTGCTCCATCCATGTCTCCGATAGGCCACAACATGGAAGTCCCAGGTACCAACCTGTGCCGCAAGTTCACCCACGTTATTCCGGATGCTCCTGGCATTGAAGAAGACACACTTTAAACCACCTTTCTGCCTGCCGGTACACTCCTGGAACTTTGAAACTTTACTCATGACCTCACCGCTCTCAACCTCCTGTATACTGGAGCTGCAATTCAGGTTCCCAATCCCCTGTTGAACTAATTTAGACCCTCCCGAAGAGCTTTAGCACCCCCCCCCCCAGGATTTTGGTACCCCTCTCGTCCAGGTGTAGACCATTCCATTTGTAGAGGTCCCACCGACCGCAGAATGATCCCCAATTGTCCAGAAATCTTAAACCCTCCCTCCTGCACCATCCCTGTAGCCACGTGTTTAACTCCTCTCTCTCCCTATTCCTCGTCTCGCTATCACGTGGCACGGGTAATATCCCAGAGATAATAACTCTGTTTGTCCTAGATCTCAGTTTCCACCCTAACTCCCTGAATTCCTGCCTTGCATCCCTATCCCTTTTCCTACATATGTCGTTGGTACCTATGTGGACCGCGACTTGGGGCTGCTCAGTAAACAGTGTCTACGTCAACCGTACAATACGGTAAACATGGTCTATGTCAACAGTGCCCTTCAATAAACAGTATTCAAGCAGTGCCCTACAGTAAACAGATTCGGCGTAATCGTGCCCTACAGTAAACAGAGTAAAAATTAACACTACGGTAAAGAGAGTCTCTGTGAACAGTGCCCATCAGGAAAAAGTGTTCATGTAAACCGTGCACTTCTGTAAACAGAGTCTCGGAAAACAGCGCCTACAGTAAACAGTGTTTATGTAAACAGTACAGTGCTGTAAACAAAGTCTATGTAAACAGTACGCGAAGTAAACAGTGTTTATGTGACCTTACATTGCCGCAAACAGAGTCTCTGTAAACAGAGCCCATCAGTGAACAGAGTGAAATGTTACCATGCACTGCTGTAAGCAGAGTCCATGTAAACAGTTCCCTACAGTAAAACGTGTTTATATAAGCCGTAGCCTGCTGTAAATAGAGTCTATGTAACCGTCCCCCTCAGTATATAGTTTTTATGTAAACGGTGCACTACTGTAAACAGAGTCTATGTAAACAGTGCCCTACAGTAAATATTGTCCATGTAAACCGTATACTGCTGTAAACGGAGTATATGCAAATTCTGTCCAACTGTAAACAGTGTTTAATGTAAACTACTGCAAACAGAGTTATATTTCAAAATTACTGGAGGATTAATGAGGGAACTGATATGAATTTATGTACTGGAACATATTGTGATCAGGTGTCATTTATTAGAGTTGTTATCGAGTCCCAAAGCCGTGGATTAAAGGGTCTGTGACAGTGAGAATGTGATATTGGCTGAGAAACAGGAAGCAGAGAGAAGCGGTGAATGATAGTTATTCAGACAGGAGGGGAGGAGACACTGATGTTCACTCGGGGTCCACATGAGGACAATTGCTCTTCAAGATACAATTCAGTGAAATAGGCTTCAATGGAAATAATTTCAACATTCACAAATGACAGACACTCAGCAATGACACAGTGAGCAGGGTAGCAGCAATCTTCAGCAGCATGTTCCCAGACCTGAGTGAAGATGAAGTAGAAGTGCAATTATCAGAAACGATTTTTGATCAGATGGTTGAAAAATAACAAGAACAGGTGGGAGGATGAGGCGGATATTTTTAGTTCTGGAAAATTGGCGGAGTTACAACAAAATGATATAGAAATAAAACGGATGTATCAGAAAGCACACACGGAAGAGGAATATGCGTAGAAACAAGAGTGTTATTACCGTAAAAGTGATGTTTTGATGAGAAAATGGAGACCATTATATATGCAGACGGATGAAAAGTGGGCAGAAGTTCATCAAGTAGTATTGCCGGTAGAAAGGAGGTGTTGCGAGTTGCACATGAGGTACCAGTGGGAGCTCATTTGGGAATACAGAAAACTCAAGCTAAATTACAAATACATTTTTATTGGCCTGGACTACATAAAGATGTAGTTAAATTTTGTCAATCATGTCACACATGTCAAGTGAGTGGGAAACATCAAGCGATGACAAAACCAGCGCCCTTAATACACATTCCAGCATTTGAGGAACCTTTTACAAGGGTCATAATTGATTGCGTAGGACCGCTTCCTAAAACGAAAAGTGGAAATCAATATATTTAGATCACAATGGACGTGTCAACTGGGTTTCCAGAGGCCATTCCAGTACGTAATATTACAGCTAAAAAGATTGTGGAGGAATTACTTAATTTCTTTATGAGATATGGACTGCCCACAGAAATACAATCGGATCAAAGATCACATTTTACCTCAATGTTGTTCAAAGAAGTTATGGATAGCTGAGGAATAAAAGAATTTAAGTCAACTGCGTACCATCCAGAATCGCAGGGAGCGTTGGAAAGGTGGCATCAGGCATTAAAGACAATGTTGACGGTTTATTGTCAGGATTATCAATAGGATTGGGATAAAGGATTTCATTCGTACTGTTTGTAATTAAGAATGCACCTAATGCGTCAATCAAATTTAGTCTTTCTGAACTAATTTTTGGTCATGAGGTAAGAGGACCACTTAAATTGATTAATGAAAAATTGGTGAGAGAGAAATCGGAACTTACATTATTGGATGATGTGTCAAATTTCAGGGAACGATTAAATAGAGCAGGTGAATTGGCTAGACAACATGTAAAAGGTGCACAAAATGTGATGAAACGAGTAGCGGACAAGAAATTCAAAGTTCGTAGTTTTGCCTGGTTGATACAGTTTTAGTATTGTTACCAGTGGTAGGTGAACCTTCAAAAGCAAGGCTTAGTGGACCTTATCAAACTGAAAGGGAATTAAGTGATGTGAATTATGTGGTTAAAAACACCAGATAGAAGGAGGACTCAGCGCGTGTGTCATGTGAATATGCTTAAACGGTACTTTGAAAGGGAAGGAGAGAAAAAGGAAGTTTTAATTAGTCTAACTAAAAGTAACGAACCAAATCCAGATGATTGTGAATTTGACATACCTCAAATTAAATTGGGAAACGTGGATGTTCCTAAAAATTGGGATAAATTGTTGAGTAACCTTCCAGAGGAAAAACGAACTGACCTGAAAGAGTTATTGATATTACATGGGCAAGTTTGTGGAGATAAATTCGGGAGCACTAAAATGGCTATGCATGATGTAGATGTGGGAAATGCTGTTCCAATCAAAAACATCCATACAGACTTAACTGTTTAAAACTGGCACAGGTTAACAAAGAGATTGAGAGTATGCTTAAAAATGGCATAATTGAAGTGGTTTGCAGCCAATGAAGCTCACCCATAGTGATGGTGCCTAAACCAGACGGTACGCAACGGATGTGTGTGGACTATAGAAAGGTTAATGCAGTTGCAAGAACGGACTCTTATCCTATCCCACGTTTGGAGGATTGCATTGAGAAAGTGGGGCAATCAGCTTTTATTTCCAAACTTGGTTTACGTAAAGGTTACTGGCAGGTGCCTTTATCCGAAAGGGCGAAGGAGATTTCAGCTTTTGTGACTCCAGATGATGTGTACCAATTCAACGTTAAACCATTTGGCATGAAAAACGCCTCAGCCACATTCAAACGGTTAAATAACAAAGTTGTTTCAGGATTACCCAATTGTGTGGTATACATCAATGATCTGGTAATTTGCAGCCAGACATGGTAAGAATATTTAAAACATCTGATGGAGTTATCCGATCGACTTCAGGAGGAGGGTTTGGTGGTATACCTAGCCAATGGGAATTTGGAAAAGCCCACGTCACTTTCCTTGGCCATACAATCGGACAGGGTCGACTGGTCCCACGGGATGTGAAACCAACAGTTATTGGGGAGTTTCCGATACCCACGACACGACCGGAAATAATGAGATTTAATGGTAAGAGTGGATTTTACCTGAAGTTTGTATCGAATATTTGTAGCGTTTTTGCTCCACTGATTGACTTGCTGAACACACGTCGAAATTTTCAGTGGACAGCGGACTTTCAACAGGCATTTGACAGCCGGAAACTGTGATAACCAATGCTTCTGTGTTGGAGAATTGCAGGTAACTCTGTGATCAGATTGAACTAATGTATCTGACTTTAAAGAGAAATGCAGAGGCGCAGAGAAGAGGACGGGTCGTGCAAGGACCTACTTGTTCAAAGTGACTGTCAATCGAGAAGGATTTCAGTTGGAGGAAGAAGAAAAAAAATGGAATGTATTATTATACCTGGTTGCCTGTGTTGGTTTTTTGAAGCGAAAAAGTATATTTACTGTGTACATTTCTTAAAGGATAGTGAAAAGGTGAAAAATGACACCATTTTGAAGTTGATGCGTTTTTTTACTGGGGGGGGGGGGGGGGGGGGATGTCATGTGACAGTAGCTTTAAGAAATGGGTGTTTAAGAATTGTACATTGAAGAAATGGGTGTTTATAAGTGATGTCAGAGTGTGGTTGAAGCTGGGCTGTCCGTCAGCTTTTTACTTTCATTTTAGTCTGTTTGCTGGAAGGTGTGTTTTAGTTTCGTTTTCAGAGCTGGATAGCTGCAGTCACAGCAGAAGGGGTATTTGTCTCTCTATCTGTAATCTAACGACTGTAAATCGATCCTTTGATGATTTTAAACTAATAACTGCTCTCAGTCGTGACTTTAACCTGATGTGCTTCTGTTTAAAGTTTTTTTTCAAGACTTAGAACATAGAACATAGAACATTACAGCTCAGTGCAGGGTCTTCTGTGTTGTGCCGACCTGTGAAACCACTCTAAAGCCCATCTACACTGTTCCCTTATCGTCCATATGTCGATCCAATGACCTGTTGAATGCCCTTAATGTTGGCGATTTCACGACTTTTGCAGGCAGGGCATTCCACGACCTTACTACTCTCTGAGTAAAGAACCTACCTCTGACATCTGTCTTATATCTATCTCCACTCAATTTAATGCTATGTCCCCTCGTGCTAGACATCACCATGCGAGGAACCAGGCTCTCACTGTCCACCCTATCTAATCCTCAGATCATCATGTATGCCTCAATTAAGTCACCTCTTAACCTTCTTCTCTCTAAGGAAAACAGCCTCAAGTCCCTCAGCCTTCCCACATAAGATCGACCCTCCAGACCAGGCAACATTCTGGTAAATCTCCTCTGCGCCCTTTCCAATGCTTCCACATCCTTCCTATCATGCGGTGACCAGAATTGCACGCAATACTCAAAATGCGGCAGCACAAGAGTTTTGTACAGCTGCAACATGACCTCATGGCTCCGAAACTCAATCCCTCTACCAATAAAAGTACGCCTTCTTAACAACCCTCTCAACCTGGGTGGCAACTTTCAGGGATTTTTGTATGGGGACACCGAGATCTCTCTGTTCATCCACAGTGCCAAGAATCTTGCCAGTAGCCCAGTACCCTGTCGTCCTTTTATTCCATCCAAAATGAATCACTTCACACATTTCTGCGTAAACTCCATTTGCCACCACTCAGCCCAGCTCTGCAGCTTATCTCCGTCCCTCTGTAACTTGTAACCTCCTTCCGCACTGTCCACAACTCCACCGACTTTAGTGTCATCTGCAAATTTACTCACCTATCCTTCTACGCCATCCTCTAGGTCATTCGTAAAAATGTCAAACAGCAGTGGCCTCAAAACAGATCCTTGTGGTCCACCACTAGTAACTGATCTCCAGTCTGAACATTTCCCATCAACCACCACCCTTTGTCTTCCAGCTAGACAATTTCTGATCTAAAGTGCTAAATCACCCTGAATCCCATGCCTCCGTGTTTTCTGCAATAGCCTACCGTGGGGAACGTTATCAAACGCTTTACTGAAATCCATATACACCACATCATCGGCTTTACCCTCATCCATCTATTTGGTCACCTTCTCAAAGAACTCAATAAGGTTTGTGAGGCATGACCTACCTTTCACAAAACCGTGTTGACTATCTCTGTGGGCAGCACGGTAGCATAGCGGTTAGCGCAATTGCTTCACAGCTCCAGGGTCCCAGGTTCGATTCCCGGCTGGGTCACTGTCTGTGCGGAGTCTGTACGTTCTCCCCGTGTGTGCGTGGGTTTCCTCCGGGTGCTCCGGTTTCCTCCCACAGTCCAAAGATGTGCGGGTTAGGTGGATTGGCCATGCTAAATTGCCCTTAGTGTCCAAAATTGCCCTTAGTGGTGGTTAAATGGGGTTACTGGGTTATGGAGATAGGGTTATGGGGATAGGGTTATGGGGATAGCGTGGTGTGGGCTTGGGTAGGGTGCTCTTTCCAAGAGCCGGTGCAGACTCGATGGGCCGAATGGCCTCCTTCTGCACTGTAAATTCTATGAAATCTATGAAATCTATCTCTAATCAAATTATTCCTTTTTAGATGATTATACATCCTATCTCTTATAAACCTTTCCAAGACCTTGCCCACAACAGATGTAAGGCTCACTGGTCTATAGTTACCGGGTTTGTCTCTACTCCCCTTCTTGAACAAGTGGAGAACATTTGCTCTCCTCCAATCTTCTGCCACTATTCCAGTAAACAAAGATGACTTAAAGATCAAAGCCAAAGGCTCAGCAATCTCCTCCCTAGCACCCCAGAGAATCCTAGGATAAATCCCATCCAGCCCAGGGGACTTATCTATCTTCACACCTTCCAGAATTGCTAAAACCTCCTCCTTATGAAACTCAAGCCCTTCTACGCTAGTAGCCTGTACCTCTGTATTCTGCTCGACAACACTGTCCTTTTCCTGTGTAAATACTGACGAAAAATATCTATTTAGCACCTCTCCTATCTCCTCGGACTCGTCGCACAACTTCCCACTACTGTCCTTGACTGGCCTTACTCTAACCCTAGTTATTCTTTTATTCCTGACATATCAATAGGTAGCTTTAGGGTTTTCCTTGATCCTACCTGCCAAAGACTTCTCGTCCCCTCCTGGCTCTTCTTAGCTCTCTCTTTAGGTCCTTCCTAGCTTACGTGTAACTCTCGAGCGTCCTAGCTGAACCTTCATGTCTCATCTTCACATAAGCCTCCTTCTTCCTCTTGGCAAGTGTTTCAACTGATTTAGTAAACCACGGTTCCCTCGCTCGACCACTTCCTTCCTGTCTGACAGGTACATACTTATCAAGGACACGCAGTAGCTGTTCCTTGAACAAGCTCCACATTTCCATTGTGCCCATCCCCTGCAGTATTCCTCTCCATCCAATGCATCCTAAGTCTTGCCTCGTCGCATCATAATTGCCTTTCCCCCAGATATAACTCTTGCCCTGCGGCATATACCGATCCTTCTCCATCACTAAAGTAAACTTAATGGAATTGTGGTCACTATCACTAAAGTGCTCACCTACCTCCAAATCTAACATCTGTCCTGGTTCATTACCCAGTACCGAATCCAAGATGGCCTCGCCTCTCGTTGGCCTATCTACATACTGCGCAGGATACCCTCCTGCACACATTGGACAAAATCGCACCCATCTAAAGTACTCGAACTATAGCGTTTCCAGTCAATATTTGGAAAGTTAAAGTCCCCCATAACAACTACCCTGTTGCTTTCGCTCCTACCCAGAATCATCTTTGCAATCCTTACCTCTACATCACTGGAAATTTTCGGAGGCCTATAGAAAACGCCTAACAGAGTGACCTCACCTTTCCTGTTTCTAACTTCAGCCCATACTACCTCAGGAGACGAGTCCTCATCAAACGTTCTTTCTGCCACCGGAATCCTGTCCTTGACTAACAATGCCACCCCTCCCCCTCTTTTACCACCTTCCCTGAGCTGACTGAAATATCTAAACCCCGGCACCTGCAACAACCATTCCTGACCCTGCTCTATCCATGTCTCCGAGATGGCCACAACATCGAAGTCCCAGGTACCAACCCATGCCGCAAGTTCACCACCTTATTCCGGATGCTCCTGGCATTGAAGTAGACACACTTCAAACCACCTTCCTGCCTGCCGGTACACTCCTGCAACTTATGGATGTTAAAAGGACAACTTAAGGATTACTTAGTGTTGTATTCCTTGGGAGTTGTATTTGAATTGATGTTTGCTAAGATGTACATTGAATGTTTGAAAAAGGTTAACTTGAGTTCATAGAATAAACATTGTTTCGTTTTGAAAAATACTTTTCCATTTCTGCTGTACCACACCTGTAGAGTGGGCCGTGTGCTACCCATACCACGATCTGTTAAAAGTTGTGGGTCAGGTGAACTCCATGATAGACTTTGGGGTTCTCTAAACTCTGGCCCATAACAGGTCGAGCAAGGCTAAATATATACGTCTTCGACGCGGAACGTGGTTAAATTTATCTGTCTTCGAGGCTGAGCATGGCTCAACTTTAAACGTCTGCGGCAGAGCATGGTTAAGTTTTAAACATCATCGAGACAGACCGTGGCGAAATTTTAAACAAAGTAGAGGCGGAGCATGGCTAAATTATAAACATCTGCGAGGCAGAGTATTTCGAAATATTAAACATCTAAGATGCACGGCTAAAGTTTCGACATATTCCTGGCCGAACATGGCTAAATTTGCAACATCGTCGAGGCCGAACATGTGTAAATATTAAACATCTTCAAGGCAGAGGATGGCTAAATTTTAAACATCTTCGAGGCCAAGCATGGCTCAGTTTCAAACGTCTTAGAGGCCAAACATAGCTAAAGTTTAAACGACTTGGACGCCAAGCTTGGCTAAATGTTAAACGTCTTCTCGGCCAAGCACAGCTAAATTTTAAACATCTTCGAGGCCGAGCATGGCTCAATTTTAAACATCTTCGAGGCCGAGCATGGCTCAATTTTAAACGTCTCAGAGGCAGAGCATGGTTACATTTTAAACATCTTCCAGGCCGAGTATGTAGAAATATTCAACATCTAAAAGGCCGAGCATGGCTAAATTGTAGTCATATTCGAGGCCTAGTTTGGCGAAATTTGAAACATCTTCGAGGCCGAAGGTGGCAAAATTTGAAACATCTTTCAGGCCGAGCATGGGAAATTTTAAACATCGGAGAGGCCGAGCAGGCTAAATTTTAAGCGTCTCAGAGGGCGAGCGTGGCTAAATGTTAAACATCTTCGAGACCAAGCACGGATACATTTTCAACATCTTCGAGGCCGAGTATGAGTAAATATTGAACGTCTTCGTGGCGGGGCACAGATACATTTTAAACATCTTCGAGGCCGAGCATGGCTGAACATTAAACGTCTTAGAAGTTGAGTAAGGCTAAATTCATACGTCTTAGAGGACGAGCATGGTTACATTTATAAGTCTTTGCGGCGGAGGATGGCTAAATGCTAACCATCTTCGAGGCCGAGCAAAGCTAAATTTTAAACATCTTCGAAGCCAAGCATTGCTATATTTTAAACGTCTTAGGGGCCAAACATGGCTAAAGTTTAAGCGTCTTGCTGCCGAGTCTGTGTCAACATTGAACATTTTCGAGGCCGAGCATGGCTAAATTTAAACATCTTCGATGCCAGAGCATGAGAAAATTCTAAACATCATCAGGGACGAGCATGGCTAAATTTTAAACATCATAGACGCCGAGTTGGCTACATTTTAAACGTCTTCGATGCCAGAGCATGAGAAAATTCTAAACATCATCAGGGACGAGCATGGCTAAATTTTAAACATTCTCAAGGCCTCGCATGGCTAATTTTAATCATTTTTGAGGCCATGAATGACTACATTTTAAAACTCTTAGAGGTCGAGCATGGCAGAATTTTTTCAAAAAATGTTTTATCAATAAATTTCGCATTGCCAAACCACCAACCCTGCACATCATTGGGTTGTGAGTGTGAAACCGAGGCAAACTCGGGGAGAATGTCCAAATTCCACATGGACAGTGACCCAGAGCCGGGATCACACATAGGACCTCGGCGCCGAGAGGCAGCAGTGCTAACCCACTGCGCCACCGTGCTGCCCTGCATGGCTCAATTTTAAACATCTTAGAGAACAGCGTCCTACGGTAAACAGCCTACTTAAACTGTGCCCTACAGGAAACAGTCTGTTTAAAGAGTGTCCTACAGTAAACAGTCTATTTTAACAGTGTACGAAAGTAAACACAATCTATTTAAACAGTGCCGTACAGTACAGTCTATTGAAACATCAACCTTCAGTAAACGTAGTCTATTTAAACAGTTCCCTACAGCAAAAAGTCTATTTAAACAGTGCCCTACACGAAACAGTCTATTGAAACAGTTCGCGACAGTCAACAGAGACTATAAAACGTGCCCTACGTAAACAGTCTATTTAAACAGTGCCCTACAGTAAAGTCTATTTAAGCAGAACCCTACAGTAAACTTAGCCTATTTAAACAGTAGCCTACAGTAAACAGTCTATTTAAACAGAGCCCTACAGTAAACAGTCTATTGAAAAGTGTGCAACAGTAAATTTAGTCTATTTAAACAGTAGCCTACAGTAAACAGTCGATTTAAACAGTGCCCAATAGTAAACACGGGAGGGTTTAAACTAGTATGGCAGGGGGGTGGGTACCGGAGCAATAGGTTAGAAGGTGAAAACATTGAGGGAGAACCAGGGAATAGGGCCATTATGGCTGTGGGGAAGAGCAGAAAGGGAGATATTGCTGCAAACAGCGGGACTGGTGGTCTGAAGCGCATATGTTTTAATACAAGAAGTATAACGGGTAAGGCAGATGAACTTAGAGCTTGGATTAGTACTTCTAACTATGATGGTTTTGCCATTACAGAGACCTGGTTGAGGGAAGGACAGGATTGGAAGCTAAACGTTCCAAGTTTTAGATGTTTCAGGAGGGATAGAGGGGGATACAAATGAGTGGCGTAGTTGTGCTACTGGTCAGGGAGAATGGCACAGCTGTACTACGGGAGGACACTTCAGAGGGCAGCGAGCCTCTATGATTGGAGATCAGGAATAAGAAGGGTGCAGTCACAGCGTTGGGGGTTTACGACAGACCTCCTAACAGCCAGCGGGAGATAGAGGAGCAGATAGATTTTGGAATGGAGTAAAAGCAAGAGGGTTGTTTTGATGGGAGACTTCAACTTCCCCAATATTTACTGGGACTCACTCAGTGCGAGAGGCTTGGGCGGGGCAGAGTTTGTAAGGAGCATCTAGGAGTGCTTCTTCAAACAATATGTCGACAGTCCAACTAGGGAAGGGGCGGTACTGGACCTGGTATTGGGGAATGAGCCCGGCCAGGTGGCAGAAGTTTCAGTAGGGGAGCATTTCGGGAACAGTGACTACAATTCAGTAAGTTTTAAAGTGCTGGTGGACCAGGATAAGAGTGGTCCTAGGGTGAATGTGCTAAATTGGGGGAAGGCTAATTGTGACAATATTAGGCGACAACGGAAGAACTAGATTGGGAGCGGATGTGTGATGGTAAATCGACATCTGACATGTGGAAGGCTTTCAAACGTCAGGTGGAAGGCTTTCAAATGTCAGTTGAAAGGAATTCAGGATCGCCATGTTCCTGTGAGGAAGAAGGATAAATACGGCAATTTTCGGAAACCTCCGAGAACGAGAGATATTGTAGGCCTCGTCAAAATGTAAAATGACGCATGTGTCAGGGTTAAAAGGCTGGGAACAGACGAAGCCTTTGTGGAATATTAGGAACGTCGGTAGGAACTGAAGCAAGGAGTCAGGAGTGCTAGTTGGGGGTCACGAAAAGTCATTGGCAAATAGGGTGAAGGAAAATCCCAAGGCTTTTTACACGTCCGTAAAAAGCAAGAGGTAGCCAGGGAAAGGGTTGGCCCACAGGAGGACAGGCAAGGGAATCTATGTGCGGAGCCAGAGGAAATGTGCGAGGTACTAAATGAATACTTTGTGTCAGTATTTACCAAAGAGAAGGAATTGGTGGATGTTGATTCTGGAGAAGGGTGTGTAGATAGCCTGGGTCACACTGAGATCCAAAAAGACGAGGTGTTGGGCGTTTTGAAAAATATGAAGGTAGATAAGTCGCCGGGGCCAGATGGGATCTAACCCATAATACTGAAGGATGCTAGAGAGGAAATTGCTGCGGCTTTGACAGAAATCTTTGGATCCTTACTGTCTTCAGGTGATGTCCCGGAGGACAGGAGAATATCCAATGTCGTTCCTATGTTTACGTAGGATAGCAAGGATAATCCAGGGAACTACAGGCCGGTGAGCCTTACATCAATGGTAGGGAAATTACGAGACAGGATCTACTCCCATTTGGATGCAAATGGACGTCTTAGCGAGAGGCAGCACGGTTTTTGAAGGGGAAGAGGGGTCTCACTAACTTGATACAGTTTTTCGAAGAGGTCACAAAGATGATTGATGCAGGGAGGGCAGTGGATGTTATCCATATGGACTGCATTAAGGCTTTTGAGAAGGTCCCTCTTGGCAGACTTGTACAAAGGGTGAAGTCACACGGGATCTGGGGTGAGCTGGCCAGATCGATGCAGAACTAGCTAGGTCATCGAAGGCAGATAGAATCAATGGAAGTGTGCTTTTCTAATTGGAGGGCTTTGACTAGTGGTGTTCCGCAGGGATCAGTGCTGGGACCTTTGCTGTTCGTAGTATATATGAATGATTTGGACGAAAATGTAACTGGTCTGATGAGTAAGTTTACAGACGACACAAAGGTTGGTGGAATTGCGGATAGCGATGCGGACTCTCAGAGGATGCAGCAGGATTTAGATCGGTTGGAGACATGGGCGGAGAGATGGCAGATGAATTTTAATCCGGACAAATGTGAGGTAATGCATTTTGGAAGTTCCAAAGCAGGTGGGGAATATACAGTGAATGGTAGAACACTGAAGAGTATTGACAGCCAGAGAGATCTAGGTGTACAGGCCAACAGGTCACTGAAAGGGGCAACACAGGTGGAGAAAGTAGTCAAGAAGGCATTCAGCATGTTTGCGTTCATTGGCCGGGGCATTGAGTATAATAATTGGCAAAGCATGTTGCAGCTGTAGACAACCTTAGTTAGGCCACACTTGGAGTATAGTGTTTATTTCTGGTCGCCACACAACAGAAGGATGTGGAGGCTTTAGAGAGGGTGCAGAAGAGATTTACCAGAATGTTGCCTGCTATGGAGGGCATTAGCTATGAGGAGCGGTTGAATAAACTCGTTGTTTTCTCACAGGGACGACGGAGGTTGAGGGGCGACCTGATTGAGGTCTACAAATTTATGAGGGGCATAGACAGATAGTCGGTGGCTTTTTCCCAGGATAGAAGCGTCCATTACGGGGGGGGGGGGGGTGCATAGGTTTAAGGTGCGAGGGGCAAGGTTTAGAGGAGTTGTACGAGGCAAGTTTTTACACAGAGTGCAGTGGATGCCTGGAACTCGCTGCCGGAGGAGGTGGTGGAAGCAGAGACGAGAGTGACATTTAAGGGGCATTTAGACAAATACATGACTGGCATAGGAATAGATGGATCCGCACCCAGGAAGTGTAGAAAATGTAAGTTTGGACAGGCGGCATGGTCGGCACAGGCTTGGAGGGCCAAAGGACCTCTTCCTGTACTGTACTTGTGTTTGTTCTTTGTTCTTTATTCTTTGTTCTTTCAACAGTCTAGTTAAACAGTGTCCCACAGTAAACAGGCTATTTGCACAGTGTCTGGCAGTAATCAATCTATTTGCACTGTTCCCTACAGTAAACATTCTATTGAAACAGTAGCCTACAGTAAACAGACTATTTAAACATTGTCCTCCAGTAAACATGGCCTACTTAAACAGCATCCCACTAATCATTCTGAACCCTGTCTATTTACACAGCATCCTACAATTAACAGTCCATTTTGGATCAGAAATGGGCTAGCTGGAAGAAGACAAAGGGTGGTGGTTGATGGGAAATGTTCAGACTTGAGTCCAGTTACTAGTGGTGTACAAGGATCTGTTTTGGGGCCACTGCTGTTTGTCATTTTTATAAATGACGTGGAGGAGGGCGTTGAAGGATGAGTGAGTAAATTTGCAGATGACACTAAAGTCGGTGGAGTTGTGGACAATGCGGAAGGATGATACAAATTACAGAGGGACATAGATAAGCTGCAGCGCTGGGCTAAGAGGTGGCAAATGGAATTTAATGCACAAAAGTGTGACCTGATTCATTTTGGAAGAAATAACAGGAAGACAGTTTACTGGGCAAATGGTAAGATTCTTGGCAGTGTGGATGAGCAGAGAGATCTCGGTCTCGATGTCCATAAGATCCCTGAAAGTTGCCACCCAGGTTGAGAGGGTTGATAAGAAGGTGTACGGTGTGTTAGCTTTTATTGGTAGAGGGATTGAGTTTCTGCGGCTACCAGAATTGCACGCAATACTCAAAATGCGGCCGCACCAGAGTTTTGTACAGCTGCAACATGACCTCATGAATCCGAAACTCAGTCCCTCTATCAATAAAAGCTAACACAACATACGCCTTCTGAACAACCCTCTCAACCTGAGTTGGGGAGAAGCGTTCACATTGGTGAAAAGATTGAGGATGAGCAGCTCTGGGTGAAAGGATTGAGTAAATGAAGCAATGATGATATAAACTAGGACTTTCTCACACAGCGAGTAGTGAGGATGGGAAATCCCCTGCCTGAGTGTGTGGCGATGACCGGTTCGATAGGAAGAATTCAAAGGGGAATTATACTCTGATGTGAAAGTGAATCCCGATATACAAAGAACAAAACCAAGAAGAAAGACAAGAACAGCCCAGGAACAGGCCCTTCGGCCCTCCATCCCTGCGCCGACCATACTGCCCGTATTATCTAAAATCTTCTACACGTCCGGGTTCCGTATCCCTCTATTCCCATTCTATTCATGTATTTGTCAAGATGCCCCTCAAACGTCACTATCGTCCCTGCTTCCACTACCTCCTCCGGCAGCGAGTTCCAGGACCCACTACCCTCTGTGTAAAAATAATTGCCTCGTACATCTCCTCTAAACCTTGCCCCTCGCACCTTAAACCTATGTCCCCTAGTAATTGGCCCCAATACCCTGGGAAATAGTGTCAGATTATCCACTCTATCTATGCCCCTCATAATGTTGTAGACCTCTAACAGGTCGCCCCTCAACCTCCTTCGTTCCAGTGAGATTTCTGGCATGTGTAAATCATTGATCATAGCCTATCAAACTAACCTGTACATTTTTGGATTCCCTTGTGCCCTAGCAAGTTTATCTTTGCTCTCCCATCCAGACTGACTTGTTTTTATTTCTGTATTTATCTGGATGTGACCCCCTACTGAACCTGCTCACTGTGACCCATTCCCCTAGCCAATCCAGTTGTCACACCCTCGAACAGTCTTAGAAAATCCACGGCAAAGTTGTTGATTCTATTCCCATTCAGGTGCAACTCATCCGAGATTTAAAGGTTGCGCCGTACCCAGGAACGGAATCAGTGGCCGCGAAACTAAAGCCTATTCGCCCACACCATCTCTGTCGCAACCATTCATCTGCTATACCCCCCCCCCCCCTTCATCTAATCCTCGCTGTCAAGGATCTGGAGATATTAACCTCGGACGTCATTCTTTTCAATCTGCTCGGAAAACTGTAAATTATTGACGCAGAACCTCGTCCCTTTTTCTATCTCTGTCGTTGGTACCAATGTAACCCACGACCTCCGTCTGTTCCCACTCCACCTTCAGAATGCCCTGCAAGGGTTTGCCGATATTCATGACACTGGCACCAGTCAGGCCAAATGCCACCCTGGACTCAGAGATACGGCAGCAGAAACGCTCATTGGACTTCTCACAGCGCAATGACCTTGTTTCTGGAGCATTCCCCAGATTAAACATCGCTTCCAGCGTTTTAAAAACAGAAAAACTGTCCTTGAATGAGATGCATGCTGCGTCTTTCCTAATCTGCTGATAACCCCTGATTATGACTGGTGGTCCCAAATGTGTACAATATAGATTAATGATCTGGAAGAAGGTACTGAAGGCACTGTTGCCAGATTTGCAGATGAAACAAAGATTTTTAGAGGGACGGGTAGTATTGAGGAAGCAAGGGGACTTCATGTGGAAAAGTGTGAAGTTATACACTTTGGAAGGAGGAAGTTAGGCATAGACTATTTTCTAAATGGGGAAATGCTTCGGAAATCAGAAGCACAAAGGGACTTGGCAGTCCTTGTTCACGGTTCTCTTAAGTTTAACGTTCAGGTCCAGTGGGAAGTTAATAAGGCAAATGTAATGCTAGCATTAATGTCAAAGCGCAAGAATGCAAGACCAGGGTTGTGTTTCTGAGGCTTCTGGGGCTGAATAAGGCTCTGGTGAGACCCCATTTCTAGTATTGTGAGCAGTTTTACGTATCTAAGATTGGACGTGCTGGCCTTGGAAAGGGTCCAGAGGAGATTCACAAGAATGACCCGTGGATTGGGGAACTTGTCCAATGAGGGACGTTTGAGGGCTCTGTGTCTGTACTCGTTGGAGTTTAGAAGGATGAGAGGAGATCTTATTGAAACATACAAAGTACTGCGAGGCCTGGATAGAGTGGTCGTGGGGAGGATGTTTCCAATTGTAGGAAAAACTAGAACCAGAGGACACTATCTCAGTCCAAAGGGACGACCCTTTAAAACAGAGATGAGGAGGAATTTAGTCAGCCAGAGGGTGTTGAATCTGTGGAACTCTTTGCCGCAGAAGGCTGTGGAGGCCAAATCATTGAGTGTCTTTAAGACAGAGATAGATAGGTTTTTGATCAATAAGGTGATCAGGGGTTATGGGTAGAAGGCAGGAGAATGGGGATGGGGAAATATCAGCCATGATTGGATGGCGGAGCAGACTCGATGGGCCGAGTGGCCTAATTCTGCTCCTATGTCTTATGGTCTTATTCCCTCTTTAATTGCAAATATAATACTCCACATTTTCTACACTAACTTCCCTCTCCACACCTTAAATTACCCTCCACTACTTTCACTTATTCACAATTCTGTTCTGTTCCCCTCATCTCTCATCTCCTTTTCCGCCTTCATTCTCCACACCTTTTTTCAACCTCTCGGTTCCACTCCTTACTTTACCTCCCAGCCACTCTTCAGTTACCAACAATCCACTCTGTGTCCTTCCCGACAAGTTGCACTCTTTAAATCTCCTCCCACATCAATCTATTCATCTCGTGTACTTTCCTTTCCTCTCAATATATTTCCTTTCTACTCCCCACCTCTCTAATGCCCATTACTCTACCCTCATCTCTTTTTATTCAACTCTCAGTTCGACTAGAATTTGCAAATGTAAAATGTATAAATGTAAAGAGGAGGAAGATCGGAACAGACTCCACGGGGCGGGGTAGACGCAGGGAGGTCAAGTAATATTTAATGAGTGGTAGTATAAAGTGACGGATTTTGTTTGAAAGACTCAAAAGAGGCATCATAATGCTAAAGTTGCCAATTTAAACTATTGTTTCACACAAAGCGTGATATATATTTGGCAACAACACTATTTACATTACGAGAAGTATTTATACATAGCCTGCTATTCAACTATTTCAGTGTCGTTTCCAATTGTAAACACCACGATTTATGACAAATATAAATATCTTTCAGTTAATACCACAGGTCCATTATGAAAGTACTTTGCCTGGCAATAATTCAGAGACATTGAATATTTTCCATGAAACGTTGAAGATGGAACAACAATTAAGGAAGATAATCAATATGAAATTGATTATCATCCAAAGGTATGCGGAGGCACAGGCACTATTGAGGAAACAGGGGGGTGACAGAAATCTTGGGCAGGCTAGAAGGTGGACCAAGAAGTAATAGATTGAATAAAATGGGGAAAAGAGTGAGGTCATGCACTTTAGTAGGAAGAATGGAGGCATAGAGTATTTTCTAAATGTAGAAATGCTGAGAAAACGAGAAGCACAAGTCCGAGCCGAAGATTACCTGAACATTAACGTGTAGGTTCAGTCGACAGTTAGGAAGGCAAATGCAATGGTAGCATTAATGTTGAGAGGATAAAATACAAGAGCAGTGATGTACGTCTGTGCCTGTAGAAGGTTATGGTCAGACCCCATTAGGAGTATTGTGGGAAGTTTGGAGGCCTAGTATCTAAGGCAGCATGTGTTCGTCTTGGAAACAGTCCAGAGGAGGTACGCACGGGTGACCGCTGGAATGGAGAGCCTGCCGTTTGGATCAGTTGGGGACTCTGGATCTGTATTCGTTGGAGTTGAGAAGGATGAGGGGGACCTTTTTGAAACTTACAGAACACTGAGCAGCCTGGATAGATTGGTCGTTGAGAGGATGTTTCCAGCGTTAGGACAAACTAGAACCCGAGGACACAGTATCAGACTAAAGGGACGATACTATAAAACTGCGATATTGTCGGCCTCGTCAAAAAGAAAAGGGGGCATTTGTCAGGGCAAAAAGGCTGGGAACAGAGGAAGCCTGCGTGGAATATAAGGAAAGGAGGAAGGAACTTAAGCAAGGAGTCAGGAGGGCTAGAAGCGGTCACGAAAAGTCATTGGCAAACAGGGTTAAGGAAAATCCCAAGGCTTTTTACACGTACATAAAAAGCAAGAGGGTAGCCAGGGAAAGGGTTGGCCCACTGAAGGATAGGCAAGGGAATCTATGTGTGGAGCCAGAGGAAATGGGCGAGGTACTAAATGAATACTCTGCATCAGTATTCACCAAAGAGAAGAAATTGGAAGATATTGAGTGTGGGGAAGGGTGTGTAGATAGCCTGGGTCACATTGAGATCTAAAAAGACGAGGTGTTGGGTGCCTTAAAAAACATTAAGGTAGATAAGTCCCCAGGGCCTGATGGGATCTTCCCCAGAATACTGAAGGAGGCTGGAGAGGAAATTGCTGAGGCCTTGACATAAACCTTTGTATCCTCACTGTCTTCAGGGGATGTCCCGGAGGACTAGAGAATAGCCAATGTTGTTCCTCTGTTTAAGAAGGGTAGCAAGGATAATCCAGGGAACTACAGGCCGGTGAGCCTTACTTCAGTGGTAGGGAAATTACTGGAGAGAATTCTTCGAGACAGGATCTACTCCCATTTGGAAGCAAATGGACGTATTAGTGAGAGGCAGCACGGTTTTGTGAAGGGGAGGTCGTGTCTCACTAACTTGATAGAGTTTTTCGAGGAGGCCACTAAGATGATTGATGCAGGAGGGCAGTGGATGTTGTCTATATGGACTTCAGTAAGGCCTTTGACAAGGTCCCTCATGGTAGACTAGTACAAAAGGTGAAGTCACACGGGATCAGGGGTGAGCTGGCAAGGTGGATACAGAACTGGCTAGGTCATAGAAGGCAGAGAGTAGCAATGGAAGGATGCTTTTCTAATTGGAGGGATGTGACCAGTGGTGTTCCACAGGGATCAGTGCTGGGACCTTTGCTGTTTGTAGTATATATAAATGATTTGGAGGAAAATGTAACTGGTCTGATTCGTAAGTTTGCAGACGACACAAAGGTTAGTGGAATTGCGGATAGCGATGAGGACTGTCAGAGGATACAGCAGGATTTAGATTGTTTGGAGACTTGGGCGGAGAGATGGCAGATGGAGTTTAATCCGGACAAATGTGAGGTAATGCATTTTGGAAGGTCTAATGCAGGTAGGGAATATACAGTGAATGGGAGAACCCTCAAGAGTGTTGAAAGTCAAAGAGATCTAGGAGTACAGGTCCACAGGTCACTGAAAGGGGCAACACAGATGGAGAAGGTAGTCACGAAGGCATACGGCATGCTTGCCTTCATTGGCCGGGGCATTGAGTATAAGAATTGCAAGTCATGTTGCAGCTGTATAGAACCTTAGTTAGGCCACACTTGGAGGATAGTGTTCAATTCTGGTAGCCACACTACCAGAATGGTGTGGAGGCTTTAGAGAGGGTGCAGAAGAGATTTACCAGAATGTTTCCTGGTATGGAGGGCATTAGCTATGAGGAGCGATTGAATAAACTCGGTTTGTTCTCACTGGAAAGAAGGAGGTTGAGGGGCGAACTGCTCGAGGTCTACAAAATTATGAGGGGCATAGACAGAGTGGATAGTCAGAGGCTTTTTCCCGGGGTAGAGGGGTCAATTACTAGGGGGCATAGGTTTAAGGTGAGAGGGGTAAGGTTTAGAGTAGATGTACGAGGCATGTTTTTTACGCAGAGGGTAGTGGGTGCCTGGAACTCGCTACCGGAGGAGGTGGTGGAAGCAGGGACGATAGTGACATTTCAGGTGCATCTTGACAAATACATGAATAGGATGGGAATAGAGAGATACGGACCCAGGAAGTGTCGAAGATTGTAGGTTAGTCGGGCAGCATGGTCGGCACGGGCCTGGAGGGCCGAAGGGCCTGTTCCTGTGCTGTACATTTCTTTGTTCTTTGTTTGTTTTGTTGCGATGAGAAGAAACGTCTTCAGCCAGAGGGTGCTGAATCTGTGGAACTCTTTGCCGCAGAAGGTTGTGGAGTCCAAATCACTGAGTGTCTTTAAGGCAGACTAGGTATGTTCTTGTTTAAGAAGGTGGTCAAGGCACGGAAGAACATAGCAACCATGAATAAATGGCGGAGCAGACTCATTCGGCGAATGGACTAATTATGTTCCTATATCTAATAGACTTATGGTCTTATAATATTGATTTGGCGCGGGGGTTCAGTGAGACGTTTGCTATATTGGTAGAAACTAACTCCATTGAACGTTCGGTATGAATGGAAACAGACTTGAGACAATCATTAAATGTATCACAGAGACAAACAGCGGTGAAAGGTTATGAGGTTGCATAGAACTGTTTGGAGCGTCTGAATCGATCACATCTTCCTCTGAGCTGAAATTTCATATTCATTATTCTAGGAGGAAATCATTTAATTACACTCATAACCAATCCAGTGATTAAATCTGTCGATCTATTTCCGAAGTTCCTATCTCAATCGTGTTGCACCTCCTGGCGAAATCAATGCAACCTTGACCTTGTTTCGTCCTCCCACTCTGGCGAATTTTAACTGAGCAAAAACATTTGCCCTCCTAGACCACTTGAAACAACGTTTTCGAAGTTAGTATTTTCACTGACCTATATAGATATTCCCCAGGCACAAAGAAAAAACAGAAACAACAATGGCACATTCAAACAAGTGTTTGGAAGTCTCTTTCTGGCCTTGCTCTTCCTGACACATCACTGAATTCAGTGCCATCAGCTGGAACCACTAATCCTGTTGTGCTCTATTCAGTGCCTTGTCCAGGTGTAACAAGACTTCCCTGTTTGTGTGCTCACCTGTCTGAAAAACAAAGAACAACATTCCATTTTACGCACCTAGTACATGCTCAACTTGCATGCTGGCTTTTAATGTGTGATTCACGAGGACACCCACCTCTCATCAATCGCCTCGGTGCTGCATATTTCTGCTGTCTTTCTGCATTTGAATAATATTCAGGACCTTTATTCAGCCCAGCAATGTATAACATCACTTTTCCCTACATGATATTCCATCTGTCAAGCCTTTGTTCATTCACCCAATCTGTCTTTGTCCCTCTGTAACTCTGTTCCATCCTCACCACTTGTCCTCCAAGTTATTGCAGCGTGAGCAGGGCCGAGCAGAGAAGAGATGTGAGAATTAGAGCCACAAACAAATAACAGTGTCGCAAAGAGTGGAGGTAAATTGAATATGGGGCAAAGTGAAATCGATTTGCGATAAAAGGAAGACAGAATAAGAGAGAAAATAGTTTTGGAAACGTGAATGGGGAAGGTCCAGAAAAAGATAATCTGGGGAAATTGAAAGAAAGAAAGGAGAGGATTCTTTAATAAGAATAAGGACTGTGAGCGCGACATTGTGAGTGAGGGGATGATGCGAGGGAATGGGCAACACGTGCCCAGTATTCAAATGCAAAAATGGTGTTGCTCGCCCCGGTTTTGAAATAATCCACATTGTATAGTTAACTTTAGTCGGCATCTTCGAGCTTCGAGCCTGATTCTAAGATTGTGATGTAATCCCCAATGAGACTTGCAGTGAGAGCGCAGCTGCTCTCAGTAACTTCTTTGTTGAGCAACCTGTGAAAAACATCATTAGGGATGTACAGACCTCGCATCACTGATCATCCAGTCTAATATAAATAAACCGTTCATGACCCTTTACTGTGTCAAACACCAGGGGACAGATCTTCACCAACACCAGCACGATTCCTTGACACAGAAAATGCGTTGGACAAAATCTTTCGAGTCAGCAGCTGTGTACTATCCTGTACTCGCAACGGTCGGCGTTCCTGGTAAATTACTTTTAGATCTTGACATTTTGAACTTGTTTCTGTATAATTTTCAAAACCGGCCAAATGTATTGCGTTGACCTTCAATTTTGAGCTAAACATGCTGATGATTTTTTAACGTTCTTCAGTTTGAACATTAGAATAACTATCTGATGTGGAAAACTCATTGTAGATTATCTCTGAAGGCGTCCTCTGTCCCACTGCATTACAGTGCGGATACTTTGTTTTACTCACAGACACTTACATTTTGATATGTTTTCTCAGATTATTTATATTTG